>NC_135785.1:261557644-261932644 GCF_051106095.1 Pogona vitticeps
GCTTCAGCAAGACATCCAAAGAGAACGCACCTGAGTTTCATCCAGGCCTAAACCTCCTAAGGAAATGAAGGCAAGGTCCAGAAACTTCCCAGTTAAAAAAAAAGTAAGCCCTCCCTCTTGGCCCATGTGATAAGAGAGAGAACAAGCAGCCCCCCCCCCAGAACAAAAGGCTTCAGCAAGACATCCAAAGAGAACGCACCTGAGTTTCATCCAGGCCTAAACCTCCTAAGGAAATGAAGGCAAGGTCCAGAAACTTCCCAGTTAAAAAAAAAGTAAGCCCTCCCTCTTGGCCCATGTGATAAGAGAGAGAACAAGCAGCCCCCCCCCAGAACAAAAGGCTTCAGCAAGACATCCAAAGAGAACGCACCTGAGTTTCATCCAGGCCTAAACCTCCTAAGGAAATGAAGGCAAGGTCCAGAAACTTCCCAGTTAAAAAAAAGTAAGCCCTCCCTCTTGGCCCATGTGATAAGAGAGAGAACAAGCAGCCCCCCCCCCAGAACAAAAGGCTTCAGCAAGACATCCAAAGAGAACGCACCTGAGTTTCATCCAGGCCTAAACCTCCTAAGGAAATGAAGGCAAGGTCCAGAAACTTCCCAGTTAAAAAAAAAGTAAGCCCTCCCTCTTGGCCCATGTGATAAGAGAGAGAACAAGCAGCCCCCCCCCAGAACAAAAGGCTTCAGCAAGACATCCAAAGAGAACGCACCTGAGTTTCATCCAGGCCTAAACCTCCTAAGGAAATGAAGGCAAGGTCCAGAAACTTCCCAGTTAAAAAAAAAGTAAGCCCTCCCTCTTGGCCCATGTGATAAGAGAGAGAACAAGCAGCCCCCCCCCCAGAACAAAAGGCTTCAGCAAGACATCCAAAGAGAACGCACCTGAGTTTCATCCAGGCCTAAACCTCCTAAGGAAATGAAGGCAAGGTCCAGAAACTTCCCAGTTAAAAAAAAAGTAAGCCCTCCCTCTTGGCCCATGTGATAAGAGAGAGAACAAGCAGCCCCCCCCCCAGAACAAAAGGCTTCAGCAAGACATCCAAAGAGAACGCACCTGAGTTTCATCCAGGCCTAAACCTCCTAAGGAAATGAAGGCAAGGTCCAGAAACTTCCCAGTTAAAAAAAAAGTAAGCCCTCCCTCTTGGCCCATGTGATAAGAGAGAGAACAAGCAGCCCCCCCCCCAGAACAAAAGGCTTCAGCAAGACATCCAAAGAGAACGCACCTGAGTTTCATCCAGGCCTAAACCTCCTAAGGAAATGAAGGCAAGGTCCAGAAACTTCCCAGTTAAAAAAAAAGTAAGCCCTCCCTCTTGGCCCATGTGATAAGAGAGAGAACAAGCAGCCCCCCCCCAGAACAAAAGGCTTCAGCAAGACATCCAAAGAGAACGCACCTGAGTTTCATCCAGGCCTAAACCTCCTAAGGAAATGAAGGCAAGGTCCAGAAACTTCCCAGTTAAAAAAAAAGTAAGCCCTCCCTCTTGGCCCATGTGATAAGAGAGAGAACAAGCAGCCCCCCCCCAGAACAAAAGGCTTCAGCAAGACATCCAAAGAGAACGCACCTGAGTTTCATCCAGGCCTAAACCTCCTAAGGAAATGAAGGCAAGGTCCAGAAACTTCCCAGTTAAAAAAAAAGTAAGCCCTCCCTCTTGGCCCATGTGATAAGAGAGAGAACAAGCAGCCCCCCCCCCAGAACAAAAGGCTTCAGCAAGACATCCAAAGAGAACGCACCTGAGTTTCATCCAGGCCTAAACCTCCTAAGGAAATGAAGGCAAGGTCCAGAAACTTCCCAGTTAAAAAAAAGTAAGCCCTCCCTCTTGGCCCATGTGATAAGAGAGAGAACAAGCAGCCCCCCCCCAGAACAAAAGGCTTCAGCAAGACATCCAAAGAGAACGCACCTGAGTTTCATCCAGGCCTAAACCTCCTAAGGAAATGAAGGCAAGGTCCAGAAACTTCCCAGTTAAAAAAAAAGTAAGCCCTCCCTCTTGGCCCATGTGATAAGAGAGAGAACAAGCAGCCCCCCCCCCAGAACAAAAGGCTTCAGCAAGACATCCAAAGAGAACGCACCTGAGTTTCATCCAGGCCTAAACCTCCTAAGGAAATGAAGGCAAGGTCCAGAAACTTCCCAGTTAAAAAAAGTAAGCCCTCCCTCTTGGCCCATGTGATAAGAGAGAGAACAAGCAGCCCCCCCCAGAACAAAAGGCTTCAGCAAGACATCCAAAGAGAACGCACCTGAGTTTCATCCAGGCCTAAACCTCCTAAGGAAATGAAGGCAAGGTCCAGAAACTTCCCAGTTAAAAAAAAAGTAAGCCCTCCCTCTTGGCCCATGTGATAAGAGAGAGAACAAGCAGCCCCCCCCCCAGAACAAAAGGCTTCAGCAAGACATCCAAAGAGAACGCACCTGAGTTTCATCCAGGCCTAAACCTCCTAAGGAAATGAAGGCAAGGTCCAGAAACTTCCCAGTTAAAAAAAAAAGTAAGCCCTCCCTCTTGGCCCATGTGATAAGAGAGAGAACAAGCAGCCCCCCCCCCCAGAACAAAAGGCTTCAGCAAGACATCCAAAGAGAACGCACCTGAGTTTCATCCAGGCCTAAACCTCCTAAGGAAATGAAGGCAAGGTCCAGAAACTTCCCAGTTAAAAAAAAAGTAAGCCCTCCCTCTTGGCCCATGTGATAAGAGAGAGAACAAGCAGCCCCCCCCCCAGAACAAAAGGCTTCAGCAAGACATCCAAAGAGAACGCACCTGGGTTTCATCCAGGCCTAAACCTCCTAAGGAAATGAAGGCAAGGTCCAGAAACTTCCCAGTTAAAAAAAAAGTAAGCCCTCCCTCTTGGCCCATGTGATAAGAGAGAGAACAAGCAGCCCCCCCCCCAGAACAAAAGGCTTCAGCAAGACATCCAAAGAGAACGCACCTGAGTTTCATCCAGGCCTAAACCTCCTAAGGAAATGAAGGCAAGGTCCAGAAACTTCCCAGTTAAAAAAAAAGTAAGCCCTCCCTCTTGGCCCATGTGATAAGAGAGAGAACAAGCAGCCCCCCCCCAGAACAAAAGGCTTCAGCAAGACATCCAAAGAGAACGCACCTGAGTTTCATCCAGGCCTAAACCTCCTAAGGAAATGAAGGCAAGGTCCAGAAACTTCCCAGTTAAAAAAAAAGTAAGCCCTCCCTCTTGGCCCATGTGATAAGAGAGAGAACAAGCAGCCCCCCCCCAGAACAAAAGGCTTCAGCAAGACATCCAAAGAGAACGGACCTGAGTTTCATCCAGGCCTAAACCTCCTAAGGAAATGAAGGCAAGGTCCAGAAACTTCCCAGTTAAAAAAAAAAGTAAGCCCTCCCTCTTGGCCCATGTGATAAGAGAGAGAACAAGCAGCCCCCCCCCCCAGAACAAAAGGCTTCAGCAAGACATCCAAAGAGAACGCACCTGAGTTTCATCCAGGCCTAAACCTCCTAAGGAAATGAAGGCAAGGTCCAGAAACTTCCCAGTTAAAAAAAAAGTAAGCCCTCCCTCTTGGCCCATGTGATAAGAGAGAGAACAAGCAGCCCCCCCCCCCCAGAACAAAAGGCTTCAGCAAGACATCCAAAGAGAACGCACCTGAGTTTCATCCAGGCCTAAACCTCCTAAGGAAATGAAGGCAAGGTCCAGAAACTTCCCAGTTAAAAAAAGTAGGCCCTCCCTCTTGGCCCATGTGATAAGAGAGAGAACAAGCAGCCCCCCCCCAGAACAAAAGGCTTCAGCAAGACATCCAAAGAGAACGCACCTGAGTTTCATCCAGGCCTAAACCTCCTAAGGAAATGAAGGCAACGTCCAGAAACTTCCCAGTTAAAAAAAAAGTAAGCCCTCCCTCTTGGCCCATGTGATAAGAGAGAGAACAAGCAGCCCCCCCCCAGAACAAAAGGCTTCAGCAAGACATCCAAAGAGAACGCACCTGAGTTTCATCCAGGCCTAAACCTCCTAAGGAAATGAAGGCAAGGTCCAGAAACTTCCCAGTTAAAAAAAAAGTAAGCCCTCCCTCTTGGCCCATGTGATAAGAGAGAGAACAAGCAGCCCCCCCAGAACAAAAGGCTTCAGCAAGACATCCAAAGAGAACGCACCTGAGTTTCATCCAGGCCTAAACCTCCTAAGGAAATGAAGGCAAGGTCCAGAAACTTCCCAGTTAAAAAAAAAGTAAGCCCTCCCTCTTGGCCCATGTGATAAGAGAGAGAACAAGCAGCCCCCCCCCCAGAACAAAAGGCTTCAGCAAGACATCCAAAGAGAACGCACCTGAGTTTCATCCAGGCCTAAACCTCCTAAGGAAATGAAGGCAAGGTCCAGAAACTTCCCAGTTAAAAAAAAAGTAAGCCCTCCCTCTTGGCCCATGTGATAAGAGAGAGAACAAGCAGCCCCCCCCCAGAACAAAAGGCTTCAGCAAGACATCCAAAGAGAACGCACCTGAGTTTCATCCAGGCCTAAACCTCCTAAGGAATTGAAGGCAAGGTCCAGAAACTTCCCAGTTAAAAAAAAAGTAAGCCCTCCCTCTTGGCCCATGTGATAAGAGAGAGAACAAGCAGCCCCCCCCCCAGAACAAAAGGCTTCAGCAAGACATCCAAAGAGAACGCACCTGAGTTTCATCCAGGCCTAAACCTCCTAAGGAAATGAAGGCAAGGTCCAGAAACTTCCCAGTTAAAAAAAAAGTAAGCCCTCCCTCTTGGCCCATGTGATAAGAGAGAGAACAAGCAGCCCCCCCCCAGAACAAAAGGCTTCAGCAAGACATCCAAAGAGAACGCACCTGAGTTTCATCCAGGCCTAAACCTCCTAAGGAAATGAAGGCAAGGTCCAGAAACTTCCCAGTTAAAAAAAAAGTAAGCCCTCCCTCTTGGCCCATGTGATAAGAGAGAGAACAAGCAGCCCCCCCCCAGAACAAAAGGCTTCAGCAAGACATCCAAAGAGAACGCACCTGAGTTTCATCCAGGCCTCAACCTCCTAAGGAAATGAAGGCAAGGTCCAGAAACTTCCCAGTTAAAAAAAAGTAGGCCCTCCCTCTTGGCCCATGTGATAAGAGAGAGAACAAGCAGCCCCCCCCCAGAACAAAAGGCTTCAGCAAGACATCCAAAGAGAACGCACCTGAGTTTCATCCAGGCCTAAACCTCCTAAGGAAATGAAGGCAAGGTCCAGAAACTTCCCAGTTAAAAAAAGTTGGCCCTCCCTCTTGGCCCATGTGATAAGAGAGAGAACAAGCAGCCCCCCCCCAGAACAAAAGGCTTCAGCAAGACATCCAAAGAGAACGCACCTGAGTTTCATCCAGGCCTAAACCTCCTAAGGAAATGAAGGCAAGGTCCAGAAACTTCCCAGTTAAAAAAAAAGTAAGCCCTCCCTCTTGGCCCATGTGATAAGAGAGAGAACAAGCAGCCCCCCCCCCAGAACAAAAGGCTTCAGCAAGACATCCAAAGAGAACGCACCTGAGTTTCATCCAGGCCTAAACCTCCTAAGGAAATGAAGGCAAGGTCCAGAAACTTCCCAGTTAAAAAAAAAGTAAGCCCTCCCTCTTGGCCCATGTGATAAGAGAGAGAACAAGCAGCCCCCCCCCAGAACAAAAGGCTTCAGCAAGACATCCAAAGAGAACGCACCTGAGTTTCATCCAGGCCTAAACCTCCTAAGGAAATGAAGGCAAGGTCCAGAAACTTCCCAGTTAAAAAAAGTAGGCCCTCCCTCTTGGCCCATGTGATAAGAGAGAACAAGCAGCCCCCCCCCCAGAACAAAAGGCTTCAGCAAGACATCCAAAGAGAACGCACCTGAGTTTCATCCAGGCCTAAACCTCCTAAGGAAATGAAGGCAAGGTCCAGAAACTTCCCAGTTTGTTGCCAGTGAATGTGTGATTATTGCCAGGATCCGCTCATGGCTCTGGACAGCCTTTACCCAGTTGGATTGGAAATTATCATAGAAAATCAAGGGCAGAAGGCCTTGGGCATTGGTATGTCCCTTTAATATGTTTATCATAAACCGGCTAAAAACTCAGGCCTCAACTCTTAGGAGACCTGCCTCCAATCGTATCCTTGCATTTGAGACACATCTGGGAACCTGAAGGATGGTTCTTAAAAATTTAGATTGTACCCTTTCTTGGGGTGCAAAATGTGAAGTAGGTGGCCCCAAAAATGAACCATACAGTGGTGCCCCGCATAGCGACGATAATCCGTTCCAAAAAAATTGTTGCTATACGGATTCGTCGCTATGCAGGGCAAAAAAGCCCATAGGAACGCATTGAAACCCCTTCAATGCGTTCCTATGGGCAAAAAACTCACCGTTCTGCGGAAATCCTCCATGCGGCCGCCATTTTCGCTGCCCGGTAAGCGAGGAAAAGGTGCAAAAACACTGCGGGCGGCCATTTTTTGCCACTGAAAACATCATTATGCGATCGCTTTTGTGATCGCAAAAACCTCATCACTATGTGGATTCGTCGTTAAATGAATTGCTCGTTATGCGGGGCACCACTGTATAACAGTTGTGCAAGTGTCTTAGCCTTATAGAGATTAAGAGCTGTAGGAATAAAGAATACGCCCTGAGAGCAGTGAACCTTTGCTATATTGATTACGGTCCTTTCTCCTTGGATCAGCCGCATACTTACTTTGTTGAACCCTAGAGCACTGGTTCTTAACCTTGGGTTACTCAGGAGTTTTGGACCTCAACTCCCAGAAGCCTTCACCACCAGCTGTCCTGACTGGGAATTCTGGGAGTTGCAGTTCAAAAGCATCCGAGTAACAAAGGTTAAGAACCACTGCCCTAGAGCCTGTGGCTTGGAGAATTACCCCTAGTATTTCAAGTTACTAAATTGCTCAATATGGTGACCCTTAATTGACCAAACCCTTGTCTTTGGTTTGCGCCTAAAAGCAACTATCTTGGTTTTCTGATAGCTTCTTGTTAGAAACTCAGTTTCACAGTACATAAGGAGAGTTTCTGCAAAGCCCTCCTTAGACTGATAGGAGTTCTAGAGAGGATCACGGTGTCATCTGCATGCAGTAATATTGATATAAGTCTATTAGCAAGTCCAGGAGATCGGAGTTATTGAGCCAGCTAGGTAAGTTATTTATATAAAAAAATTAAATAACACTGGAGCTAGTAAACAGCCTTGCCTGACTCCTCTACAAGCTTGGATGGCTTCTGTAAGGTGTCCTTGTCTACTGCATCTAACTCTTAGGTACGTTTCTTCGCATAAGGCCCTTAGAAGACACAGAAATCTTCTATCTATAGAGGACGTTATCAGTTTATCACAGAGTCGCATTCTAGATATGAAGTCAAATTTAAAATCAGCAAATGCTGCATAAAGGGAGGTTGCACCTTTAGAAGAATATTTGTCAATAAGATGTTGAATAACTAGGCAATGTTGATCTCCCTGGCCTAAAACCTGCTTGTTCTGCTACTATGAAAACTTTATCCAGAAGGTGCCTTGCATAGAGTTTGCTTATGGCGTTTAGCAAACTAATTGACCTGCAGTTAGACGGGTCCTCCCTATAAGCACAAATTAAAACACAAAGTAAAAAGCAGACTATGACCTCAATATAGCCAGTTGTTGCTGAGTTCCAAGTGAAATTCATACAATATAATGTAACTGGCACAATTGGGCACGCATGTGATCTATTTCAATGATTTTAAAACATATAAAAGAGTCTTCTTCATGTTCAAAGCCTACGTTGTGAAGCCGGGCCTCTGCCTTCATGGTTGATTCAAGTTTTATGATGAATTTTGTTCAATGCGCAGGTGCAAAAGCTCAAAGGAGCCAGAAGAGGGAAAAAGAAGACAGCAGGCACCATGAAGTAAATTAAACTTTTATTTTGTAATACATATATATATTTATATATTTATATATTTAATAAGCTCACAATTGAGCCCAGACTTCAGTATACAATGTAGAAAGCGAGAGCCAGATACATCTGCGCTCCAAAATGCATATTGTTGGGAACCTCAAGCAGACGACAAGAACTGCTTGTGCATTAGTGCAGCTGGAAACACATGAGCCAGTGGTCAACTACCTCATCTTGAGTCAAACTTGCCCCACTGAAAGACTGTCAAAGACAACCCCAGTTGAAACTATATGGGTGATTTGGTTGATTTTCTTTTTAACTTATATAAAATTAAATAGGGTCAACACCAAGCATTATTAAATTCCATTCATGTGATCCCAAACCTATTGCACCATGTATATCTGACTTGTGTATGTAAACTGCTTCACAGCTTGACAGGGTTTGAACTCATTAGAACAATCATTGCACCAAGCCTATGGTGTAGGGCTTTGTGGTCCTATGAAATACACTGGTAGGGATCACCAGTCAAATAGGCTGGAAAGCCATCCCACGGCCACAACGGCATGTTCTGTTGACTGGTCTGGTCTTGAGTGGGCACCACGTGTTCAATCAAGACCAGGCATGCTTCCATTTCTCAACTGGTTAAGAAGAGTAGACCTCTTTCTGCCTGACAAACCTTTGTTTCCAGACCCAACGGGATGATCTGCAGGAAACCCCTCCTTCATAGGGACCCACTGTCATCCATGAGGGGGTTAGGCAAGGGCGCTTTCTTTGCAAATCCCACTCACTCCACTGGATGATGGTCAGTGACGGCAGTGCAGGAATTCAGGAAACAAAACCGAGAGAGATTCTTATGAGTTTTGCAAGGGGTATTTGGGTGACCGGTCCGCTTGTTAAGTTTACCACTTGTTTCCCCAAGTGAAGAAAACCACTTCTGCATGCCTCTGGATCGGGAAGAGCCGCAGGACCCAGCTGAATGCAACAAGCCATTGAGAAGGGAGGTCAAGGTGCCACCACCGCCCCGCCTAGCTTCAGGCAAATGTTTGGCTTAACTCTCCCTTGGAAGGCTGAAAGGAATCTAAACAATAAACTTAAAAGCAGGCCATACGGACGTGGCCCGATCGAACTGCCAGAGCAACCTGTAAATATCAGAAAACTAGAAGAGGAAGTGGTCATTGTTTGCCTGCAAGGTGGATATACCATGGTTTCATGTTATCGAAAGCTACTTCCCAGAACGACAGTGATGTGTGTTTTCTCCCCCCTTCCCTCCTTCCACCCAGTAACTCATCAGGGATTACGAGTGCAAGTCTTCATTCCACCTTTGCCACCTGCCACGGCTGCTGCCACGGCGTTCCAAGGCTCACTTGTCGGAACCTTTCCGCGGCCTGCGGAAAGTGGGGGTATCCTTGTTCAGAGCACAGATCCTTCGGGAGAACTCTTCGAATTCCCCCAAAACTTGTTCGTCGCACTCCACGGCCACTGCGTGGTCCACTGGGATGTAGTTAAAGGCTTCCAGCTGGTCTCCGGTGCCAAACCCTGTCGCTTCCATGCCCATGATCTCTTCCGCTTGCTCGACCGTGCACAGGAGGTTGGCGCCCAGGGGGCCGCGGAATGCGCACGGCTGCTCTCGGGCGATGTTCTCGGGACGTTCGCTGGGCAGCGCCGCGCCGTTTATTGCACGAGAGGATCCCAGGAGAGGCTCCTGCTGATCTCGGGAATCGTCCAGGTTCCTGTTTTCACCATTTAAACTGTTGCACACATCCCCTCCTTTTCTGCTTTCTTTTGAGAAGTCAATAGAGGTATCTAAGGAAGAGGATAAAGACCCAGCCTTTCTTTCCAGCTCTCCGGCTATGGCAATGGGTTGGGTTAAAGCGGAGTTGTAACTCGGAGGAGGCGTCTTATATTGCAGTCTCTCATTCTCCGAGCTGGCCCGTTTCCGAAGTCCCTTATCTGGAGAAGGATGGCTGCCGGAGAAGCCAACATCCAAGCCCCCAAATGCAGAACTCTGTCTCTTTGGAACTGGAATGGCGCTGGAAATGTGGTGCCGATCACTAGGAAAAAGGCAGAGAATGACTGTTAATGTGGGGGACCCCTTGCAGAAAGGCTTCGTAGCCTGAGGAGTCAGAAAATCATAAAAAATGAGCCCTTCTAAGAAAACATATTGCCACTCCTCTGAGATTTCCAGCTAGTCGGAACTTGATTAGGGTCTCCTTCCTCGTTGCTTGTCTTATTGTTAAATGGACCTAACTCCACTTGGACAGAGACTAGCATTTCTTATTTCTTAAAGAGATTTTAACAGTTCATTCTATGACCTGCTTATTTTTGGTGTGTAGGTCCTGCAGTCTTTATATTAGCTCTTTTATAACTTCCATTACACCATGAATAAAAATATAGAAAGGAACTGTGATGTGAATCTTGCAGCCCATGAGCTTTTATGAGTTAGCAAGACCTGAATCCCAGATTTCCCGCATGGAACTCCAGTCCTCTCTCCACTATACTGTACTATTGTTAGGATGATCTTTTGGACTGATTAATGACCCAGAATTAATAGCTGGGCTTAATACAGAAAACCTTGTGATGGAGTTAGGTAATGTGCTTCACATTGGTTGCGCATGGACCCAAAGCTTATGCGTGTTCCTTGGGTTGAGTTACTTCCATACTTCCAATTCTCGCTCTGTGCCCTCCCGCTCTGCAGAATTTATGGCTACACAGGGAAAATGCTGCTGATTAAATGCCAGAAAAACAGTTTTCAGAGGAAATGCATCAAAAAGCACAGAGCTATTCTTTTGGGTGCACTGAAGGAGACAGTAATCCATAAACCCTTGTGCTATTATAAATGTGTTAGTCCTTAAGATCCCATGAAACACACTGCTGCTTTTATTCAATGGGTGTTAATTCACTTGGCAATCTTAAGATGGTTATATTATCACCACGTCTTGCTAATGTGAAGGTCATTTTGCACACACTTAAGCTCTGACTTAACTGTCACTGATTATGCTGTTTTCCAAAGCTTTGCTATTTAATTCTGATCGTTTCGTGGGGAGGGGGAGCATCAAATCCTTCCTCATTCTGTTATGTCCCAGTATCACAGCTCAAACAATTGCAAATGACCATGCTTCTAGTCCAGAAAAACAGGTGATGCAATAAAATCTCATCTTTAAGGTTTCAGAAGATACAGTTTTTCCCCAAAAAAGCATCAGTGGTCGCTACACACAGAACAGAAGGCAAGTTATGGTTCTTCTCAACATGCCTGTTCCATAAATCCTTCATCCTTGTACATGTTTTAGGATTCTGCAGTACATCCAAGCCTTTCAGTCTTTATTCTCATTCTAGAAAGTGAACCTTGCACTACACTGAGAACACAAGCAAAACATAGATCTCAACTTCTAATGTCACATCTAAGGCCAGGTTTTAGCAGAAATTCTTTAGTTCTAAAAAAAATTACAGAATTGGATCTAACTAAGGTTGGATCTAGATGTTTGTACCAAAGGAGAGTTCAAGAGCTGGCTAAAGACCCAAGAACTGTTCTCTCAAAACCCTTCCAAAAAAAAAAAAAGAGAGAGAGTCTAAAGTTAGGGACCTTGTGTTCAGATCTGCTTTGTTAATCAGTTCCAACTTTTAGGATGCAAGAGTATAAAATGTGTAAAATGTCTGTGGACATATGAATGGGGCCTGGCCTACAGATATCAGGCCTGTGGACTTGACTCCGAACTTATGGAACAGCCTACTTTTGAACGGAACTGAGGAAATCTTGGCTTTCTTTAATAAACAACATAACTGTTTTTGGTCAGCAAAAAAGGCAAGAGTATTTAACCTCAGCCTGGACCCTTTGCACAATGGAAGGAAGAAAAAGGTAGAGACATGACTGCTATGGCCACAAGGCTCCGGCCAAACTGGAAGGAAACGGAACAGTATGGAAAGGCTACAAGGGCGGATCTTTCCAGCGTTTCCAGGCCCAGAATGCTCCCTGATACAGTCACATCATGTGCTGCAGGACAAAAGGATGATTTACTTCCTGGAAATAAAGAAGGCTGGAATGCTCTTTCTCTCCCAACTCACCATCTATCAATATAGAACTGGATAGTAACAACAGCAGCAATAAAAAGAAATGCAGAACTGGAAGGGACCCAAGAGATCATCAAGTCCACCCTCTATCCAGGGGGCCCAGCGGGGGATCGAACCCCCCCCCCCAACCTCTGGCTCCACAAACAAGGCTAAACCAGTGAGCTTATCTAGCAGCCAAGGGTGGAGGTAAAGAAGCCAGTCGGAAGGCAGGAAAATTAGGGGTGTCATAGAAACAAAAAATAACTGCTGCTCGGGAGAAAGATACACTCATCTGCATACATATTTTTCAGTTCACATTTTCTCGTGCTACTTTTTATTTTTGAAGCTTCTGACCTCTCTGCTGCCTTTGGGTCTCAATTTGCCTTAATTTTGAGGTAAGCGTCAGTTAGATGACACCTTCTGGGAGATGCTACAGCTCCCTTTCCCTTGTGATTCTTTTAACAAAGTATTACCTGTCCCAGGGGTAGATTTGTAGCCTGGGGTCTGCGATGAGTCAATTTTAATTCCCTCACTTTCTTCTGATATTTATTCTCTGAACATCCACACCCACGAGGTCCAGATGTAAAAATATCATTTTAGATTTTTTTTCTTCTGATTCTCACAGGTGAATTTCAGGGGAATGGCAAAATACTTCATGATCATCGCTTACTGGCAATGAAAACAGTGTTTCCTGTCGGTGCTGCTAAAGGCTATTTCTCCTATCCTCCCAAAGGCACCAAGGTGAGAGAAGAAGCAGCTCGGAAGTGGCTTTGTGGTAACAGCACCGGGATGGTTCCGTAAATGGTTCCTTTCCTCACTCTGGTGTCGTGGCATGGGGGGGGGGAGGAAGTGATGCCGAATGGAAGCAAATACAGTGGTGCCTCACTAGACAGTTACCCCGTATGACAGTTTTTTTTGCTAGACATTGACTTTTTGCGATTGCTATAGCGATTCGCAAAACAGTGATTCCTATGGGGGAATTTCACTGGACAATGTTTGGTCCCTGCTTCGCAAACCAATTTTTGCTAGACGACGATTTTGACAGCTCCCTCCATGCTCGCAAAACGGGTGTTTTCAGGACCTAAGCTTTGCAAGACAGCAATTTAAACAGCTGATTGGCGGTTCGCAAAGCAGCTTTCCTATGGCCGATCTTCGCTAGACAACGACAATTCTTCCCCATTGGAACGCATTAAACATGTTTCAATGCATTCCAATGGGGAAATGCTTTTCCCTAGACGATGATTTCGCTAAACAGCGATTTCAGTGGAATGGATTCTCATCATCTAGCGAGGCACCACTGTATTGCAGTCCACAGTGCCAGGAACAGGGAACAAGAAAGAGCCAAGAAAGAGCAAATTTGGGGTAAGGAGAGAGGAAAAGAGAGGATGAACATTTTGCCCACTGCAGAACCAAAAGAGTTCAAACTCAGCTCAGGCACAGTAGAGAAAGGTCTTGCGTGCACACATCCTGAACGCATTACAACAAAGCGGATTCAGAGCATGGGGGGACGTTTCCAGAAAACTTTCTGGATGTCCTTCTGGAAGATTTCTAGAATATTTTTTTCATTCCGATTTTTTTCTTGTAAAACCCATGTCCTGATATTAGTGAGCCCTGAAAAAAACAGCTGAAAATGAATTTGGTAGTCTGAAGCGTTCTACAAATTTCCTTTCTCCAGAGTGAGAATTGAAAGACTCAGGCTGCTGAACAGCTCAGCTTAATGGGGCTGGCCCATAAAATTAAGACGTCCTTCCCCCTTAGCCATTTACGGCATTTAAAGTCCATTTTCTCAGCAAAAACACGTGATCCAATGGTGGTAACTCAAGTTCAAATCTCTGCTTGGCCATGAACTAATCACAGCCAAGCTTCTTCCTAACCCTAAATCCACAAAAACAACAAAGAGGCTCATGGCACCATGGAGATTCAGGTAACTTCCAGGTGGAAGTTCCTACCATGTTTCCTCGAAAATAAGACAGGGTCTTATATTAATTTTTGCTCCAAAAAAACGCGTTAGGGCTTATTTTCAGGAGATGTTTTATTTCACAGTCATGTCCTCTTCTTCTGGTTGCTGCACAAGGGTGGAGGGAGGGGTTTAACTTCACTGGGGTTTATTTTTGGGGTAGGGCTTATATTACGAACATCCTGAAAAATCATACTAGGGCTTATTTTCAGGGTAGCTTCTAATTACAAGCTGGCTGCAATGTACTGAACTTAGATATTATTTTTTTAACTACAACTTCCAGAATCCCCAGTAGTTAGCATGGCCATAGATCTAGTGACATATGGGTATAGGTTTCTGCACAGCCTTCACAGGGAACAGAGTGTTATTTTTATTTATTTGTGCCACTTATATCCTTGAGATGGCATTGCCATGTTTCCCGGAAAATAAGACAGACAATTTTTGCTCCAAAAAACACATTAGGTCTTTATTTCAGGGGAAGTTTATTATTATTATTATTATTATTATTATTATTATTATTATTATTATTATTATTATTATTATTATTATTATTATTATTATTATTATTATTATTATTATTATTATTATTATTATTATTTCATGTATAACAATCTACACTTATTGAAATACAGTCGTGCCCTGCTGGACGATTACCCCGCTCTACAACAAATCCGCTTTACGTTGATGTTTTTGCAATCGCTTTTGCGATCGCAAAACAATATTTTAAATGGAGTTTTTTCTCTGTGCGATGATCGGTTCCCTGCTTCGGGAACCGATTTTCGCTTTACAACGATCAGCAAACAGCTGATCGTTAGGTTTCAAAATGGCTGCCGGCTGAAGAAAATGGCCCCCCGCTGTTTTCCAGGACGGATTCCTCACTTTATAGGCAATGAAAATGGCCGCCGTATGGAGGATCTTCGCTGGACAAGCAGGTATTCAACCCATTGAAATGCATTGAACAGTTTTCAATGCATTTCAATGGGGTTTTTTATTTCGTTTGACGTCTTCGCTCTACAGCGATTTCGCTGGAACGAATTAACGTCGTCAAGCGAGGCACCACTGTACAGTCAATGTCATCTTCTGGTTGCCACACAAGGGTGGAGGGCGCGGTTTCACTTCACTGGGGCTTATTTTGGGGGTAGGGCTTATATTACGAGCATCCTGAAAAATCATAAGTCACATCACCCCAACTTCTGCCCATATAAAGCTAGAGAGAACAATAAAGATTCCTGTGGCATTTTAAAGGCTTAACCCATTCTATCAGGTGGGGGCTCTTCTGGAGCATCCAAAGATGTCGGCTACTGCCCACAAAAGCTTGGTTTCTAGAAACCGAGATGCAGCTTCCGAGGCTGTAGGATACAATTTGCAAAATCTCAGGCCACATAAAACCTGTTCCATTTTACAGCATCTGAAGATGATCTGTTGGTTTTGCTGCAAAAAACAAACATGGCTACCCTCTTGGAAATTAATCCTGCTGGTTACCAAAGATTACCGAAACAAGAGAGATCATCAAATGGCAGAAACCACGTCCCAGGAGAGTTGTAAACAAAAATCGCACAGAGGGACCTAATCTTCTCCAATGTCATGCTGATCAAAGCAGGCGAGAAGGGGTGATCTTGAGATCCTTGGTCAGTCATGTGGATCAAGAGACTGCAATCAGTCAATAGCGGGGCTGTTCCTGCTGTATATATACTGCTATAAATCTTAATTTTAATCACTCGGGCCCTGCGGATATCAATTTAACCATCAGTGCACAGAGGATTGCAGTTGCCTACATTCCACACATGCACACCAAAACTGGCTCTTGCAGTCAAGCATGCTTGCACCTAACTGGCCTTGCTAGAAATACGGCCTCTTAATCTTCCCCTTGAGGGAGGATCTGTGAAAAGCCTCATTACCGTTTATGCTGTAAGGAAGGACCAAGGGGTACGTTCAGAACCATCAGCCCTACCTGAGCCTTGGAGGCGAGAAAGAAATGAGGCATAGATATGCACAGGGCCGGGCAGTGTGGAGGGAACATGATAGTCCCACAGAAGGATGGCTAATATCCACACATGTGATGAAATATTAGCCAGGCAAAGAATGTGTTTTGTCTTGATAATGAGAACACGCCACTCTAAGGAGGCACCCGGGGACAAAGGGCTACCTTCAAGTCAGAAAGCAGAATTCCACCATGAGGAAAAGCCAAATGCCATATATTTCATTTTGAAGAGGGATAGGTTTGCCTTTCAATCAAATGAGTCATAAAACCGCTTATAAGCAACAGGTAACTTAAAATTAAAAAAAAGAAACCCAACCCAACAACAACCACACCCAACCCCTTGACCGATGAATAGGCCAAATCCTGCTACTCACTGGTTATGTAGTCTTAGGGTGAGTGGCACTTGGGAGTCAGCGCTCCTTCTGGTAGTAAGCAGGGAAGCAAGCTGTGGTCTAAAGCAGTGGTCCCCAACCTTGGGCCTCCAGATGTTCTTGGACTACAACTCCAAGAAACCTTCACCACCACCTCTGCTGACCAGGATTTCTGGGTGCTGAAGTCCAAGAACATCTGGAGGTCCAACGTTGGGGACCACTGGTCTAAAGAACAAGACCAGCCTGCCTGCCTTCTGGCCATGATGCTCTTCGGGAGGGTACAGAGTGCAGCCTGCAAGCGGCGCTTGGTCCCCTGGCCAGTGGCTGCCATGTTTACTCTAAGTCCATAAGTAAATTAGATAAGCCACCTAAATTGGGACCAGCGCTATAAGCAAGTTACCCCAACTTTGCTGAACAAAGCAGAGTGGTGGCCATGAATAGAGGGAAGGGATGATAGCAGAACACGAGAAGCCGTGATATTTTTGCACTGCATCAGTATGATCAAGATCAAATGGGGTGGGGTGGGGGACAGCAGGTTAACGAATTGCGGGTAGACAACAAACCATTGGGGGGGGGGGGAAGGCAGCTACTCCACAGCTAAACTCCTCTCTCCAATCTCTCTAGCTTCAGGGCCTTCCAGCACTTTGGCCTTTTCAGCTTTTCAAGATGAAACTGTGAGTTAGAGGTTTCTTTGTGCATATTATCTATTCCAATTCATGGCTGTCGAGCAAGGAAGAAGTGGAAGTTATTTAGGACAGAATTCCAGTCCACTTCCATTGAATGCCTTTGAACAGGGAAGTTGAGCCCTGGTTGACCAAGGCTTCCCTGTGGATGTTGACCACAACTCAACTGCAAGTGTTACTAGGGGTCATCAGCAGAGAACACACAGTAAACTGGCTCTTAAGTAACTTCCCATAGTTCCCCTCCTTTCTTCTTAAAGAACAACCTCCCTCCTGCCATTTTTATGAGATCAAGCAAGGCTCTTTGTCCGATACAGCATTTTGTGCAAAATTCTAACCACCCAGCTATATCGTTCCATCACCAAACTGTACAGTATGGGTAGAGGCAATTGTACTCACCATCTGACCATCAGGCCATGCTCCAGAAAATTTTTCAGGTTTGGAAGGGTCTGCCTTAGATCTGGAGTCCCCAGGCTATGTTGGTATCTAAGCTACGGAAGAGAAAACGGTGAAGATTAGCTGGCAGTTTTCTTGAGCACCTGGAGCATCCTTCAAACAGACCGGAGATGGAAAGCTGTTTTGCTCGCTATATGATCAGGAACGACACCATTAGTGAAGTGCTCTTCCAGTGCTCCCAGCAAAGGAGCGTGCCCCCTCCCCAAACATCTTAGGACTTGCAACTTCTTAAATATGCATAAAGCTGGGCTGTAAGTCTTGACAGTGAGTTCAAACAAACGGTACCACTGCCACAGTCCCCAGCTTGCGACAACAACAAATTTCATAGGCTCTAAGAGAAAGAATTTGAAGTGCTGGTTCTCTGTAAAGCCCTACATGGCTTGGTTCCAAGCCATCTCAAGGACCTTGTCTCCCTTTATGAGCCTGCCTGGATGTTAAGATCATCAGGACAGGCCTTCCTCTCTTTCCCAAACCCATCACAGGTGCATTTGGTGGGCACACAGGAGAGAGCCTTCTCTGCGGTTGCTCCCAGGCTTTGGAACTCCCTCCCACAGGAGGCCAAGCTGGCCCCATCTTTACTCTTCTTTTTGCAAGCAGGCAAAGAGATGTCTCTTCAGGTAAGCTTTCCCTGAGTGACTGTCTGCCTGAGTGGGATTTTTAAATGGATTGTTGTACCTTACTCCTTTGGATGTGTTTTGCTTTTGCTTATGTTTTTTAATATGGTATTTGTTTGATCTTTTTTAACAGACAGTTTCTACTTCATTTCATTATAGGCCCTCTCCTTCTGGAATTTATTGGTGACCGTCTCATTTATTTTTATGTTTTGCATTATTTAAGTCGTAATCTTTAAAGAGTTGGGAGGATATTTATTTTCCATTCCTTAGTACCTCTGACATGAAATTGACCAAATTTCTTCATATCTTACAAGACTTTATATAAATAAATAAAAAATAAATAAATACAACCCCCAGAAATCCTGATCAGCACAGCTAGTGGTGAAAGCTTCTAGGAGTTTTAGTCCAAGAACATCTGGGGAACCAAGGTTGGGAATCACCGTCTTAGAGAGTTTAAATTAAAAGATGATTTAGTGTGATTTAAACAATTGTCTGGACGAAATGATTACCTTTCAGCAGGACTAATCAAGGGCTGCTGCTTGCTTACATTTCGCAACGGGTTCTTAGAGCCCATTCACAGCTGGGAAGATCTGCAAGAACCTCTCATAATAGCTTCAAGGTGGATCTCGGAAATAATCACACAGTGAAAGATTATAGAGCCTAGATTTATTCCCCTGATAAATCAGGGGCCAGGGATGGCCAGAAAAGCTCTATTCCATGAAAGAGACCTTGGCCCTTTTGTCATATTTGGGCTTAGTAAGTGTTACCCACATGAACGACACCTGAAGGACCGGCTATTCTGCATCACGCTCTCTACAGTCTATAAGGGAGCAAAACTGCTTTACAAAGCAATAGAAAATGGGAACTTGCATTCTGAGCTAACAGTGTAAGCAGGCGGCAAATGTAGTTTCACTTGGCTATTTTCTCCAATCCAAGCCAGAAGCATCAGAGGCGTCTTCTATGCATTCTTCTGATTCTGAGTTTTAAATTTTATGCGAGCATAACCTATCTTGTGGCAAAGAGTCCTATAAATTAAATTAACTCTGCCTTATGTGAAATACCACCTTTTGGTTTGGGCAGGAAATGAGATACCTTTGTTGCCTCCAACATTTAAGGCACTTAACTGAATTTTAATCAAATTTTTAAGATGGCACACTGCAAGCTTTCAGTTTTTATGACCTAGCACAGCTTTTCAGAATATGGTAGCTAAGGCTCAACATAATGAGAAGTACAGTTCAGTTTATTTATATCATAATAAACTGAATCTATATTTGAACACAGGATGGTATTTTTTTTACTCAAGGAATCTTAGGGTTTACAGTTTTATGCAAGCTTTCTTAAAAACAGAAACAGCAGCATATAAACCAACATATAATTCTGTTCTAGGTGCTGTTACAAAGTAACATGATATCACATGGATTTCACTGAATCCTGTTTTCCATATTTTCACATTTCAAGGTGAGTAGCCTCTGCACCCTGAAGAGTCAGGAAGCCCAACAGAGGAAGAGAAATAAAGCGAGAGAAAAGATGGAAATGCATCTTATGAAACTACTATTTGCACATGGTCTCCATCAGGAAAACTTTCCTCTGCATTTCAAGATCCAGATATTTTTTTTGCTTCAGAACCCATGGTCTTCCTTTCCTTAGGCTCTTAAACTGTGGAAGCCCCAGTCTTACATTTGCAAGAACTGAGAATTGTTCATGAGAAGGCATTTTGGAGGGCACTCATTTATAAGATGACCGTAAGTCAGGAAGCTGACCACCAAAGAATTGATGCTTTTCAATTGTGGTGCTGGAGGAGAGACCCTTGAGAGTCCCCTGGACTGCAAGGAGATCAAACCTATCCACTTTCTGAAGGAAATCAGCCCTGAGTGCTCACTGGAAGGACAGATACTAAAGCTGAGGCTCCAGTACTTTGGCCATCTCATGAGAAGAGAAGACTCCCTGGAAAAGACCCTGATGTTGGGAAAGAGTGAGGGCAAGAGGAGAAGGAGACAACTGAGGAAGAGATGGTTGGACAGCGTCCTCCAAGTGACCAACATGAATTTGACCCAACTCCGGGAGGCAGTGGAAGACAGGAGGGCCTGGCGTGCTCTGGTCCCTGGGGTCACAAAGAGTTGGACACGACATAACGACTAAGCTACAACAACAAAACAAAAGCGTTCCTATCTCTGGGTTGGATGCCTGTTCTATCTCAGCTTCTGTGTTCTAAAAAACACAAGACCCACCGAATTTCTAGGTCAGGGGCAAGTTTCTTGGTCCCCACAGAAAACGGTCGTTTCCAAACACATATCTATTGTTTATGCAGGGCATGTGGACAGCAACTTTCTGCAGTTCAATCGATGGCTGGAGGATAGGGTGGACATCTGTGGCCCCAAGGCTCCAACAATCCATACCACCGGATATGCTGGGAAGTGCAGGCCAGACACACCTGGAGATCTGCAATTTTTCCACCCCTGGACTAGAGGGATGCAACATGGGACGGCCACGTTAAGCACTATCAGATACAGGACAGGATATATGACATTCCTTGCATGTGCCCTGATGGCTTCAGGAAATATGAACTTCTGTCAAGAGCCCAACTCCACATAGCCTAAACTTTGGATCCACTCTGTCCTCAGCACAGCGTGTTCAGTTCTACTACAAAGCAATAATAAAAGGAGTGCCCAGGAGGACCCCTGGTACGAGGTTGGATGGCAACCTGCAGACCACGGGCCACATAGACTTCCATGGCAAGTCTTCCAAATTTGGTGGTGCAGCAGTAGGGGGAAAGGAAGCATTTTTCACTAAAGAAGCATTTTTTTTGCACAAACGACAAAGCATCTGAGTGGGTGGGAGTACAAAAAAGGACTTCTTTTGTAATAAACGGTTGAAAAACGAAAAGCGCACAAAAGCTCCTGTAATTTTTCCCTGTAAGGAGACAACTTTTCGCAGGTGAGAGCGACAAAGCAAAGATTTACACCCTTAATCTGGACACACCGACCTGATTACAAATACACCATAGATTATTCCCGCATACAGTAGTTTAGCCCTCTGAATCCTAAAAAAAGCCAATTTTCTGAACCAGGACTTTGGCTCATCTTGAAGCAGTACAGAATTGTGGAGCACACTAAGAAAATGTCTTCGTTACTTCTCATAACTTCTGAAAAATTCTTAAGTGACTCTTACAAAATACTACTTACACTATTATACCTTAGAGCTTCTTTCCCCTTTTTAAAGAAGAAAACGCACACATTACATATGGAAATCAGTTAGAAGGTATATAATCATTCTTTTTAAAAAGCCCATCCCCAACTTCTAATGGTTTTGTAGTATATAAATAACCGGATTAAGGGACTTAAGGAGGCATGCATTAATCCCAAATATAGTCAGGCAGGGAGACTTATGAAATAGGAAAGAGGCTGTGCATAAAAGTAACAGCTACGTCCTATTTTCACTTAATCATTTTAATTTGGGAGTTGTCAAGGGAGTTCAAGAGCACCATCCAAAAGCAGCTTTCACGTCAGATAAAAGCTTTCTTGGCTCTGGATCTGCAATTATTTCAGCTGTCTCCTCGGTTTTCGCAGGGGAAAGCCCAGACTCTAGTCCAGAGTTGAGTTTCTCCTTCTAAGTGCAAGTGCGTTACCAGGCGCGGGGGAGAAGGAGCAGGTCTTTTTCAGCGGGAACAGTAAAAGTGGCGAATGTGCAAATCAGCCCGCTCAGGTGCCTGCGAAGACCCAGCTACATTGCTGAGGCCAAAATGGTCACCACTCTGGGGGACAGCCATAATGTCAGCCCTTAGACAAGGCTGGCTCCGGGCCAGGGTCAGTGTAGTGTTAATATAAGGGGGACTCCTCTGCGGAAAGAGATCTCCCAATGAATATCCACTCAGACTATATTAGAGTGGGGGGGCGGTACAGCTGTCTTGGAGTGCTGACATTTTTCTGAGTCTCCAAGTAAGCAGCTGAGCATTGCATCAAATGCATTGCAAGGGGAAAAGAGGCATAAGTAAGCAGCACAGGGCCAGCCAGGAGTACTGCTTCTAGAGCTGGAGGGAAAATGCTGTGAATGTATAAGAACTTCTGCCCCATAAGTATCTCTGCTGGCAAAATTACATGTTAAAGTAAAGATGCTGCAGAAATAGCAAGACACACCAGATTGTCAGAGTTGCAATCAAAACTTTCTGGAAGGGACCAGAGTGAGGAAGGCGAGTTCAGAATACACTCAGCTGGGGTTAAGGACATTGTAGAGGGGAATTCTTGGGCTCCATGATCGCTGCAGGTGGTGACAGCAGCTATGGAATTAAAAGACGCCTGCTTCTTGGGAGGAAAGCAATGACGAACCTCGACAGCATCTTAAAAACCAGAGACCTCACCTTGCCGACAAAGGCCCACATAATCAAAGCTATGGTTTTTCCAGTAGCAATGTATGGGAGTGAGAACTGGACCATAAAGAAAGCTGACCACCGAAGAATTGATGCCTTTGAATTGTGGTGCTGGAGGAGACTCTTAAGAGTCTCCTGGACATGCAAGGAGAACAGACGTATCCATTCTGAAGGAAATCAACCCTGAGTGCTCACTGGAAGGACAGATCCTGAAGCTGAGGCTCCAATACATTGGCCATCCCATGAGAAGACTCCCTGGAAAAGACCATAATGTTGGGAAAGTGTGAGAGCAAGAGGAGAAGGAGATGACAGAGGACGAGATGGTTGGACAGTGTCATCGAAGCTACCAACATGAATTTGGCCCAACTCCGGGAGGCAGTGGAAGACAGGAGGGCCTGGCGTGCTCTTCTGGTCCATGGGGTCATGGAGAGTCAGACACAACTTAACAACTAACAACAAGAAGAGGGGAACAGAGAGCACGGCTTTCCTAAGGCATGTCCAGTTTCATAAGAGAGGCATTCCCAGGACTAAGCAGAGTCTTCAGACTTTTGGGGAGTGGGACAGAACATGTTAAATCAGAAATATACCGCCAGAGCTAGTGATGTCAACAGAAGTAACCAGGTGTAACTTCCTATTACTGGACTTCAGTCAATGTTTTGAAAGAAAGAAATAATGACACTTGACAAAAATGCAGATCATTTATCCATTTACCCTTTTGGCTTTGCAGAGGGTTTGGGGTTTTGCTTCCCAAGAGCGAGGCTTCTTTCATTCCAGGGGCAGCTTATGAGTGGATGAGCATCCTGCTCAAATCGTATGCCACTTTCTGTCCCGGGCCGTGCAGGTCAAAGTGCACTCAAGCTAGAGTCCATGCACCTTTTGGGGGGCTGAGTAAGAACATGTTGATTCAAGCAGGACCTAAAATGTTACGGTAGGAAAGTACACTTCTGCCTTGAATTGCAGAGGTCCGAGAAGCATGGCTTTGGTTATACACCCATTCAAGCAATCAACCACTCAATATTCCAATAAATAAATATTCAATAGATATTGTGCCCCTGGCCATCCAGAACCCCATGAGTTCAACACCAAAGGCGTCAAAGTGGCCTTTTTAGTCCCAAACACAACATCTCCAATTCAGCCTCTAGATCAGGGGGTCATAAGGATCTTTAAGGCTTATTACACATGGTAGTAGTGTGTGGAAGAGAATCCCAATAGGCAAAGCTGTTCTGCTCTCTCTCTCTCTCTCTCTCTCTCTCTCTCTCTCTCTCTCTCTGTATATATATAAATCAACTGTTTATGCTTTGTAGTTACTTTTGGGGGAAGCATTAGGAGTTATACACGGATTTTGAACTACATGAAAGTCTGGCACCCCCTAATTGCAGAGCTGTTGAAGGGAGAAGTGTAAGCATGGCAGAATAAAAACAATTTTGTGGAGGGGGGGGGCCCTCTGCGATACCATATGGTCAGACACAGATGGTGACTGTACACCACAAGTGGGTCCTTTTCAAGAGAAAGGTGGGATATAAATATTTTGAATAAATAAACAGTTAGTTGGGGATGACTTCTTTCCAAGCCTAGGAAGAACCACTGAGAGAGAACCCACTGAGATAGGTGGACCAGAGACACCCAAGTAAGGTATTTTTCTGCTGTTCATACAATAACTCTTTTCTCCAGGGAGGAATGTCACAGTTCAGTTTTATATTACAAAGAAGATACAGGAATGATTTACACAAGCAAACTTGCAGTATAATTGTAAGAGTGAATTCCAATTTTCGTAAGAGATGCAAGGGGACTTATAAAATGGTGCCTCAACTGTTTTATAGAATACATATATATAAAGGGCAATTTAGATGACAGTGCAGTCATTAAAGACTTCAAACCCAAATACACCAAGGCACATTATCAATGTTTAAACTCTTTTTTACAGCCAGACCACAGGCTTGTGTTACAACCTAAAACCTTCCGAAGTTTATGTCGTTGTATTTATTTAAACTCTTCAGTACCATGAACCGATGTTTATCAGATTTCAAGACATGGGTGTATTCCCTTTGTATGACCTCACTTGGAGGGAACTCACACATTAATCTAAGAATTACATCAAGGGATTTTTTCTTTCTTTCTTTCTTTCAAGGGTTAAAAGTTCACAAGTTTATGAGCAGCTGGGAAGTAAAACAACTTTTGCATCCATAAAGAATAGAGGTCTGTAATATTAAATCCAAAAACAAAGTTTAACAAAGCCTTCCGCTTTGAAATTTAAATTTAGCACTAAAACTAACACTAAGCAGTGCCAGCAAACTGAAGTGAGAATGGATTGGTTCAGATAGACAAAGTGCCAAACCACAGTATAATATTACTCCTAAACTGACCGAATAAGCAAACAAATTGATAATCTGATTGGGAGGGAGGGTGCAGGCATCCTTCAGTCTCGAGAGACTACAATAACGTGCTCTGAATAGAGGACTTGGAACAGCATCTGGTGTGTGGCTGAGAAGGCCGATTCAAGAGTGACCATCCCTTCCACACGGAAGACAAATACAATCTGTCCCCTGTCCAGCTCCCTTGATTTTGCTGCGTCCAGGACTGTCTCTTCGCTGGACAACGGTCTATTCAAATTGGGAGAGGCCGTGATACACTCCATGCCTTCGGGCTGAACGCTCAGATGGAGGGAGGTGAATTCATGATTAAGTAGCTTTCTGTTGTTGCTGTTACATCTTGTCAAGTTGTTTCCAACTAACTTTATGAACTACTTATTTCCAAAAAGTCTAGTTCATAAAGTCACTACAGTGGGGTCTTGACTTAAGAACGGCTTGAGTTAAGAACATTTTGACTTAAGAACCGCTCTCATAGGAAAATATTGACTTGACTTAAGTACTTAGATTTGAGTTAAGAACTGAAAAAAAAACCACGTGGGAGGCAGGGAAAGTGCAAAATGTGAACTTTCCGTTAACTGTTGGCCAGTGAAAAGGGTGCCTGTCTGCTTCCTCACTCCTCCCAGCGTTTAGAGAGTGAATTGGGAGACAGTCTTCGGACTGCCTGGTACTTGTACTGCCTGGACTGTATTTTCCCTGCCTTCCCTGCACCTTTCTTGACCTAAGAAAAAAAAGAAACAAAATATCCCCCTCTGGTGGTCGAAGGCGGAATAGCAGCTTCCCATTAGTTTCTATGGACGGAAAAGAGCAGATACGGATCAAATGGTTTTCAATGCATTCCTATGGGAAATGCAGATTTGACTTGAGAACATTTTGACTTGAGAACCACCTTCCAATACGGATTAAGTTCTCAAGTCAAGACCCCACTGTATAACATTAACAGCCCTGCTTGAGTCTTGCCAACTCAACATAATGGCTTCCTTTATTGAGTCAATCCATCTCATATTTGGTCTTCCTCTCTTATTGCTGCCTTTCCCAGCATTATTGGCTTCTTGTGATGTGCTCACAGTATGACACTGTCCGTTTCCATTTTGATTAACAAGCTTAGAAGACTAAACTGGTCTGCCTCAACTGCAAGGGTCTTGTTCTGACATCATTGATTCGATCGTTCGTTCATTCATTCATTCAAATCAGTTATTCAAATGACTAATTCAGTGGCCTTCCTGCTGTTTCCATTGATTCTTTCTAGGTTCCAATCTGGTTTTTATAGAATTATTCCTCCTCCTCCTCTTTCTGTCCTAAAACAAGTACTTTAGATATTTAGCAAGGCAGTCTGTTTCTCAGCAATAATCAGATTATTGATTTACTATTCCCCAGAATATTATGGAGAGTTTCTTTTTTGACAGCTAGCTTAACAGACAAGCTAATTATATGTATGTATGTAATTGTTTTGGATCGGCAATATTTGTCCACTTACAAGATGAATCTTCATGTTGCATCCTTGCATCTATGATGTAACAGGGACCTTCTTATCAGAAGCACTAAACCAATGGGACCCAACCTTGGGTCACCCAGATGTTCTTGGACTGCAACTCCCAGAACTCACGACCATCACAGTTGTGGTGGTGAAGGCTTCTGGGAACTGAAGTCCAAAACACCTGGGTGGCCCAAGGTGGGGAACCACTGCAGTCGGCGATGGCCACGTTCAATGACACATCTAAGCAAAGTGAGCAGTCTCTTGGACCCGCAGCATACAGAGGAGACCCAGCTTGCTGCAGCAGGCTGCCCTGTTAGTCTTGCTTGCAGCAGAACAAGCTGAACCACGGACTTTCGCTCTGCAGTGTGGCCACTGCAATGAGGCACAAAATAATGCACCAGTTAATTCTCTAGCTGTCAAGGAAGATGCTAGTCAGAAAGTCGGCCCCTGCCAGGTTTCAATGCCTCAGTGAACCAGATCCAAGTCTACCATTTGTTTAAATGTTCCTGCTGTAAACTAGGGCGATTACCTAGCACGCACAGGCATGCGAGTTCATCCTCGTGAGTTCTGGCTGACTGTGATGTCCGAATGGGGCCTCTATTTCAAGTTGTTCTTCCTACAACTCAGTATATGCTTCTCAACGTATAAAAGAAAAAGCCCTCCTACTCTGCAGCAAGAGGCAGCCAGCCAGCCAGTCGCTGCTTTCTAGCAGCCGTGCTAAATGTGCAGGCGTTCACTGTTCTAACACAGTGATGAGGAGCTGAAAGCCACAGAGATCTTCTCAGCTGTCCAAAATGTAAGTCATCGAGGTGAGACTCAGGGAGGCAGCCACCCGCTCACTCCCTTCCCGACAGCAATGTCAATTCCTCCTAATTTCCCACAGTTGAGAGCCAAACAACCTAGTTACATCTCTGCAGCTTTCATTTCACTTTACTTCCAAAATCTGTTACTTCATTTTAACTCTGTACCACCATCATTCCTTCTCCTGCAGAAGGGAATAAATCTTAGCAGAACCTGGAAAGGAACTAGTATTATAATGCCAACGCTCCTCAGTAACAATACAGTTTCAATTTTGAAAAACAAGTTCTTTGCTACCTTGGGGTTTTGTGGAGGGTGGGGTGGGCTAATTAAAACAGTTACCTCAAAAGAGAACATCAGTGTGCTGGCCGCCACTGACCCTGTGGCACAAAACAGTCACCTCCCGTCCCTCCATCACTCACTTAACCTCCACAACAGAATAAAAATGCAAGCCAACATTTAAATCATGCAATGTTCCTTTTTTCCCCCCATTTACTGAGACCCCATTCTAAGAACAGAAATAATTAGTCGTTAGCTATACTGCAAAAGCAATAAAATTACCCAAGTACTGGAATCTGGAAGGAGTAAACTGGGGGAAAGGAAAACCCGTAAGCCCCAGCAGCAACAGAAAGTTGGTTTAATTTGTAGAGGGACAAGCATCCTCTTTAGGCTGTGATCTGGAAACTGTTGGGTGAGCAAACTCGTGCCGTGTTCAGCTGTTTGAGAGTCTGGTAGAAGGATTACCAGGTGCAAAGGGCTCACTGTGGCCGCCAGGTAACTTCAAGGAAGAAAACTCTACTCTTAAGATGGGTGCCTCTCTTGACAAGGGTCTGTTGCGAAACCATTTTCATCTATACTGTCACAAAAGCCCAACTTTAACCTGCTCCCCTAGATGAATTCCTAGATAGTGTCTGTGGTTAGCCTGCCTATTTCCACCTCATCCAGATTGCACAACCGCGTCCTTACTTTGACAGCAGATCCCTTACCAGACTCGTTCACGCATTGACAATCCCAAGCACAGATTACTCCAATGCACTCTACACAGGGCTGCCTGAGAATGATCCATAAACTTCAACAGGTCCAGAATGTGGCAGAGTTAATAAGAACCATTCTATCTCCCCCATCTTGGCTGCCTTGCAAGGTTTACCGGTCGGTTTCCGTATCAGCTTCAAGGTGACGATCTTGACCTATAAAGCCCTAAATGTTTTTGGATCTCGGTACGCGGCAGGCGGCCTGCTTCCAACAGGCGGGGAGAACTGAGGGCGCTCACCCCCAAGGGAGGTCCAAAGGGAGAGAGCAAGGAACCAGCCCTTTTAAGCTGTTGCATCCCATCTATGAATTGCCACCTGAAATCCATCTGGCCCCCTGAATGTTGTCTTTCAAGAAGTCTCTTAAAACATGTCCATTCTGCCAGGCTTTTCATACCTTGCCAGCCGAAGAGCTGCTGAGAGCACCAGCCTATTACAACTAACTAACCAATGCCCATTTTAATGTGCTTTTAATATACAGTAATATGATGGTTTAATGTTACTGCACTGATTATATAAGCCACCTAGAGTGGCCTTTTAGGTCAGATGGGTGGGGTATAAATAAAATTAAATAAAATTAAATTAAACAAACAAACAAACAAACAAACAAATAAATAAATAAATTATTCCACTGTTATTGCTCTGAACCACCCAGAGTGGCCACTGGTCAGATGGGGGGGTTATAGAAACGGAATAAACAATAATATTAAATAACAATCATGGATGCTATCAAGGAGAGCTATATGTCCTCGTGTCCCAGCAGTCAAATGCTCGTTCAGTTCTTCTGTTTCACAGAAGGCAGAGTTTGCTTTCCATTGCTGGAACGAGAGAGAGAAAAGCTTTCCAGACAGGTCACTCCCCTTGCTGGACCAGAGAAAGAGCAAAGCTTGGATTACTAAATTAGTCTTTAATGCGTATGACCTGATTTGACCTAAACATTGGGTCACACCTGCGGTGCTTGAGTTTAAGAAAAAACTTACAGGGAGAAAAAAAGAGACCCATTTAAATAACTTTATATACATTAAAATTAAATATTTGAGGATCTATGAGCAGGCCACAAGTAGCAGTGAGGGATTAATGACCGGTCCTAAGCAATACACAAAATGTCATCTTCATGGCTATTTTCCACACACTGTCTAGAAGGATTCCTGTTTTATGGCTTTTTATCTCAATCAATTTCCAGTCTCTGGAGCCATGCCTTGCACTCCCCCATGAGTCAGTCTGCAGCTTAAAAAAACCCACAAGTCTTCAGTTGCAAACAGCAAAGAAATCTGTATGTATGATTAGTGATGACTTCTTCTTAAAAAAAAAAGAAAAGGAAAGAGCCTTTAAAAAACAAATGAAACAGATGGAAACCATTATCAACTAGCTGAAACGGAGCACACCGATATACCATTCCCAGTTCAAAACAACGCCCATAATGATCTGCAGAAAATTGTATTGACCTGCTTATAATTCCACCTTACGTTCTCAAAGGACATAGGCATGGTTTTCATTGTTCTTACTTTGCAATTTCACAGAGATTCCATCCTCCCTCTGGGGAGATGTTTCGATTTTCCACTGTTTTTGCTTTGTTTGCCTCAGTCCTTTCCCTCTCAGAGAGGAATATGTAGGTATGATACATATCGCAAGATTCAGTCATTTCATACCGCCAGCCTGCGGATCACCCATCCCAACTTTAACATTGCTGCTCCTCACAAATTTCTCTTAAAGCACTATTTACAGCGTAACAATGGAAACAGTCAAAGGTTTAAGCCTAAACAGTTGGAATGTACGAAATCGAAAACCTATTGTTTAGCATAGTAAGCTGCAACTACAGCAGACCCGCTAAATCTCCATAAATTCCAACTAGTTCAACTGGGTTACTCTAGTTCTGAATAACTTTGCTAAGCAACAGGATTTCAGCCACGGTGTCAGAGAGCTGGCCCCTTGACCTGAATAGTGGCTACTTTAACAGTAACTTTTCAGACAGAGTTTCAAACAAAATTATTTTCCAGTTGCCAAGGATTAAAGATGGAAACTTCTGCCAGTCCTTCATTGTGATAGAAACACAAAACAACTACGTATATTTGAGAACTATTAGCTGTTTAGCATTTTATTGAAGGTACCCAAGAAATGCAAATACAGCAGGCGCCCCCCATCGGCAGGATCAGTATCTGTGGATTCACTTATCTGCTGCCTGAAAATATTAAATAAAAAAACCAGAAATATGTATTTATATATATATTTCTACAGTGTATTTACCAGAAGTGCCCCCCAGATACCATGTAACCATAGTTGAACCAACAGAGATGCTCTTTGCCCATTTCTAGTACAATGTTTCAGCAGTATAACCCCATTTATTGTTTTTGCAGCAATGGACTAGTGGTCAACCTATACATTACAGATAATCCATCATTAGGAGAGGTAATTCCTCCGGAGCTGAAGAGCATGTGATTATCCCAGCAGGAGAATTTTTACATTTCTCACAGTTTGCTAATTAGCTTGCTTTGTTTTATAATTGGTCTTCTGGATGTAAACACAGCTTTCTTCACAAACACAACTGTTCAACTGCAAAGAACTGTTGGAACTGCATCTTCAGAATATGAACAAGTTTCAGCTTTTAGGGACAGGCTACCTATAACATACAATTTGGCCCCAAGAGACAAGTGGCATCTTAGAGACTAATGCATTTTCTTTGACATAAACTTTCATGGGCTACAACCCAAGAAAGGTTATTTTAAATAAAACGTATTAGCTTTTAAGGCGCCACCAACACTCTTTGTTTCCAGTACAGAAAACCGAAAAGAATGAAATGCAAGCAAGAGAAGCAGCCACATTCTCCCCAAAGGAAAATCCATCTTGTATGGGAATAGAAATACATTTTTGCCCCAGAGCTAACATACCTGTGCAATGTTTTTGTTGAGAAGATAGACGCCATAGTCAAACTGCAGTTTCTCTCCTCCTTTTGGATACAATGGAAATCTAAAATAGAACATGGAAATATAAGCACACTTCACTAAACAACCAATTTCGGAAAGCCATTTCTTCTGTCACTTGTAAAACCTACCTCCTCCAAGAATGAAGACTGTACAAACCAACCCTTCTCTACAATATTATTCTACAGCAATCATGTTACATTCCTATTCAGTTCTGAGGTGCTGTTACTGGGTAGGTCGGTACCCAGTACATTAAACTCAATTATGTTATTTGCATTCTATTAACACACCATTAAATTCCTAGCAAAAAAGGACTTAGTACCAAAGCTCAAAGATGGAGCTGTGAAAATTACCAGCAAATGTCACTTCAGTTCTAAGTAGACAGAGTGATATACTAGCTCAGCCCCCAAGCCCTTATCAGCAAGAATTTTGTGATGGGCTCAACGCAGTGGTAGACATATACTTGTGTAAAAATGTACGTTTCCACTGCAGTAGTCCCCTTGAACACAAGGCTGTGTTCAAGGGGACTAGTAAACATTCTGGAGCTGGCTTCCCGGTGCCCCTAGGGTGGAGGGAAAAGGGCAGGAAGTTCCATCATAGATGCAAACATCTCCCTGGATTCAGGATGATGGACTATCCTATTTGGGATGATTGTGAAGAGATACTACTATTATGGTTATAGAAATTATTCTGTTTGCAGAAGTTGAATTGGTGGTGCCAGATCTGGCATCTTATCTGCAAGGATCTGTTTTGTTTGCTTGTTTACTCCACTGTTTTGTGACATCTCATATAGATTGTGACCAGAATCCTGTTGGACTGCAGTGCTGCGTAAGACTAATCATACAAGCAGTTGGAGAAATGTCGCCAGCTGTGTCTGTGTACATCCAGTAATCCTCTGGTTGCACAACTGATAAATAATAGGGTTGGATATGCAACCAATAGCCAGTAAATTTAAAAAAAACTGCTTGCATGATTTCCTGTGTTTGTGAGATCAAATCAGCTGTCTGTCAGATATACAATGGTGTCCCACATGACGATGATAATCCGTTACACAGAAAACACTGTTAAGTGAAAACATTGTCATGCAAAATGTGATTCCCCATTGGAATGCACTGAAACCTATTTAATGCGTTCCAATGGGGAAAACAGTCGTCGTCCAGCGAAGATCACCCATAGGGAAGCCATTTTGTGAGCGTCGATCAGCTGCTAAAATTGTTGTCCTGCGAAGCATGGGTCCTGAAAATACAGGGAAGACATTTTGCGGAGCCACCAATCAGTTGTAAAAAAACATCGTCTTGTGAACAAACGGTCCAGGAAGCATGGACTAAATCACCGTCCAGCCCTATAGCGATCGCAAAACCTCATCGTCATGCAGATTTGTCATTTTCAAGGTTGTCTAACGAGGCACCACTGTACTTTGACTTGGATTCCTGCATTGAGCAGGGAGGTTAGACTCAATGACCATATAGGCCCCTTCCAGCTCCATTATTTTACAATAACGTATAATAGGATTTTGGCATTCATATTTAGATGGCTTTAAATACAAGATTAACTCCAAATCCTCCAAACAAGACAGTATTAACATTTAAACAGAAGTTTAATTTTATAATGGCATCATAATGCAGATGCTATAAATTCAATTTTGTCAAAACAACTTCTTTACAGGAACTAAAGACAAAAATTGCATTATTTCTAACAAGAGCCAAACGTTTAACAGACATCATTATGGTGCACCAAACTGTCAGGGTCTCCGTTTCACAGTACTTCGAATTCTTAATGGGTCAGTTCGAGTTGAAAAATATAAAATCACTCTAACGACTATATATCTAAGCTCACCCTACTTAATAGATCTATAAATTCAAGTTGTCTGTAGTGCAGGAAAATAAAACACACTCTAAAAATGAAGGTACGTGCAGCGAGATTCCACTGCCTACTGTTATATAAATCACGAGGAATTCATTTCAATATCTACTGAGTTACTTTATCCAACTGTAGCAGGATTTGGATTATAAAAGGATACAATTACAATTAATAGCAGAAAACTCATTCAGCCTGGACAATAAATATGCCTTTTAAAACACACTGTTACGTGATAGTATTTCATTAGGGAGAGAGTGATATTTGCTATAATTAGAAACAAAAGTTTTTAAAAAGAAATTATACACAGTACAGAGAGTTCAACTGTTTCTTCATAGATTATTCTAAAGGGATCGTTGTATTGCTAAATATAATACAAATATAAGAACTGGAGATAAGAAATCAATTCCTTTCCTACTTTTTACACTGATCCTCCCTCCCCACGGAGGCCAGCCAGGCCCCATCTCTGCTATCCTTCTGCAAGCAGGCAATGTCATCTCCCTTCAGCCAGGTTCTTCCTTAAGTGTGGTCTAGGATAGTTTGCATTTTGTTGCTTCTAACTCTGTTTTTGCAATGCTTTTACGCAACACTTTAAAATAGAATATCATTCATTCTTTAATATTTGAATAATATGTGTTTTTTTTAAAGCTTCTATCATTTTGTTTTTAATGATGTAAGCCACCTCAAGTCTTTTTTAAAGAGAAAGGTGGGGGTAAAAGTATTTTAAATAAATAAATAAATAAAAACCAGATCCCTTTCATTTCAATTTTTAGTTGAAATGTTCCATTCCTTCTCAAAGGTAGCTTGTTCCATTCCTTCTCAAAGGTAATGTGTGTGTGGGGAGGGCAGCTCCAAAAAGACAGAGTATCTCAAATTTTCGTACGCATTGAAGAAACTCCATTAAATTCCTTTGCAGCAAACATTTTTCAAAAGTCTGAAAATGTCTGATGCTTTATCTGATCACCTTTTCACATCTTTCTAAATCAGAACTCATCACTGAGGTTTTTACTAACTCAACGTCTGACTATTTTTTTCTCTCTCTCTATCATCACATCACACAAAGTTTGCTGCTAATAAACCCTTTAGGTCTAATGCACCCAAGGAAAAGCAGCCTGCAGCCTGTTGATGGGCCCTCCTCTCTGCTTCCTCCCACTCACCATATACAGTTTGAGGCTACACATGACAAGTCATTAGGGCTTGCAAACTAATGAGCACCCTTTGACAAATGTCGCCACCCAGAGAGCATGCCGTTTTGAACCTGCTGCACTGACACAGGGAACCAGCTGACTCAGTCAATATATACTCATTACAATCTGACCATGTTCAAAGGATATCACTTATAAGAACCCATTAAGGAACTTTTATAATGCCATTATACAAAACACTGGTAAGGCTGCACCTGGAGTATTGCGCACAGTTCTGGTCGCCGCACCTCAAGAAAGATGTCATGGAAGTGGAAAAGGTGCAGAAACAGAGCGACTCAAAAGAGGACTGTGCTGGGGCATCTCCCTTGTGAGGAAAGGCAGCAGCGTTGGAGGCTCTTGAGTCTAGAGAAAAGGCTCCTGAGGAGGGACATGATGGAGATGTATAAAATTATGCAGGGGATGAATCAAGTGGAGAGAGGGAAGCTCTTTTCCCTCTCAGTGGAGTGTTGGGAGAGTGAGAACAGACCAAAGAAAACACTTCTTGACCCAGCCTGTGGTTAGTCTGTGGAACTCCTTGCCACAGGATGTGGGGATGGCCTAGATGCCTTAAAAAGGGGATTGGACAGATTCCTGGAGGAAAAGTCCCATCACAGGTGACAAGCCCTGATGGGGATGTATTATCGTTGGGCTTTGAAGGAAGGGACCTCCAAAGGCCAAATGCAGGGGAAGGGGGTATAAGGAGACAGGTCTCTCGTTGTCTCCTGTGCTCCCAGAGGCATCTGGTGGGGGCTACTGGGAGATACAGGGAGCTGGACTAGAGGAGCCCTTGGCTGGATCCAGCCAGGCTCTTCTGATGTTCTTATAATACGTTGAACTACTTCCACAGCCACTATTGCAAAAGCTAAAAGGGCTTATCTGATGAGTCGCTAACTTCTTCTGATTAAGTCTTGATGTGAAAATATGGACATACGTGAAACAAACACGCTTTCAAAGAAAGAGAAATAATACAACTGGGAAAAACCCAACAGGAAGGAATATTTTGTTAGGAAAAAAAAAACGGATGGGTGACGGCTCCTCCACCCAACTCCTTCAGTGTCGTCCTCCCGGAAGGCAGAGGAAGGGAAATGAGCCTCCCTCTGGTCTTCTGCAGGTGAAGAATCTCGTGAGCTGGACTCCACCAAGGGCTGGCCCATAAATGTATTCATTTATTTCATCTCGAGTGAATGTGTGCTCACTTCCTTCAGCCTTCCCCCCTCATTCAGAGGAAGACAAATCAAGCTGGATCTTCAAGATCCCACCTTGTCAGGGCTTAATGTCCTTGATAAGATCCAATTTAAAAAAAAAAAAAACCAAGCCAAACCACCATTACACAGGGAGTGGGACATCACCTAAGGTCCTGAACTTGTCAGGTTATTAAGATATGAATGAAGCCAAGGCCGTCCTCCCAAATGCACAGAGGCCCGCCTTGTCAGGCACATGGGAAGCGGCTTCGTCTGATGCATTTACACCCAAATGATGACTGGCTCTCTTGGCATTCAGAAAAGATTTTAAGCAAAACCTCTTACACTGAGCCTTTTGAATTAATCTTGATGTTTTATGTTTCAATGGTTCCGTAGCTGGGCTTTTTTTCTTTTATAACTGCATTTTTTATTTACAATTATTGTGAACAAACTAGTTTATTTCTTAAAAAAACAAAAAGGTGGCATATAAACATTGATAATAACCAAATTGTTTCCAAATATTTAGACTGGGAAATTTTATGCTGCATTGATTTTAATTATGTCGGAGTTAAAGGTCAAAGTAAATTCATTTCCAAATAAATAAGTATGTACATACAAAAATCTCCTGCTTATTTCCTCTCTCTAGCATAAACTGTCAAATAAATGCCTGTGGGAACATTATCTCCCACCCCGTATAGTGTAACATGAAATACTAGGCATGTTATTATGTGTCAGGACTTCAAAATTTTTTCTAGAAGCATCCAAATGCTGGAATCACACATAAAATAAAAATACTGAGCTGAATTCTTAGCATATTGCTTTCACTTAAATCCAGGAGTCTTCTCAACCTTAAGCATCAAAAACAAAAGAACTAAAAGATTACTTCAGCTGAGAAATATTTCTTTAACTCAACCATTTGTCTGCCTCATTTTGTACGGGCATTACAGGCAGACAATAGTACCATCCTATCAAAGGAGGAGTTTATAGCTGTAGTTTGGTGTCTCTTAAATCGGTATTAACGTAAGTATAAGAAACTTCCCTTAATTTACAATGTCACATTAAACTATTAATTTAAGGACATCCTGCCATCGATCTTCAAAGCTGTCACTGTCACGACTACAAAAGGATATATTTGGGTCGGGTCTGTCTCCCATTAAGCGACTAAGCTCCCCTTCCACCCGTCATTTTTTGCTGACCTTAGACAAGCACTTCCCAATCACACCCTCATTTCATTTCACAGCCTCATGCTGTTACCGGACTAATCTCAACCTGTTCAGCGTCACAGGACAGCTACGATATTTGAAAAGGCTGTAATGAGTCTCCGCAGGCTTCTTGGGCCAGTCAGATGTTAGATGTTAAAGCAAAACTAAAAAGGATCTAGGTACTTTTTAAAAAAAATCTATTCCCCCTTAGACAAAATCATTTACTCTTCCGGGTTCTCAGACTAAGCATCTTTATTGCTAAATTTTGTAATTTATGAATTCCTTTGTATTCTAAGAGATCTATCTCATATGTACCAATATAATGGCGATTGATTTTTCATGTGTCCATGTACAGCCACCTGCCTTTAATCCAAACTATTATTAAGCTTAAGGAACTCATTGATTTTTTTTCCACTGCCTCCCACCTGTTTGTCATCTGACATGAAAAACATGTGGTTTAGATCCTGATTTTCCTTTTTTCCCCCCTTTTTGCTTACATTTCAAACTGAACGGAAGAAATCCAAGTAAGGAGCTGCAAATCTGCCGCATCCCAACTGCACGAGCACAAAAATGTCAGTAAACAGAGCTGGAAATGTAAGGCTTCCAGTCATGGCTTGGAAAGAATTTTTTCTCACTCACTGAAGCTCTGAGAATTCACCAAAAGGATTATATTCCAATTCACAGCATGATCTGCAGGAAAATAGGACAGAACTAGTTTTTCTAAGGCAGAGCTGACGGATTTGATCAAGTGCACAGAGTGGGTCTACGGCTAGTAATTCGCTGCCTGAGAACTGACATTAAATGGGTAATTGGCAGTGATTTCCAACACTCGCCATCCCAAATCATTGGGTTAACTGCAGTGAAGTAAGGATGATAGCATAAACTCTAGTGACCAATGGTTGTTGTGGGTTCTTCGGGCTCTTTGGCCGTGTTGTGAAGGTTGTTCTTCCTAATGTTTCGCCAGTCTCTGTGGCCAGCATCTTCAGAGGACAGGAGTAGCACTAGAGACCAAGTTGCCAGTAATTTTTTATTTATTTATTTATTTATTTATTTATTTATTTATTTATTCATTCATTCATTCATTCATTCATTCATTCATTCATTCATTCATTCATTCATTCATTTATTTAATATCCCACCTATCTAGTGCCTTAGGACCACTCTAGGCGGCCAACTGCATCCCTTGTGCCACACCAAGTCATGGGTCTGGCACACAATGAGGGACAAAAAGTGGCATCTTGTTCATTAGCGGCAAGTTGCAGCTGCAATTTATGACACTGCACTTTTTTGTTGTTTAGTCGTTAAGTCGTGTCCGACTCTTCATGACCCCATGGACCAGAGCATGCCAGGCCCTCCTGTCTTCCACTGCCTCCCGGAGTTGGGTCAAGTTCATGTTGGTCGCTTCGATGACACTATCCAGCCATCTCGTCCCCTTCTCCTCTTGCCTTCACACTTTCTGAGCATCAGAGTCTTCCCTTCTCATGAGATGGCCAAAGTTTTGGAGCCTCCGCTTTAGGATCTGTCCTTCCAGTGAGCACTCAGGGTTGATTTCCTTCAAAATGGATAGGTTTGTTCTCCTTGCAGTCCAGGGGATTCTCAAGAGTCTCCTCCAGCACCACAATTCAAAAGCATCCATTCTTTGGTGGTCAGCCTTCTTTATGGTCCAGCTCTCACTTCCATACATCGCTACTGGAAAAAACATAGCTTTGACTATGCTTTGACATTGCACTTACACTGATGCAACTAACCAACAGGATTCTGGCCAAATGTTTCACAGCTTCTGTCCTCAGTCTAGAGTGCATCAGGAAGGCAGGGCTTTTTCTTAGTGGTGTCCAACTGGCGTTCTGTGCCCCACCTGGGTTGCTCCTTTCTCTTCCTAATATATTCGCATGGAAAGGCTAAAGTCAAAAATGTTCATGCTGGACCCACCTAGACTACTGCAATGCACTCTGTGGGGAATTACCCTTGAGTGCCCTGTGCAGAATGAAGGATAGTCCCTGCCGCAGCTGCACAGGACAAGATGACATCGATCAATAAGAAGCAGCACTGTACAGGCAAAGGTTGCCTACGGATCACCAATCGCATTTCCGAATGATGGCTTTGTCCTGGTTACCAAAATGACGGTGTCTTCACAGATTTTCCAGACCGGAACCCGAGGTATCCAAGGGGCCCCTTTGATGACACAGCCACCTAACAAGCTGCAAAGTGTCAAGAACTTGCAATAAGGCCTCTTCAGTGGTGACACCCCAGTTATGAAAAAGCCCCTCCATGGAGATTAGATTGACAGCAAGATGCCGCTTTCATTGTCAAGGGGAAAAAGACACAATTCTGACATATTGGACAGCTGGCCTTAGGTGACAGAGGAAGATAAAAGATGGAGTACCTCATATTTTAATACTGACTGCCCTGTGTATTCTTACTTGTTTTGCTATTATATCACAAGAAGGGGTGGGGAAAAGTTCCAAAAATTAATAAGACACTTACATGGTGCTTATGGAGTTTCTCAACATAATCCACATGTTCTACTCGACTTTTTGATGACCTTCTCTCTGTCTCAAATCATCCACCTAAATTGCTAATAGGGAGGTGGGGGACTTTCTGCAAAGCAGCTTGTAAGGCAGGCAAACTGGCAACAGCCGTCTAGCCTATTCTCAGATACCTAGAAGTCCTAGCTCACCCTTGTGCAAATATCACATGTGCAGAAATCTTAGCCGCAGAGTCTTCATGTTAAAAACCCCTCTCTTTAGCTAGGGTTTTTTTTTTAAAGCAGCTCTTCTCCTTTTCATTTTTTGGAGAGTGGGTGGGAGAATAGTAGCACAAGGAGTAATTAAAACAAAAAATCCTGCATGGTGCAAAAGTCAGCAGAAAAATACCTCAATCCTGCCAGTAGAAACTTTTTCTGTCCCTGCAGGCAGTGAAGTCAGCAAAATATCATCAGAAGGTAAACTTATCTTTCTCAGGTGTTGCTGTCCCAACAGAACCCAACAGGTCTGATGTATTAATTAGTATTAATTAACTATAACCTGTAGGCCGCCACAAATAAAATATTCAATCCAACAAAGAGGCTCCACACCAGCCTTCCAGATGTGTTAAGCTACTCATTCCAACATTCCAACCAGCTTGATTGCTGGCTGGGAACTGTGGGTATTGTAGTCCAACTCACCTGGAGGGCATCAGGTTATGGAAAGCTCTTCCACCATTCTTATGCATCGTTTTCCAATTTGCAAATTGCTTAACAATTTGGCTTTGGGTTGTATGTCGTAGATCTCTATTTTGCAGACATTCAACTAAAGCGACACACCAGCGACTTGCCCAGGACTGTAATACGGAAGAAATGGCTATATCTCCCCCAACTAAAAGCACTTCACCACCTCTTCTTTGGACCTTTAAAGTTTCTGGGAGTTCTACTAGGCTCTTTCTAGTCATGTTACTGTTGCCTGCTAGCCGACAGATTCAAGCCAGGACTGCCTATTTATATGAAAAGGGCTACTCAGGTTCATTACAGCCATCTCTCAGGTCTGACCCACAACTGGCTCTCTCCCTGGTGCAGGTCTGCAACTGAGAAAGCAAGTCTGTTCGGTTTACTATAGGGGGAAAAAAAGGAGGAAAATGGTCAGGCCGTATAATTTAAAACAACTCTTCACAAGATGTTATTGTATTCCTAAGTGCAGCCCTAGCTAAGACTCCAGCAATAAAGGGAGTCAGTCTTTAGCAATAAATGAAAAGCCAATATTTAAAGAACATACACTTGCACACACTTGAATTATACCAATTAGAAAGTGGTCGAATTCTGGGGTCTTTGCCAATTGACCTAATTATCCATGAAGCCTGAGAAAGCCGGGATTCATTTCAAGTCTACAAGAGACCGGATATAACTGAAGTTAGAAGGTCACAAAGGTTAAATCGACTTAAGTGCCAAATCTGAACTCACTTGAAAATTGCTATAATTCCTGATTAGTAGTCCTGATACTGCGAGTGATTGCTAAGATTACAGAAGAATTTTACAAACTGGGGTTAAGTAGGCCACAGATATATTATTTCTGGTTCGATATATCATATGTGCCCTTGAGTGTGTTTTGCTGAGGCTCAGCATTTTGCTCCCGAGAGATTTCAGAACTACTGAAAGAATACTTCCAGTACTGTCTCCAAGCTTACTGTCATTTTACAATTCCTTTAATTAAACAGAAGACTAGGGTTTCCTAACTTCTTCCAGAATGGAATGAAAAAGCTTGAAACCATATGCACTGACACACACACACACACACACACACACACACACACACACACACACACACACACACACACAATTACAACCTTCTCGGCTAGGGCTATTGCCGGGGGGGGGGGGGGGGGCTCGGTGCTCCCATACCACATTAAAGCAACAGCTGAAAAAGGAACATAAGCAGATCAGTTCACACGACCAAACTCACTAGGTATATCTGCTTTAGATAACAAAGTTCTCACCATAGCCTTCTTACAATGTTTATCCCCCCCAAAAAAACATAAACATTTATTGTCGGACAATGCTAATGCAGGATGAAAATTGGTTTGTTGAAAAACGCTAATGTTGGAAGGAGAGCTCAGATTTATCCAGGAAAACTGTGTTACAGGAATCAAAAGATTTAGCTCCTGAGTGTCACACAGATCGTACCATATTAATATATTTATCTGAGGCCAGGAGGAGAAAATACCCTTTTAAAATATGCATCTGGCTGCAGAACCAGAGGTGGGGAGTGTAAACAGCCCCGTATCTCCAAAGAGATTTATGGGGGTGCAGGAAATCGGGACGAGTAAGAAAACCAGACAAACTTCTAACTGCTGAGCAGAGCCAATTGAACTCAGCCAAGTTCTGTCTAAATTTTCTCACTCAGAAGCCAATCTCCTTATTAAGAAAGCAACACAGTCATAACCATGAGATATACTCAGAATGATTTGGCTCTGAAAGTTTGGTAGCAAACCCACGTGGCCAATTAAACATTCAGCTGGTCTGTTCAAGAAACAAAGCCTCTACATAGAAATCAATCATTACTGTTTTATTAAAAAGAATTACTTTAGAAAAGGTTTCAGTTGATAGTAAAATATTTCAGTAGGTACATTTTCATTCAAGACTAACGGAACACTCCACTCCTCCACTCCAGCTAAAAAAAATAAAGAAATGAAACTATGCTAACTAACAAAAAGCATAAATCATCCATCTCACGTGTCTTGGGTCTTCAAAGGCTGATGCTAGATGAAAACCAGTCCATTATGGGAAAAACACGTGTCTGCCCCTTTCTCAGGCAAACTCCATCTTTCTTCTCTCTTCCTCACTCTTCCTTCTTCTTCCCAGAATGCCTCCTGGGTCTTGTTGTTCCGCCTAACTTTCTCAGGGAGCTTCAGTTGTTATCATTCTTTGTGGCAGAATTATTTTGACTACGAAACTCTCTGCTCTCTACTCATCTTAGCAACGAGATAACCAGAGAGCGAAGCTTCTCTGGAACAGCATGTAAAACTTTCCTACTACAGAACAGACTTTAACTCAAAATGGATGCTATTGGGACAATCTTAGTACTACATATCCCATCCTAATACACATAAAAACACAAATCATCACATGCCCCCCCTGATTATCGTTAAAATTCAGAGCAGTTAATCTGATCTAATTTTAAGAAATCAAGTAAAAGTAACTAAAAAGTAATTCAAAGTAATTAACTGGTTACATCTCAAAATTCAACTACAGATTTAACTATTACAATACTGAAACATAGCACACTGTGGAATACATCGTTTCAACGTTCAGGTTCATAAGAATCTTCACAGTACATTCTAGAAAGACCATCTGCCACTACATTCAATTTTCCAGGAATGTGTTGAACTTCAAAATCAAAATCTTGCAATGCTAGACTCCATCTCAACAATTTTTGGTTGTGAGATTTCATCTTCTGCAACCAAACTAAAGCTCTGTGATCTGTTTGGAGTGTAAACTTACGACCCCATAGGTAAGGTCGAAGTAAATTGAGAGACCAAAAGATAGAAAGAGCTTCTTTTTCAGGTACTGCGTAACTTCTCTCTCTATCCAAGAGTTTTCTAGAGAAGTATGAGATAGGGTAAAGGTTCCCATCTTCTCCTTGCTGTAACAAAACAGCTCCCAGTCCTAATTCAGAAGCATCAGTTTGTAAAATGAATGGTTTGTCAAAATCAGGGGATTTCAGTATAGGCGCATCCATAATCTTAGCTTTTAAAGCTTCAAAGGCACCTTGACACTCTGGTGTCCACTTTACCTTGACAGGCTGTCTCTTCCTAGTGAGCTCTGTCAGAGGTGAAGCCAAATGACTGAAATCAGGAATGAATTTTCTGTAGTAGCCAACTAGGCCCAAAAACGAGCGTACCTGTTTCTTAGTTTTTGGAATAGGCCAATCGTTAATAGATTGTACTTTAGCTTGCAAAGTCTGAATTTCTCCTTGCCCAATTAAATGACCTAAGTACATGACTTTTCCTTGCATCCACTGACACTTGCTGGCTTTGACTGTCAGTCCTGCTTGCTGAAGTCTGGACAAAACAGTTTCAATGTGAGACATGTGAGAATCAAAATCAGAACTGAAAATGGCAACATCATCAAGATAAGCACTTGCAAAAGGTAAACCTTGTAAAAGTTTATCTATCATCCTTTGAAATGACGCACCTGCATTCTTCAAACCAAATGGCAATCTGCGGAAACGGAAAGTTCCCACGTGCGTGATGAAAGCGGTCTTATCTCGTGAATCTTCAGCCAAATCTAACTGCCAATAAGCATTCTTTAGATCGAGAATGCTGATAAACTTAGCCTTTGAAAGATGTTCAATTAAATCATCCATTCTAGGCAATGGGTATGGATCTGGAACAGTAACACTGTTTAACTTTCTGTAATCAACACAAAATCTTACTTCCTCGAGAATTTCACCTAAAGCGTTACGTTTTGGCACCAGAACCACCGGAGAAGCCCAAGGGGAGAATGACGGTTCAATCACCCCCAAAGATAACATCTTTTGTATCTCTTGTTCAATTTGGATAGCATGATTACCAATTGCTCTATATGGGCTAGACCGTATGGGCTGGGCGTTGTTCTCAGTAGTTATCACATGACTGATCAATTTGGTGTAACCTGGTTTATCTGAAAACACATCTTGGTATTGTTCTAAAATTTGAAACAACCTTTCTTTCTGATCAACGGTACCTGTTAAAACAAGATTATCAGACCATGTACCTGCATCTTGCAATTCAGATAACATATCAATAGGTTCATTTGCAGCATGAAAATATTCAGCATGACATTGGAAAACCATTGCAGATCTATCTTTGTACAGTTTCAAACTATTGACATGGTAAAGAACAGGTTTCTTATTAGAATCCAACATCTTGACAAGATAATTGACATTTCCCAATTTTTGAACAATTTCACCTGGACCTTCCCAGACAACTTCTAGCTTAGAAGGTCTGAGTGGGTTCAGAACAAGTACCAAATCACCCACAGAAAATTCCCTGTGTCTGGATCTCTTGTCATGGAAGAACTTCTGACTTGCTTGAGCGTCCAACAAATTGTCTCTGGCTAACTCCTGGACAGCCAAGAGTTTCTCTTGAAGTTTTCTAACAAAATCAGCAACTGGCACAGTACTACTTTTAACCACACCTTCCCAATTGGATTTCAGGAAGTCCAATGGTCCTTGTAGATTTCTTCCAAACACCACCTCACTTGGAGAAAAGCCACCTAGTGAAGAATGAGCTGAGCTACGGTAAGCAAACAAAGCAAAAGGCAAAAGCTCATCCCAAATGTTTCCATATTCTTGGGTCAAAGTTTTAATCATCCTAAGCAAAGTTTGTTGACCTCTTTCCACCATACCATGAGATTGAGGATGATGGGCCGTGGAAAAACTGATGGTTATTCCACTTATCTCGCAGATCTTACGCATAAGTTCACTTGTAAAGGCTCCTGCCTGATCACAAATTATTTTGGATGGTACTCCAATACGCGAGCACAAGTCCACGATGATTCTAGCTATGGTGGTAGCTGTCAGGTTGCTAATAGCGTAAGCCTCGATCCACCTACTGGCAGAACAGATGAAAGAAATGATGTATTTCTTCTTAGATTTAGTAGGAACAAAAGGTCCTAGCACATCCATTTGCAAACACTGGAACACTTGGTCAGGAATTTCCATAATCTGCATTTCGGCCTTTACCTTGTCAGTTTGATGGCCTGTGCGTTGGCAATAGTCACAAGAACTGACATAGTCCTTTACAGTTTTTGAAATACCAGGCCAGTAAAAATGTTGAGAAATCCTCTTTAGGGTTTTTTGTATTCCCTGGTGCCCACTACTCGGATGGTCATGAGCCATTTCTAGTATTCTCAGTCTATATTCAGTAGGCACGACTAACTGTTGAACAGGTTGGGCATCCAAGTTGGATTTGGGGAAATATTCTCTGTACAAAAGTCCATTTTCTCCCCACAGGAAACTAACTTGCTGATGCGCAGGGCGTTCAGCATAGTTCTCTGCTTGTGACCTCAAAGAAGCTAGAGAGGGATCATTAAGTTGCTTCAGTCTAAAGTCCTCTGATCCCTTAGGTATCACCTCCTCCATTTTAGATTCTGTTGTAGCTGCATTATCAGGTTCGGTCACAAGAGGCTGCTGTTGGGTAAGGTCTCCATCTGAGCTATCCTCAGTGGATTCCTGCTCCCGTTCAGGATTATGCATCTCCTTACTTTGAGAACGCGTAACTACCGACATTGAAGTTGCATTTTGACTCTGCATGTGATCCAAAAAAGCAAGATCATTTCCAAGAAGAAAATCAGGTTTTCCCTCATGGGTTAAAATATGTTTTGCCCCTGACCAGGACTTATACGAAATTTTGACATAAGCTAAAGGAATGAAACGCTGATCAGTCTCTATAGATCCATAAGTTTTTACTGGACACCTCAGGTTGTTCAAGATTAAGGTGGGGTCTAGAAAACGTTTGCTTATCGAAGAAATGTCGGCACCCGAGTCACGAAAAGCACTTAAAGCCATATCACCTCCAGGTGTGTGAAGAAAAACCACCTCAGAAAATGTGCGGGTTGCCCAGTCCCTTTGCGCAGTTGGTACTATGCAATCAGGATCCATAACAGAAAACCTCTCTCCTGATGCAGTCTCTTTTACAATTTCTGAGGAAATTGAAGCAATTTGTAAGTCCAAAACTCTAGGCACATATTGGTTTACTGCTGCCTGCATTCCACTGGTTTGCGAAGGGGTTACAGTTAGGTTAACTCCTTCCTGACTCTGTGAAGGCACAATGCTTGACTGGTGAGGCACAGAAACTGCATTACTGGCAGCTGGCACTTGCTGAGTTCCTGCTGGCACAGAACTTACATACGCCATCTTGGGTGTGCCTGCTTTAGATCTGCGTGGAGCTGGCACAGGTGTTTTCCTAGCTGGCTCCTTAACTTGGCTAGCTGGCACATTCAACCTTGGGCAATCTCGTCGCAGATGAGAGCCACCACATTCAAAACATTTAAGAGGCGTTTTACTCTGGCTAGGAGCTAGACTCCTGCGTTGCTCAAATGTACTTTGCCTGGGCTCTTGAGGAAAAGACTTTCTAATTTCAGGCTGACTCTGTCTCTTAGGCGCTACTGGTGCAGTCTTTGGCCTAACAGGTAGGTCATCATGGTAGTAAGGTAGATTGCTTCTATCAACACTGGCTATTGAGTCCTCAGACTCCTCTTTTTCCTTCAGCTTATTAACCAAACGCTCCACCTCTGCCTCTCTGTACTGCTTCAATAACTCATCAGCCATGCTCTGATTACGAATAGTTTGAGTGTGACAAGCAACAAAATCAGCAAACACCATTGTTAACTTATCCACTGGTGATAGACTCTTGTTAGGATCAGGACCCACAGCACCGGCTGCTGCTGCTGCTGCTGCTCCTGCTGTCCCATCAGAAATGCCTCTGCCTGGCACTCCCCTCCCTACTGGAGTGCTGGCACCCGCCATTTCCTCTGCCTGATCCATCTGTTGCAACTTAGTCCAAGTCTGATCTGAATCAGATCTAAGTAGATCCTGGACGTCCTGTGCTGGGAGTTTAGCCATTATATTTCCCTTTTGTAATTCCCTTCTCAGTTGTGAAGAATCATAAGTAATCCTTTGCTTAGCTCCACTTGGAGTCAAGACGTCGTGCTCAACAGCCTCCAAAAGCTCTTGATGCAAGGGCTTCACATCTTTACTAACCAAAGGCAGCCTGGCAGATGCACCACCAATCTTAACTTTTCTCTGAGTCACAAACTGCTCTTCAGGCAACTCCAAAAACCTCTCTCTGCCCATGTAGCCGAAACTGTAGGGCGAGAGCAAAGCCATAAAACACTCTGGCAGGAACAGCCCTAAACTGGAGCTTCAGAAGGGCGTCCGTTTACTTGCATGAAAATGCCCACTCATTAAACAGCCCAATTAAACATAAGCGTTGTTTCTTATCAGACCTCACTGCAGCTAAGTCTTTCCGTAAGATCCTTAGCTGGAAAGAGAAAAGCAATTTGGCTAATTTACAGCCTGTCAGCATGCACGCACTCCCTCAGCCAAGGCTTCCGGAAGAATGCCTGCAGCTTCACTTACAAAGCAAGCACCATAAATCCATAAATCACACTAAAGCACGTGTTCCATCCCACCGCTGCCACCATGTAAACAGCCCCGTATCTCCAAAGAGATTTATGGGGGTGCAGGAAATCGGGACGAGTAAGAAAACCAGACAAACTTCTAACTGCTGAGCAGAGCCAATTGAACTCAGCCAAGTTCTGTCTAAATTTTCTCACTCAGAAGCCAATCTCCTTATTAAGAAAGCAACACAGTCATAACCATGAGATATACTCAGAATGATTTGGCTCTGAAAGTTTGGTAGCAAACCCACGTGGCCAATTAAACATTCAGCTGGTCTGTTCAAGAAACAAAGCCTCTACATAGAAATCAATCATTACTGTTTTATTAAAAAGAATTACTTTAGAAAAGGTTTCAGTTGATAGTAAAATATTTCAGTAGGTACATTTTCATTCAAGACTAACGGAACACTCCACTCCTCCACTCCAGCTAAAAAAAATAAAGAAATGAAACTATGCTAACTAACAAAAAGCATAAATCATCCATCTCACGTGTCTTGGGTCTTCAAAGGCTGATGCTAGATGAAAACCAGTCCATTATGGGAAAAACACGTGTCTGCCCCTTTCTCAGGCAAACTCCATCTTTCTTCTCTCTTCCTCACTCTTCCTTCTTCTTCCCAGAATGCCTCCTGGGTCTTGTTGTTCCGCCTAACTTTCTCAGGGAGCTTCAGTTGTTATCATTCTTTGTGGCAGAATTATTTTGACTACGAAACTCTCTGCTCTCTACTCATCTTAGCAACGAGATAACCAGAGAGCGAAGCTTCTCTGGAACAGCATGTAAAACTTTCCTACTACAGAACAGACTTTAACTCAAAATGGATGCTATTGGGACAATCTTAGTACTACATATCCCATCCTAATACACATAAAAACACAAATCATCACAGGGAGTTCAATTCCCTATGGGACCTCCAACAGGGGCTGGACTAGATGATCCACAGGACCCCTTCCAGCCCTGGTGTTCTAAGATTATTATTACTATTAGTGTTGCCTATCTTAACCCAGGAAGTGAAGTAATGAAAGCTTGAAGGCAGAAACTGAGATTATCAGAGCTGCCAATGTCCCAGACTGGGGAACACTACAGAAGTAAAATGAACAAAGAAAGCTTGTTCTCTATACTTCTACTTCTCAAAACTGTTAAATATTTAGTAACTCTGAAAATGGCAGGGACTACCTACAACACCAAAATGTTGTTTATCACATATTCTAGAGATTACAGCCCCCCCTTTTTAAAATTACCTCTTAAAGGTGTACAGGAATACATAGCAAATACCTTTTAAAATACCCCTGATTACTCCTGGAAATGGCAATTGCTTTCCTATCTAGGAAAGGGCAAGACTTCTCCATTTGAAAACAATGTTAAGAATACCAGCTATGCACGAGGAGGCATCTAGCTTGGAGTTCAATATGGTCAACTTGTGAAAATATGAGCCAACAGTGTGATGTGGCTACCAAAAAAGGCCAATGCTATTTTAGGCTGCAATAATAGATGTACAGTTTCCAAATCCTGTGAGGTGCTAGTCCCCCTCTATTCGGCACTGGTTAGGCCTCACCTTGACTACTGTGTCCACTTCTGGACACCACACTTCAAGAAGGATGCTGACAAATTGGAACAAGTTCAGAGCAGGGCGACAAGGATGATGATCAGGGGGCTGGAAACCAAGCCTGATGAGGAAAGGCTGAAAGAACTGGGCATGTTTAGCCTTCAGAAAAGAAGACTGAGGGGTGACACGAGAGCACTTTTCAAATATTTGAAAGGCTGCCACACAGAGGAGGGGCAGGATCTGTTCCCAGTCATCCCAGAGTGCACAGCAGTCCCACAACAATGGGCTCAAGTTAAAGGAAGCCATATTTCGATTGAATATCAGGAAAAACTTCCTAACAGTTAGAGCAGTACGACAGTGGAACCAGGCACTTTAGGAGTTGGGGAGCACTCCAACCCTAGAGGCTTTCAAGAAAAACTTAGATCATCACCTAGCAGATATGCTTTGATTTGCATTCCTGCAACGAGCAGGGGACTGGACTGGATGGCCTTGTAGGCCCCTTCCCACTTCGCTTTTCCATGATTCTACTACAGTCTAACTTATCTGCAAACTATCTCCCTGACAGTGTTTGCTATTCCCATCCTAGTCGCTGACACGTCTCCTCTTCCAGGGTCATGAGTGTGGGGACTAGGATGGGAATAGCAAACACTGTCAGGGAGATAGTTTGCAGATAAGTTAGACTGTAGTAGAATCATGGAAAAGCGAAGTGCTAGCTCCTCTTGCTAGTCCAAGTTGGGACAAGATTCTCAGACCTCAGCCTGCCTGTCTTGGGCTTGGAGGGGCCGAGTCGTCCACCCTGGCACCATTCCCTAGATAAAACAGGGGATGGCTGCTCCTCTCCATCCAAACTGGAGTCTACCAAATACATGAGGAGTGCTATTTCCAAGTCCAAAAGGGAGGAGTTTAGTCAGCTAGCACAAAATTTCTTAAGCTTTCAGGAGAGACGGCCCATGTTTACTTGCAAAATGTGGGGGTTGAAGGAAAGGCAGTTCTTAATCATTGCTAATTAAAACCTTGAACACAGCCCTGGATGAGAACCCCTCTTTTATGAGAGGCTCTGATTGTATGGACAGCAAAAGCCACAAGAACCTTGTCAAAAACCTAGTTCTACCAGCAGAAAAGAGTAAGGGAACCTCAAAATACTAGGCGTAACAGTGAGGATATTGGGTGTTATTTACAATCCAGTTCAAATCCAGACTGATACGTATGTTTTTAAAAAACAAGAAAGCTTTACTGATCAAACCCTAGCGAACGTCCAAGGAAGAACGTATTATGCTTCTGTTTTCTTTCAACGGCGTCAGATGGAATCCAAAATTAACATTTGGTAGTCATCAAAATTATGTGTGCAAGCTGATAGAAATGTGAGATGGCCTGGCTCCATAAAGGAACCAACCCATGACCTTGAGTTTGCAAGAGCCAAACTGGGCTGTTCATGATTGTTTCAACCCAGGATGGGTTGCACATTTAAAACAGTTGGAGAAAATATGACCAAAGAATAACAGGTCTTCTTTTAGGAGGTATGAGCCACAACCACTTATAGGTTGATAAGATGGAAAGGCTATTAAGGCCATTATATATATAGGACACTTGCAATAACACAGTACCTTTTAAAATACCACTAATGTATATGTGCCTGAATGGCCAAAGAGAATTTGGCAGATAAGCTATACATTTTAACCAATTTTGAGGCAACACAGGATGACTAATATCAGCAGTTATTCCAGGGCTGCCTTCTAGCCCTTTACGCCACCCTACCTAAGCGAAAGGAGAAACATACTACTGTACATTACTCTGGTTCACTCTGCCGAAGTGTGACACGGCTATCCGAATTTCCTTACACACACACCTTTGCATATCAATCCTAACTCAAGTCACACGGCTCCTGACGCAACACGGTTCAATGTGGATGATATTCAGCTCAAGCACATTAGTTATTTTCAGGCCATTTCTCTTAACATCCACTGGTTCCAAGATGTTCTGACATGAGGGTGATCAGCTAAGAATCTCGATATTCAAAGTAATACACAATGGGTTCTGGGCACTAAAAGTTTGCCAGCTTGTCTACGAGCTTTCCTCAGAGAACAGCTTAACTGCAGATCTGCATACATCCTTGTCAGCTTTAAAAAGTTGCGGAAGTACTGTACTGCACAATTTCCAATCATCCTCAGTTTTGCAACTGCAATATTAGTCATTTTTCTGTGATTTTCTTTCTTGGGTGTTGACCAAATAGCAAGGCTGGCACCCGGTTAATATTACACTTCCATCCTGTTGTGCCTTGAAGGAGCGGAGGGCAGCATACACAGAGCTATCCTATTTTAACATCACAAGACAGGGCCCCAATCCGTCTAGTTCATGGTCTACAGACTCACACTGTAGACCTAAGCACCCCAGGGTACGTCAGGCTTGCAGGTTGTCTGCGTGCACCCCCCCCCCCAAAATAGCTCTAAGGTTCAAGATGCACATAAATTAGGAAGTGGTGTGAAATAAATGGATCAGGAAGCAGCCAAGTCAAGACAGATCTAGATGATAAACTATTTGATCTTAGTATCTCAAAGGATGGAAAAGCGAAGTGCGTCTCCAATTCCTGAGAATTTTAGAGGAAGCTTATGAATTACAACAGATTACAGCGGACCCTCGACTTACAGACGGGTCGACTTACAGACTTTTCGAGTTACAGACTTATCTGGCTGCAAAATTTAGATTCGACTTGCAGCCAGAGAATTGACTACAGACGAGAAAAAAACCAAAATGGAATAAAAATAGAATAAAAACCACTGGTTATGGGATTAATCGGTTTTCAGTGCATTGTAGGTCAATGGAGATTCGACTCACAGACTTTTCGACTTGCAGCCACCATTCCAATACGGATTAATACCTTAAGTAGAGGGTCCACTGTATGTGGGGGACACATATTCCTCAGACTTTGACCGACAGCTGAAACCCCTCCTCACCCAAACAGTAGGAAACACACACTTACTCTCTTTCTTTTTCAGTCAGTTTGTCGTTAATGTTATCTTTGATTGCAGACCGGGAGCCCTTGTGGATAATGGGATACCTGAGTGGCACTTGCAAGAAGAAGGAGATCATGGAGACCAAGTGAGCCGTGTAACCCAGCGCGACTGCGATGCTGCCATCATCCTTCGCTGTGAAGGAGAACAAAGGCACAGCTCAGTCCTGTCTCCCCATGTGAGCCATAAAAGGAAGGTCAGGTCATGCTCTGAACTGTTGATGGCCTCTTTTTAATGCACTTCTTCCCCCCCCCCCGCCCCTTCCTCTGGCCTGATTTTTCCAAACTGAGTTGTGGCAACTCAACAGCACAGAACATTTCAACGGGCACAATCAAACTCATCTGAAAAACAGAAGCAGGGGAAGGCGTTGAAGTTCCTTCCACTTTCCCTACGCCTTCAACTCCATTCTAGATTCCATGCCAATGGTCATCAAAGCTGTGTCATGCTTTATAAAAAAATCACTTGTCATGTAGAAGGTCTACCCTGTACCCTAACCTCACCCACATTTCTCTCGAGTTGCTAGTCCTCAACACATCTTAACTCTTTCATGGTAACAACGTTTTCTAGCTCACACTTCACCTCCCTCTTAACCCGCCCCCCGCCGCCCCATCATCTCTCTCATTTTCTGCTTCTCCTACCTCGGCCCATTAGCACATGGCAGCTAACTTTGTGGCCAACAGATGTTCTCATCTGCCATGCATTCGTTTTTTTTTACGTAAAGGGACAGAAAGATCTGGGAGGAAGCCTTAAAACATGGAAAAGCGGGATCTGTCACACCTCTGACGTCTATGAATTTCTGCCAAGCTTTTTGGTAACAGAAGACAAGATATTGTAACTGGAAAAACATTTCAAAAAATAAACCTTGGTGTAAACTGGGGGAGGGGGACTAGGAATATGTATTTCATTATGAAAAAGAATTTTGGCAGCATGGATTGACTCCACCTTCTCCTGATCAAATCTAATTTTCCACAAGTTGTGGAACTGCTTGAACTGCTAAGAAATCAGATGAAAGCCAGCTTCTTAATGCAATTTGGTGTTTTATTTTTCCCTCATTCAGTTTCCGGGAACCCTGTGCAGCACCCAGCTTAATTCTACCAGACATGTTTCCCAAAAATGCTAATCACTTTACTGATGCAATCAAACGGTGACAGTCTAAGAAACAAATGGATAAAGTACTTCAAGACTTAACTAACAGAAAAGAAGCAGCAAGTCAGAATTATACGGCTAGAAACAATACTTTGTTTACAAAGATGTTAAGCAGGCGCATAAAAATTCAGTGATTCAGAGAGCTACACATAGGGCTAGTTTATATTTTTAAGCCACTTATAGGATGATGCAAACACAGCATGATAATTTGGTGCATCCTTCTTGCCCTTGGGCACAAAACAGAGCAGTGGGGCTGAGCTGCAAGGGGACAAATAAAACTGATTCAAGGTCAGGATGTAAAAGCAAATAAATAAATAAATAAATGAATGAATGAATGAATAAATAAATAAATAAATAAATAAATAAATAAATAAATAAATAAATAAAATCAATCAATCTATGCCACCCACACTACCCAAAGGTCCCTGGGCAGCTTACAACAATTAAAATACAATTAAAAAAAATAAAACAATTAAAATACAATTAAAATAGATACTCTAAAAATGGCCATCAGGACCCACGGCTGATATTATTTCAATTAAAAGCCTTCTGGAACAGGAAGGTTTTGACCTGGCGCTGAAGTGTCATCAGTGTCGGCGCCAGATGAATCTCACTCGGGAGGGCGTTCCATAGTCTGGGGGCAGCTGCTGAAAAGGCCCTTTCTCTACAAGCCCTCCCTCTTACCTCCTTGAGGGACGGCTCTTTCAAAAGGGCCCCCTGGCTAGACCTCAACTGCCAGGTAGGTTCATATGGAAATTGATGCTTATATACTGCCCTATAGTTCTTAAAGCACTCTGTGGACAGTTTAAAGTTTAATTATGGAAGATACGCACTGCCACCGCACCCCAGCAAGCAGGGTACTCAGTTTACCTACAACAGAAGGATGAGGGGCTGAGTCAACCTTGAGTCAGCTACCTGAGCCCACTGGGATTGAACTCAGGTTGTGAACAGAGTCTTGACTGCAGTACTGCAGTTTTAACCTCTGTGCCCATGAAGCTCTTTCATGCCATTCACAGGGAAGCAGTTAACTGTCCTTGCTTAGCAAAGGGGTCAGTGTGCTTCAGGGGTTGACTTGAACAGAAAATGAAATCAAACTCATTCTGAGCTATGACTTCCACTCCCTCAAGTCTCACCTCTTTAGCTGAAAAGCCTACTTGACACAAAAGGTAGTTCCAAAATGACAAATAGGATACGAGAAATGCAGCCAACTCAGAATCTGATATAATAATAGAGGTACTCCGTTCTGGAAAGAGTAAAATTCTAGGTGATCAGGAAGGAAAACGTCAGAGTAAGAGTTTCTTCTTTGAGACCATAACTAACCAAACACAGAAAACTGATGTAGTATCGTAATCACTTTGGAGTAATAACACCAATAAACTTGCAGAAATCAGCTAATTATTAGAAGAATTACTGAAAGAAGCATGTTCTTTTTCTTTAAAAGAAACACCTCTTCATGAAACTAGTTAGGGCCATTTGTTTTGAAAAACTCTCATCAGAAATATCAGCATTTTCGCAACCAGATTTGGTGTTTGGGTTACTCCGTTGGCATGTTTGCACATTGTAATTAGATACTGAAAAAGAGCAGATAAATGACCAGCGATCAATTACCTTGAAAGTCTTCAGAATTTGGCAACTTGACTCCACAAATAAAATAATCCTTTTGATCATTCTGTGGATTTAATAGCAGAAAGTGAGGTTGGCTCAGAGCCATGTGAGAATAAAAATCCGGGCTGTAAACAATAGAATCAAAAATTTAACTTGTAATGGAAGCAGGCAGGTCATCAAACATGTGTCACAGGCATTTAGTGGGGAAACCATTCAAAAGAAATCAAAAGCTATTATTTCACTGCTCTGTCGATAATTTTGACAGAAGGCTGCCCCCTCTGCAATTTGCCAGCTGCCTCTATCACTTCCATTGACGGCTCCCCCTGGCCTGGAGGCATCCTGTAGGAAGGTTTCCCACCTGGGCTTCTAAGGGAGAAGGGCAGCCGAGAAGTACCTGGTTCCTGCCTCTGGTGGCTATTGTTTCAAAAGAAGTAAGGTTAAGAGGAGGAACAGAGCGCAGGCTCCTTCAGGAGAATCACAGACTCATGGAGTTGGAAGGGTCCTCCTAAGGCCTCCCAACCCCCTGTTCAAGGAAGGAATCCCAATCAAAGCAGATCGGACAGAGGGTTGGAACGCTCGCTCATCATCTCCTGAGGGCATGGGTTCCACTGGTCTAACAGTTAAGACGTTTTTCCTTTCATTCTGCCTAAATCTGGCTTCCTGCAGCTTGAGTCCATTCTAACGTGTCCTGCACGCTGGGATGATCGAGAACAGATCCTGCCCCTCCTCTGTAAGGCTAACCTTTCAGGTATTTCAAAAGTGTCATCCTATCTTCCCTCAAGTCTTATTTTCTCAAGGCTAAACGCACCCAGGTCTTTGGCTCTCTCCTCACAGGGCTTCATTTCCAGTCCCCTCATCATCTTTGCCGGCCTCCTCTGAACTTGCTCCCATCTGTTGGCATCCTTCTCCAACTGCATTGTCCAGAACTGGACATATGAGGCCTAACCATTGCTGAATAGAGAGGGTGACTAGTATCTCATGGGATTCGTAAACTATACTTCTGCTAATGCATCTTAAAATCATATTGGTCTCTTTTGCAGCCACATGACACTACTGGCTCATATTCAGATCTACTACAATTCCAAAATCCCTCTCACTCGTATCATTACTGAGCCAAGTATCTGCCATCTTGTTACTCTAGATTTGTTTTTTCTCTCCCTAGGTATAGAACTGTGCACTTATCCCTGTTACATTTCATAGTGTTGCTTTCAGACCAGTGCTCAAGCCTATCAAGATCTCCTTGAATTTTGTTCCTGTCTTCCAAGGTATTAGGCATCACACCTAATTTTGTGTCACCCGCAAATTTGAATGTACCCTTGTTTTATTTAAAGCATAGTTTGCCCATTGGCCTATGTACAGCTTAGCCTGAAATAAGACTCCTGAATGACAGCAGCTCTTCAGCCCCTCAGGGAGTGGCTTTTCTCAACATGTAATCAGGGTTCTTTTAATTTGGTGCGCCAGGAAGTGAACCTGGAGGCTCATGGGATACAAAATGCACAGTCTAACGTAAGCTACAAGCCCCTTTCTAAAACAGAATGAAACCTTTCTGGCTCTTAAATAATTAACTTACTATCTGGAATAAGACATAAGACATAAGAAATTTATTTGTCATTGCGCTCACAAGTGGGTGCAACGAAATGAGGTGCTCTTCCCCAAGGTAAAACTGGATAACACTACAAAAAAAAAGTTAAAATATACACAACTTTCACCATCCAAATATAGATACCCCGTTTTCTCTCAGCAATTAAAATTCCACCAAAAACCTATGGCCCCGCATTTAAACTCAATACTGCACTTGGGTAAAAACTGTTCTTGAATCTGCTTGTCCTTGCTTTCAATACCCTGAATCTCCTTCCCGATGGTAATAGTTTAAAGAGCTGATATCCCGGATGAGAGGAGTCTTTCAGTATGTTAGATATCTTCCTCTTACATCTGTTCTTATACAATTCTTCCAAAGAGGGGAGTGAACAGCCAATGATGTTTTGGGCCGTCTTGATCACCCCTTGAATTGCCTTTTTCTCTGCCACTGTGCAGCTCGTGAACCATACACAGAGACAGTAGGATAATATGCTCTCAATCGAACAACATCCAGATTTTCTTCCAAATGGAAGTTGTGTCCTGATTATTATTTCTGGAGCTGGTACAGCTGGATAACCTGAAACTCACCATATCAATAGGGTAAATATAGGAAAGCTCCGACAGTAACTGCCTGCATCGGATGGTCAGCTGTGCGTTGGTCTTCAGGAATTGCTCTCTGGAGAGAAACACAGAAACTGAAAGAGTCAGTTACTTAGTGGTGGCTGTTGGAAGGAACTCTCGCCACCTAGGATGCCTAGAAACGCACACAGACAAAAGCAACTGTTTATTTTTAATGGGGAAAATGTTGCTGTAATATAATGCACTGAACATACGGCTAAAATTTTTAAGAAAAGAAGTATATCCCTCTGACAATTAAGAGGAAAACAATGTTAGAAATGTATTTATTTATTTATTTATTTAATTTATATCCCGCCTATCTAGTCGTGGTGGACTACTCTAGGCGGCCAACAACAGAGATAAAATACAATAACATAAAACAGCCTAATTACAACAACAATTAAAAATAGGGGAACAATAAAGGAGAGAAGAAAGTCAAAAGTAATCTGGAGAGAAGGCCTGCCGAAACATCCAAGTCTTTAATAGGTTCTTAAAGGTGCCCAGCGAGGGAGCTCCGCGAATGCCAGGAGGTAAGTTATTCCAAAGGCGAGGAGCCACCGCCGAGAAGGCCCTATTTCTTGTTTTCTCTTTTCGGGCCTCCCTCGGCGTTAGGCTCCTCAGCCTCACCTCCTGGCTCGCCCGTGTGACCCGGGTAGAACTTGGTGGGAGGAGGCGCTCCGCCAGGTATCGAGGCCCTAAACCGTTTAGGGCTTTATACGTAATCGTTAACACTTTGAAGTCGATGCGGAACCTGATGGGCAGCCAATGCAATGCGGCCAGAGTGGGTGAGATATGTTGGAATTTTTTCACTCCACTGAGTAATCTGGCCGCCGCATTCTGCACCACCTGTAATTTCCGCAGCAACCTCAAAGGAAGCCCCACGTAGAGCGCATTACAGTGGTCTAATCTTGAGATTACGAACGCGTGTACTAAGATGGTGAGCGCCCCCACATCCAGGTATGCCACCAGTTCCACTCAAAGGCAAAAGACGCAACTGACCAGTCCTAATGGAGCTGGCAGCCGATCCTGGGCCCAGGCAGCCATTTCTAGAAACTTCTGCAGCTGAACTGGAGAAAGACAACAGACTCCGTATCTCTCTGCAAGTTCGGGAAACTGTCTTGGAGGATGTCCTACAAATATAAACCCCAGACAAAAGAGATCTCCCAGCTGGACCAGCCTGGTTCACGGAGGGCAACAGCCTCTGCTGGATCCCTCTGCCACTCAGTTCCAGCAGCGTTCCACTGCAAAGCACGGCAAGGCTACAAGACAGGAAGGAGCAGAGTCTCTGCTACCTCACTGGCCCTGCTCTCCTCAATGATTTTCAATGATAGCTTCCCTATTCCCAAATGCATTATACCGAATCCTTAGAAGTGGCAACTAGAGCCCTCCGTGGCTGGCTTTAGATTTCCAGAATCTGGAACTCCCTCCCAAAGGAGGCCAAGGCTTGCTCCCTCCCTGTCTTCGTTCTGCTGGCAGTAAAGATCTTTTTCTTTAGATACACAACTGACCGGCTACAATAGGGTTTGGGGTTCTCCACTTGTCACTGATGTGTCTTTAACACTGTCATTCAGCTGCTCTTTTCATATAACAATCTGTTTTAAATTTTAATACTGTAGTACATTTGCACTCCTATCACTTTTTCAAATCTTGCTATGAGATGTTGCAAGTCCAGGTTTCGGGAGAAAGCTGGGATATAAACTAAATAAACCATGTGACACATCCTCTGCTGGGTTCCTTCCTCTGTTACTGGGTCTGAAAGGGCAAACCGAGTGAACAAGCCACCCCTTCCCTCTAACCGAGCACCCTTTGGCTGTAGCCGGACAATCAAACAAAAAAAATCCCTTTTTACCTCTGAGCCGTGCATTCTTTCCTCAACTCTTGAAGGGGTTCTTTGTCCAGCATGAGCTGCCGATATTCCTCTTCAAAAACATTTCCTAAAAAAGACGTTTTAGGAAGAAGGTACGAGTGATTATTTTTTGTTTTTTTAGGATTTAACCCTGGTGATGATAACAATGCTATTTTTTTGAGTATCCACTAACAAAGAAAAACTATGAAGGACAGCATGGACACACTTTTTACAATATTAGTTCTCCATCCTTGTTGTTGTTTAGTCATTAAGTCATTTCCGACTCTTTGTGACCCCGTGGACCAGAGCACGGCAGGCCCTCCTGTCTTCCGCTGCCTCCCAGAGTTGGGTCAAATTCATGTTGGTTGCTTCGGTGACACTTTTGATCCATCTCGTCCTCAGTCGTCCCCTTCTCCTCTTGCCTTCACACTTTCCCAACATCAGGGTCTTTTCCAGGGAGTCTCTGTTCTACTAACCTTTAAACTAGGGATGGGGGCTTGAGTCACTCAACTCAGACTCAACGTGCAACTTGGAAACCAACCAACCCTCCCTTTCTTTCTGGGGGGGAGGGGAAAGCTTTTTTTAAATAGGGACTCAGACTCAAGGATTGGGACTCGGACCCAAAGACTTGTCAACACCCCTGCTCTAAACAAGGTTAACAGCAGAAAACTAACCTGGGATTTATAGATTACAGTGGTGCCTCGCTTAACGAGCACACCGTTTAATGACAAATCCGCATAGCGACGTTGTTTTTATCGCATTGCAATGTTTTTAATGGTAAAACATCTCATTGCGATGATCGGTAAGCATTTCGCTTACCGATTTTCGCATTGCGATGTTTTTTTAACAGCTGATCGGCGGTTCCAAAATGGCCGCCGGATAAAGAAAACAGCCGCCTGCTGTGTTTCTGCCCGGATTCCTCGCTTACTGGGCAGCGAAAATGGCGGCCGCATGGAGGATTTCCACATAGCGGTGAGTTTTGTGCCCATAAGAACGCATTAAACGTGTTTTAATGCGTTCTTATGGGCTTTTTTCCCCCGCATAGCGACGAATCCACATAGCGGCAATTTTTTCAGAACGGATTATCGTCGCTATGTGGGGCACCACTGTACAAACATTTATGGCAGAGCAAGGATGTAAGCCCCTAAATCTCATGGTCTTGTTATCCATTGCAAGGCAAGGCACTAAGGACAGAATCTCAGTAATTCAACACTAGGAATGGACTGGACCTGCTCTCAAGCTGCCCATCCTGCCATGTCTGCCTGCTTGCGGTAGGAAGCCTCCTGCCACCTTTTGCACTCACCTCTTTCGAACAGCGCACTCTGTTCCTTATGCAGTAAAGCCACTTCTCGGCCCAAGGCTTTTTTCTGCCTCTCCAGCTCGTTCCGAAGCACCAAAATCTTCAATTGTAAACACTCGCTTTCCTTTTTCTATCAAAAACAATAAAGATGCAACTCTGAGGACGACTGCACACTCTCAGAAAAAAAAGCACTGCACAAGCCATTTATTAAAAGGTCCCGGCACACTCCTCGTGAGTACAGTCTTGCGTAGGATCATGTCAAGACCAGACTCGGACTACACATCATAACTTGCCTTGACCACAGCTGTGAACACACTTGCAGGACATGGCAGTCACAAAACGTCCAGTAAATTGCATTACAGAAACACTCGGTGAAGTTCTCTGCATAATTCCCCCTCTCTTTCTCACCAACCGGACGTGCATTTTGTGTGAATTCAAGACCGTGTGCTGCAAAAGGCTGTAGCCAAGGGCACGGGAGTTCCTAGTCGCTAATTCAAGAGCCACGTACGCCCCTATAGAAGCTATCTGACTGCCACTTCTACCAACTTCAGCTAGTCCAACCAATGGGGAGGGCTAGTGGCAGCTGCGGCCCAACAACATCTAGAAAGCCCCCAGTTGCCCACCCCTGCCCTGACTGACGTCAACCCCTCAGCAAGGAATCCAAATAAGCTCTGCTGGTGGATGCTTAAAACTGGCATTTTAATTTACACCTAGTGTAGTACGATTCTAGCCATGTTCTCAATGCTGCTGTTTTAATAACTGAGGATGTATTTTACTGCAGGTCTACCCAGATATTCCACACTGAGCATGAAGTCCCCAAAAGGTCCATATGGGGAACACGGGAGTGGGAAAGCATCAAATCTCGGCAGCCAAAAGAGCTGCTCCAACTGTAACACCCGCAATTTGAGAATTTCCCCCATGACTCCAGCTATTTCGAATGTCTAAGTAGTCATGAAGAGCTGGCTGGAGAGCTCAGGGGTTTAGGAATCTGGCTGTGGAGCCAGAGTTCGATTCCCCACAGTGCATCTCCAGAGAAAAAAGCCAGCCTGGGTGGCCTTGGGCCAGCTGCACAGTCCCAGGGCAACCCCGGAAGAAAGGAAGGGTAAACCACTTCTGAGTACTCTCTACCTACAAAACTCTGGGAAGGACTGCCATGTCAGAATTGTCTTGATGACACGCACGCACACACAAACACACATGCATTCTAAGTGCTCTTTCTTTAATTCTGTCTCCTTCTTTGTCTGAACACCCAGACCTATGCCTTCATCCAAAAAAGGAATTTTTTCAGTGCACAGATCTCTTCTGGAATAAATCTACTGATATGCTTTCTTCCCCTGTTCACAGAGGCTGCATCATCACTATATTTCTCTTCTCATAAGCTGAGGTATGGTGATGCAATCTGCTTTATCTTGGGAACTAAAGTGAGCATTGCACAGAGGTGTTTTGTTTTTTAAACAACGACGAATAATAAAATGCAACTTTCATTACCTTACTTGTACACATGATCAATGGATTCCCTATTTCATACTTGTATAGGAAACCCCACAGAGAAATTTAGGTATTGCCTGAACACAAGATATGTTGGCCCAGAAGGAAGAAAATCAGCTCTGGGCTGAAGAGAAATGCAAGAGTACAGTAATACTCTGTCTTGAAAGAGAGAAGGAACACCTCTTTATATTCCTCATAATATACAGCCAGCTTTATAGAGGACCTGCTTTTTCTACTTCACATCCAAGTTTTTTTAGGCTAGGACCACCTTATCAAAATAAACGCACAGCTCCTCACTCAGGACCCACCATAATGAAGAGAATGAAACACCACGAGGTTCACTTTTTAAAGTCATTGATATGAGATACCAGGTGTCTGTCGGACTGTGCTAATATAAATTTCCAAATTAAAGTCTCTAGCTAGGCTGGTCGCCACGTTAAACCGAACCTCTTCACATTAATTGGTGCCAAGAGGTGGCTTTCTGCCGAATCCACTTAAAACAAAACAAAACAAAAAACCCTGAGCCCAAGCAGGCAATTAAAATGTTTGTCTCTGCATCCAAGGACTTGTTACAGGCATTTTGCTCATCCTCAAAAGCTTGGACCATCAGCAAGCTCAGCTGTTACATGCAGCCCAAAAAATCACAAGGTTCACCACGCTTGCTACTGGTAGCTCATTAATCCCAATCCATACAAGTTTGTTTTTCCTGGCAGTCACATTTTGCTCATTTGCCACAGAGCCAAAGTTGATGCTTTATAACCGCAAAGCATTAGGAGGCCTATTAATTTGTGTTTTTTTCCCTTCTCAGCAATTTAGGTTTAATCGAATATATAGAGATGTTGGGCTTTCCAGATAAATATTTCCAGTTAATAATAAAAAGGAGCTTGAGTTACATGCGGGAGTGACAGTGTCTGAATGAGTGCACACAGCTGCAATCGTTATATGAAGACATCAAATGATTTCTTCTATTGCTGAAACTTCTTAGAAATCCATCGCTCCCAGCAATGAGGGTAAAATTAAAGCAAATGGGATCTAATGGTTGAAATCCTGTTGCTCAGTGTAGTTAAATCCCACTACAGCACATCCATTGAATCAGTGGAGATTTAGGGAGTCAATGCCTCCATAGGTTCCACTGATTCAAGTGGACCAGCTGTAGTTGCAACATACTATGCTGAAGAAAGCTCGAATTAGATAAAAACCCTTTTAAATCAATGGAATGTACAGGAGGTGACTTGACCGATCCTCACTGATTCAGTGAGCCTCTTTCTAATGTGACCTGCTACACCAATCAACAGGATTTCAGCTGTTATATCTTCTATAACTGCATAATTTTCTCCATAGTTCAAGCTGTCTGTTTTTTTTTAAAAGATGCCCTGCACAGATGATGCAAAGTTTCAAAATTTGTCTTTCCACCTTAATCTTCCTAAACCTGTGCTACTTATCTATTTCCATTATCTATGGTCAGAGGTCCAAAACATAACAGAAATTTCTAAACATATACAGGATTCCAGTTTGCAATTTTGCCTACAGCAGGACCACCATATCCATGGGGCAGATCCATTTCATGATCAACGGCGGATGCTTGAAACCACAGATGTCGGGGAACCCTATATATAATACAATTCCCTTGTATGTTGTATGCAGGGCTGTGGCAAACCGTGGATGAAACCACAGATACTGATCCCACAGATAGGGGGGTCTCTGCTGCATTCTATTCACAAGTGCTCAAGCCAAGAATCTGAAATTTCATTATACTGTACCCTGCTCAAGTGCTAATTTAGACCAGAAACACTGAGCCTGAGATGACACCAGACTTTTCCCCCCTAGGGGCTCATGGATAACGGAACGCCACTGACAGTTGTTCTCGCCACCAATTGCTCTTACAGAAGCTGAGATACAGGAATGAGGTGTGGGCAGGATCTATATTAAAGCTTCAATCTCTCCTAGAGAGAGAGAGAGAGAGAACAGCTTTGTCGTAGCATTTGGCAAAATGAGAAAAGGAAACAAAACAAACACCTGAAACCTACCAGCTGGTTGCTTGTCGATGTACGCCTCAGTTTCTCTTCAATCTCCCTTCCTATTTTCTGAACAGTTACCTGAGTCTGTTTAATTGCACATTGAGCCCGGTGCAGCCTGCAAATAAATGCAACACAAGAACTTTTTTTAAACACATAAGTGAACATGCTGGAAGTCTGTCTTTTGTTGAGAACTAGAGAAAGTGAGTAGCAACAGGACAGAGCTGCGGACTGTAAAGTCTTAGATTTACATCCGGCCTCTGCTGTTGCCTTTTCTGGTGGCCTTAGGGAAGCCACATGCTCTCAGCTGCTCCACTCCAAGCTGCAACACTGTGATGATCCTGTTAACCTCCCTTAGAAGATGATCATTTGGATAATAAAGTGATATGGGCAAAGCGTTTTGAACATCTGCATGTACTTTTAAAAAAGTATACACCCCTACACCTACTTTCTCTGATTATGGCCATCACAGTAGGCATCTTTCAGTCTCAAGGGACTAGGCTAACGTGCTCTGAATGGAGGACTTGGAACAGCGTCTAGTGTGGCTGAGGAGGCCAATTCGAGAGCGATAATCCCTTCCACACTGAAGACAAATACCATCTGTCCCCTGTCCAGCTCCTTGGTTTTGCTGGTTTCGGGACTGCCTCTTGGCCTCGGCCTGCTGAACAAGTGTCTCTTCAATTCTACTAGATTTAAGAAGACCAAGTGAGAAATTATCTGATGCTACTGATACACATGCAACTTGTAATAGCATTACCCCAGATCTGTTGCTACTGGTGCTCTGTACATCTCAGTACCAGAGTTACAGCAGAATTGTTAAACAGCATGTTGTTCATTACACAGGTACCTTCTTTGTTACACAAGGACTCATGAACAGAGCTGATCTGGGAATACAAACCTACCCCCTTACAAATTCCAAATGTATTGAATTATAGAATAATGCTATTGCACAGAGCAATTCCAAATTTTCTGTCTGAGATGGATATCTGTGTTAGTAAACTGCTCAGGCCTCTGCATCATAAATCAGTTCAATCTGTGTTATTACCAAAATAATTCCAAAACTCTATAAATCCCTGGGCAAAAGGTCGCCATCTGCAGACAATGAAATCTAGTTATGATGAGAGTCAAAAAGGAGATTTTTTTCTGAAAGAAAGAAAGAAAGAAAGAAAGAAAGAAAGAAAGAGAGAGAGAGAGAGAGAGAGAGAGAGAGAGAGAGAGAGGGAGGGAGGGAGGGAGGGAGAAAACCTCATTTTAAACTCATTCTTCCTTCAAAACATCTCCTCTATCTTGGTCTAATGGTTCCTAATGGTGTTAGTCCCACATTCTATTAATGTACAGGGTTTTCCCCACCATTTCTACAAGAAAAGGTAAATTAAAAGGCAGCCTCCTCCATATCCAGTCTTCTAAGTCAAATGAAGCAACAGGCTAAGTAAAGACAACAGTGTCCATTTCATTAGGAACCCACAACAGCTTGCTCAAGCTAACAGGTAATTTAACACTACTCTTCCTGAGAACTATCTGACTGCTGACAACAGGCTGCATTTTGACTAATCATTATTGATATTAACAATTCAACGTTACTATGAAAGCCAATGTAACTGTCCAATGTAATTGTCACCCTCTTTTCCCCATCTAAGGGCACAGCCAAACACACTATTTTGCTCTTGCTTAAAAAGGTGCTTCGGTTGCCCATTGATTTGGAAAAATAGGCAATGCCTTATTTATTTTATTGGACTTCTACCCCGCCCATCTAGACCAAAGGTCTACTCTACAGATCACTAAAAATCATCATACAGTTCACGAGCCTTTGTGGATTAGAACTCAACTTCATCAGACTTGTACCAGAGCGTAGAGCTTGAAGTCCAAACATTCACGGCATGAATGGATTTTGCCAGGAGATTTGCTCTTGGATGTAAAGTCTCAAAAGTTCTTGGCATGGTGGAAACGGCCAAGCATGGCATTGATTTGGCTTAGTTTATCAAATCTACACAACGTTCCTGGAACAGCAAATCCCACCCTTTGACTTCTCTTCCATTTCAAGATTATTTCCCCTCACTTGGGAATCTGTAGGGTTTTTTTAGTTTTGCAGCTGGGATCCTTCCAGATCTGTTATATTCTCACGTTCCCTCACCTCAAACAAGCCCCATTCCTAGAACGGCATGGATAGTTAGCGGATGCCAACGGAGTTGGTGATGTCAGCTTTGGGACAACTATTCTTCCCCAGCGCCACTCACGTCTTGCCTCTGTCAGCAACGTCTCATGGGTTTTTCGCCTGCACACTCTTCTAAGCCCTGCTCTGAAAGCCTAGCCATGCCCCAGATAATGTCGGCAAGGCTTGTCAATTTCACAACAGTAAGTGACTAGAAGGAGCGCAAGTCTGGGGGGAAACAAACTACCCTTCCAACCCAAATACCTCATGTGGATGAGCCCTTAGCTGGTGTTTACCCCTTCTATCATGTCCTGTGTACCGTATATCTACAGTTCTGGGCACCACGTTTCAAGAAGGATGCTGACAAACTGGAACAAGGTTCAGAGGAAGTAACAAGGATGATCAGGGGACTAGAAACGAAGCCCTAGGAGGAAAGACTGAAAGAGCTGGGCAGCTTCAGCCTTGAAAAAAAAAAGAAAACGGAAGGGAGACAGGACAGCACTTTTCAAATAATTGAGAGACTGTCATAGAGAGGAGGGGCAGGATCTGTTCTCGATTCTCCCAGAGCGCAAGACATGCAACCATGAGGCTCCACCAATGTGAGATGGACTGACTCCCAAAAAGAAGCCACAGATATGAGTTTTCAGGAGCTGAGCAAGGCTGTTGAGGACAGGGCATTTTTGGAGACTGCTTGTTCGTGGGGCCGCGGTAAGTCAAAGGCGACTTTGATGGCACAGAGCAACAACAACAAAGCCCACAGCGGGCACAACAAGGTTAACGGTACCATAGTTAGGTGGGCCACAAACTTGAGGGGCAGAACAAGCAACTTTTTCTACCCGTTGGGGAAGCTCACTCGGATCAGGACCCGCCCCCGTCTGTGGCTAGTGTCCACTCTCTGCCAAGAACAACAAGAACGGGTGCCAAGTCATTTAGTGAACTGCCGATTTTCAAACGACTGTACGTCAAAATGTTGTGGTGGACAAGTTTTGCCTACTCTTTAACTCCAAGCCGTCTGCTGAGGCACCCTCTCTCTTTCCTGCACAGACCTCTGCTCTGGGGAAAGGCCCGCACCCAGGTCCCAAAATCTCGGACACCTTCCTTCTGAGCAGTAGTTCGAGTCTCATTCGTTATGCTACACAGAGGAGACCTGCCCTGCAGTTAAAGCACAGAAGCAGGTGTAAATTAGCAGAGGGTGATTTATGACGGTGGTGTGGGACATTTCCCTGTGGTTTCCTGAACACATTTTGGGCCTTTAAGGAAATAGGTCTTTATAACATCACATTCAAGAATGTGGCCTTTTTTAGAAGCATGAGAATCGCATGCCTGAATGATCTATTTGAGGTTGGGAATGTGTTCCCACCACCACCACCCCCGCCCTTGGTCAGTCAGGAAGGCAAACCCTGCAGGGCAGTTTTGGCCGTCCTGTGCAACACAGTCCATTTGCTTGATCTATAGAGGTAGGCTGTTATTTATCATATAAACGTCCTTTAACGGTGCAAAGCGCTTTAGAAACGTTGCTTCATTTATCCTCAGCGACCTGGGAGGCAAGTCAATTTCATTCCCATTTTACATGTTGGGAGCTGGCAGAGATTGAGATTTGCAGAGAACACAGACTCTGCAGTGAAGCTGAAATTTAAACCCAAGTCTCTTAGGTCAACCCCGAGCACTGGACAACCATTTTCATCACGCTGTTCCTCCTTCTACAGGCAGGAGTGGCAAGATGCTTTTTCTCCTTCCTGCCCTTTTCTTGCCTGTCTTTAAAAATCCAGATGTGCATTGTTCTGAAAACAAGAGCTGACCATGGCACGTCTTGCTTGAATGCAGGGGCTGGCCTAAAACCTCCTCCCCCAGCTCCCAGGTGGCAGAACCGGTCACTCACACACCAAGCCAGGGTGCGAAGGGCAGCATGGGTTGGCCTCTTCCATCAGCCAAGACACCACCGAGTGCAGATGCTTGCAAAGGACCCAAGGAAGAAGGTGGCGGCAAGTGGGAGATCAGCCTCACCTTCAACCTCACTCAAAAGGAGGACTGCTTGCAGGAAAGCCTGCTTTACTTCAGTGGGAAGAGCTCATACTGCCCGACTTTGCTTTTCACTCCTCTCTTTTAAATTCCTTTGCCTCATGCCTCAAAAACTGTACATTTGAGGACTTGAACTGTCTTTCTGGCATCTTTTTATTATGGCCAAAAAGTGAGATAAAAATCATAGTTATGAATTTTTATTTTATTTTTAAAAAAACCTGTTTGAATAGCTCAATGGTTTAGTTTATCTGCCTGTGGAGCCAGAGGTTGGGAGTTCGGTCCCCCCACTGTTCTTCCAGGGAGAAAAGCCAGCCTGGGTAGCCTTGGGCCAGCAGCACAGTCCCAGGGCACCCCAAGAAGAAGGGAATGGTAAACTACTTCTGAGTATGTTCTCTACCTGGAAAATACTAAAAAGGTCATCAGAAGTCAGAATTGATTATTATTTTTGAATTGAATAAAGCCCTAACCCTTTCGGTTTTGCAAATCTTAGCAAAAAGAAGCAGTATTTATCCTACAGGAGGATTTGGGTTGGAGGGGGCGGGGTCAACCCAATGGTTTAAAACAAGTATCACACTACAAGTAAGAGATAAGATTTCTACATTTGCTTGATGGCCTAAAGTGCTTTTAGACTCTGATGCTGCAGAATCTGAAACTCGGCCAGCTGCAGATTCACTGCTGTGAGAGATATACTGTACACGTAATTTCTTCTCTTTGGCAGCTGCTAGAAAGAAAGAAAGAAACAACACAGCTAAGCTTCTCCTTCGTCCTGGGTGAGACAAACGGCCACCAGATTCCACTCCCTCCCTCCGAGATGCCACTGATCATTTAAATCAAATGTCTGGAATTCAAGAGGCTTCACAGTCTTGTGTCCTGTGCGCACGATAAGCCACCAACCACTCCCATCCTACTTGCTACCTCAACCCTTCGAGACATCCTGCCCAAAGTTGCTCATGAACCTGGAAGAGGAACCAGATGAAGAGCATCCGATGCCATGTGAAGGGCTGTGGCCAGAAAGACCAACTAGCGAGAAGCCTGTGGATAATGACCGCCTATGAACTCAGAATGTGCTTGTTTACATCTTTTGCTTATTTTCCTCTTGTTTCCCTCTGTCCTCTTGTCTTTCCTCTATTGCACTGCAAGCTTCTGTGGCAAGAAATGGCATTTAACAGCATCGATGACTAACTGCCATCTTGTACTGTTTTTGCTAAGCCCCAGATGAATGCTATTTGTCTACATGCTTTATCAATCCTATATTTAAAGAGCAAATTCAAGAGCACAGACAATAGACATACATGAAGGATGGAGCACTGAAAACAAGTTAATGTTAATCTTTCCAGCTGACAACTGAGTCTATATTCTCACCTCCATACACACACTTGCGCATGCCCCCTTCTTCATTAGACAGCCTTCAGAAGGCTTTCAAAACTATCAGGGGGAGAGAGAGCTTCCCTAATCAGCTACCATGAACTTTGAGAGGTGAGAGTAGAACACATACTCCCAAAAGTATATTGAATATTTGCAGATCCTTTTTTGGGGGTGGGTGGGGGGAAGACTCTTTCCAAATTATCTTTATACTCTTCTTCCAGCACAAGGTAGTCACCTTGAAATGCTTTTGCCTTAACAAACCAGATTTTTTAAAAGTCCCTACAGATCGGCAACCACATTTTTCAAGTCAGCCTTCCGTCCATTTAGCTGTCAATCACAGCCATATTATTCTCCACTTCCCTATAAATACTAACTCAGTTAACATCTTGAAGCCAAGATTTCCTGAAACATATTTGTGTATAGCTTGAAGCTGTGCAGCAAATCACCCAAGCTGTTTGAGGTCTGGTAGCAGAAGAGGTTGGAAGGAACGTCCGTGCAAGTATAATCTATTTCACGCATCCAGTCATTCTGTGAAACCAACGTGATGTTCGTTAAGCACCACTGCTCATCCTCATATTAGAAATTAACACATCTGGAGAAATCAACAAGGTTATTGCATTTTAAGCCTGAGGGCTATAATTCCCTTGGCACCCAAGAGCAATGTAAAAGAGAAATAAGAAAGGAAGGGAATATCACAAAGAACTGTGGACTCACTTGCTCTGTAAAATAAGGACTGTTTATCCAGGACACTGGCACAAACATAGAAATATTCTTGGTTCTCTTTCAGGGATCCTGAATTAGGACAAAATGTTGGAATGAAGGGAATCCCCTAGCTTTTTCTAACTACTGATGGACATGTCTGAAAATCTGAGTGTCACTTCCACATACACAACAGCAAATTGCCTCCATGAACCAACAGCCATCCAATCCCTGGTTTAGATAGATCCCAAAATATTCCCCTGGAAATGAAAAAGAAAAAGCACCAATAATCTGCATGCCTTCACTGGCTGCTTAATAATGTAAGCACTTTTCCTCACCAAACATGCATTGCTAGAAGACTAAGAAATTATTTCCTTACATTTATGTATGTATGTATGTATGTATGTATGTATGTATGTATGTATGTATTTATTTATTTATTTATTTATTTATTTATTTATTTATTTATTTGATTTATACCCCGCCCATCTGGTCTTCCGACCACTCCTACTCTGCATTTATTTTAAAACAAGGCTTTTGTTTTCCAAGGATGTGAGCACTCCCCTAAACCGATTTTTAACTTGTAGAGTGCTCTTCCTGAAACTTCTCCAAAATCTGAAGCTCCAAAAGTAAGGTGAACAAGATGACAAAAACAGGTGTAAAAGGTGCACAACAGAATTCTGGCCAATATGACCTATTCTATCCTCATGAACATGTTTGCAAATGGCGTTAGTCTGAAAGACTGGGATTTATCCAAGGCCAACCTATCTGTTCTGAAGGAAATCAGGCCTGAGTGCTCACTGGAAGGACAGATCCTGAAGCTGAGGCTCCAATCCTTTGGCCATCTCATGAGAAGAAAAGACTCCCTGGAAAAGACCCTGATGTTGGGAAAGTGTGAAGGCAAGAGGAGGAGAAGGGGATGACAGAAGACGAGATGGCTGGACAGGGTCATAGAAGCGACCAACATTAATTTGACCCAACTTCCGGGAGGCAGTGGAAGACAGGAGGGCCTGGCGTGCTCTGGTCCATGGGGTCACGAAGAGTCGGACACGACTTAACAACAACAATGATCAATTTCATTGCTTACAGGGAGATGGATACATTTCTGCAGCCCTTGGAACCCTCTCCCTTTCCCCATCCACAGGAAAACTGTGCTTCCCTGAGGACTTCAGGGGACATTTTCTTCTAAAACAAAACGAACTCTTTGCTTCATTTGAACAAAGAAAAAGCCAGCCACTTCCAGCTTTGCCTGAAGAAGCAGGTGTAGCCTGCAGCAGGCCCATAATATACAGTGGGATACAGCCTGCCGACCCTACAAGATTGCTCATGTTGGCAACCTCAACCAGAAAGATACACTTTCTTAACACTTCTTCCCTATCTCCTGCCTCAGACCAGACTTGGAAACCGAACAGGAACACTGATGTTGCCTTCGATTAGCCATGTTCTCCATGTTTTGAGAAGCTCTTCCCTAAGAGCTGATTCTTTTAAAGGACCACCCTAAGAACAACCCAGTTTTATTAGACTTCTCACTCCGGCATTCTGACTGAACTCTAGAGTGGTTCAGCTAAAGGCTTCCAGGAAGCTCACACGCAGGCTTGCAGTTATCCTTCCCCAAACGATGGCTTCTCAGTTCAGACTTTTCAGTGTGGCACCCTGGCTTCAATCCTGGACACCCAAGGTATGGGGCTGCAGCCAGCGGTGCTTTCCCTTTGATCTGGCCCATCCAGGAAATCTATTTCTGGAGAAGCCTGACTTGGCTAGAGTTGAGCTGTAAGGTGCTACGTACAGGGCTGACACTTACAAAACGCCACCTCCCATACAACGCTGGCTCCCAAGTTCTGACCAACGCTTCTGTGTTTCTCACCACCACGTTCAGTGGCCACAAGAAATGGACTTCCAGGAAACAGAACTACCCTTCCAGGGGAAGCTGGGTTGGTGCCCTCCTTCCTGAACCTTCCACCAGAACAGCCAAAATATTTTAATTCAAATCTCTGCCTTGGGTCACTCACCCGGTTGCGGCTTTGCTGCTGTTTTTAAATGCTTCAAACGCCTTTTCAGTGGTTTTAGGTAAAGGCAAAGGTTCCCCTTGACATTGAGTCCAGTCATGTCCGACTCTGGGGCACGGTGCTCATCCCCGTCTCCAAGCCACAGAGCCAGGGTTTTGTCCGAAAACAGTTTCTGTGGTCACGTGGCCAGCACAAGTAGACATGGAATGCCGTGACCTTCCCACCGAGGTGGTACCCATTTATCTACTCGCATTTACATGCTTTCAAACTGCTAGGTTGGCGAGGAACTGGGACGAGCGACTTTTCCTATCATGATGTATGGAAGTGAGAGCTGGACCATAAAGAAAGCAGACCGCCGAAGAATTGATGCCTTTGAATTGTGGTGCTGGAGAGGCTCTTGAGAGTCCCCTGGACTGCAAGGAGAACAAACCTATCCATTTTGCAGGAAATCAACCCTGAGTGTTCACTGGAAGGACAGATCCTGAAGCTAAGGCTCCATGAGAAGACTCCCTGGAAAAGACGCTGATGTTAGGAAAGTGTGACGGCAAGGGGAGAAGGGGACGACAGAGGATGAGATGGTTGGACAGTGTCATCAAAGCGACCAACATGAATCTGACCCAACTCTGGGAGGCAGTGGAAGGCAGGAGGGCCTGGCGTGCTCTGGTCCATGGGGTCACGAAGAGTCGGACATGACTAAACGACAACGACAGGACAAACGACGGGACCTCACTCCGTCGCGTGGATTCAACCTCACAACGGCTGGTCTTCTGACCTTGCATCACAGAGGCTTCTGCAGTTTAACCCACAGTGCCACCATGAATTGCCCATCTGATTTAATAAGATCTCTTTAATCCTATTAATTTAATGTTGTAGCTGTTTTGTAGCTGACCTTGTTTTAAAACATATGTTGGAAAACAGCTTTGGGCTCACAAGAGAGAAAAGCAGGGTATGACTAAAATAAACAATGAATGAAACAAACGAACAAGTTTTGGGGTCAGAGTATTCCTTTACATCTCCACATTCCATGGTAAGAGAGTGAGTCCCCTTGCCTGTTCCTCAGGGAGAGAACATGAGGGGGGTTCTTTCCTTGTGTCACCTCACCGATGACTTGCTGAGTCTGAAGATATTTGTTTTCCAAAGAAACCTGGATCCTCCTCTCCTCTGGACCTGCTTTTGTATAGCCCTGGCTCCTTCTAGAGTAACATTAAATGTTTTATTAGCCCCTTTTCTGGGCCTAGCGATTTATTTCTGTTCGACACACATTGTGGGTTTAATTTCAATTTTTATCCCACATTATGTTCACCACTCTAAAGGAGAGAAAGAACAGTAAACACTTCCTAGTGAATACATAAACCCCGATCTAGCCATTGTGGCTAGGAGCAGTTCACAGACATAACAACCTTCATGATCCTGCCTGATCCTTTCTCAAAAAGCGACTGCAAATGTAATGGCGTGTGATTCCATGCACTGCATACTGTAAGAAATAGTGGGGCGATGGAAGGGAGACAAATGACGGATTCACTTCTATGGATAACCCTAACCCACCTCCAACTTCCAGTCAAATGAAGAAGGGGGAAAAATTATCTCACCAATTTTCTGCCCAACACCCACAATTTCCATAAGCAGAGAAACTGTTTCTTGGGGAAATTTATTTCTTCTAAATGCTAAGTGTCTCTTACCAGTTCATCCAAAAGACATATTACGATGTAAATATCCCCAAATCTGTTTTTAGAACTGGCACTGCCTTTCAGAGACACCACCTGAACCGCACTGAGGCCACCATGTATGCAGACTTAGTGGCGTTGCCACAGTGCAGGGGGGCACCACCAAGAATCAAATGAGATTACAGAAGAGCCTCCAGATCTTCACTTGCCCTTGGCAAGCTGTATTTGAGGATCAGATTGACTCATATAAGATACTGCCCATATATGTTGTTGTTGTTTAGTCGTTAAGTCATGTCCGACTCTTCGTGACCCCATGGACCAGAGCACGCCAGGCCCTCTTAGCTTCCACTGCCTCCCAGAATTGGGTCAAATTCATGTTGGTAGCTTCAATGACACTGTCCAGCCATCTCGTCCTCTGTCGTCCCCTTCTCCTCTTGCCTTCACACTTTCCCAACATCAGGGGCTTTTCCAGAGAGTCTTCTCTTCTCATGACACGGCCAAAGTATTGGAGCCTCAGCTTCAGGATCTGTCCTTCAGGGCTGAGTTCCTTCAGAATGCATAGGTTTTATCTCTTTGTAGTCCAGGGGACTCTCAAGAGTGTCCTCCAGCACTACAATTCAAAAGCATCAGTTCCCCATATACAGTGGTGCCTCACTAGACGATGATAATCCCTTCCACTGAAATCGCTGTTTAGCGAAATCATTGTCTAGCGAAAAGCATTTCTCCATTGGAAAGCATTGAAACCTGTTTAATGTGTTCCAATGGGGAAGAATCGTCGTTGTCTAGCAAAGATCGGCCATAGGAAAGCCGCTTTGTGAACCGCAGATCAGCTGTTTCAATCGCTGTCTTGCAAAGCTTAGGTCCCGAAAATACTTGTTTTGTGAATGCGGAGGAAGCTGTCAAAATCGTCCTCTAGCGAAAATCAGTTTGAGAACCAGGGACCAAACACTGACCAGCGAAATTCCCCCATAGGAACCACTATTCTATGAATCGCTATAGCAATCAGAAAAAATCAATGTCTAGTGAAAAAACTGTCATGCGGGGTAACTGTCTAGCAAGGCACCACTGTATTTGTTGTTGTTTAGTCGTTAAGTCGTGTCCGACTCTTTGTGACCCCAGGGACCAGAGCACACCAGCCCTCCTGTCTTCCACTGCCTCCCAGAGTTGGGTCAAATTCATGTTGATAGCTTTGATGACACTGTCCAACCATCTTGTCCTCTGTCGTCCCCATTTCCTCTTTCCTTCATATTTTCCCAACATCAGAGTCTTTTCCAGGGAGTCTCCTCTCCATATATAAGAGACTGCAAAGTAAGATTTAGTTCCCCTGCCCACTGAGAGGGCTGAAAATTGCAGGAGAAAAACCCAAAAAGGCTCTGCAATTTGTATATATTTGCTTCCAACTTAGGATGGCCCTGAACAAAAGAATTAGCTCATCTTTCCTAACATACAAATCCCAAACTTGGTGGGCATTTGTTATGGGGATATTCACTTAAAATTGGAGCACATGTAATTCATTTCAATTGTCTTCAGATGCAAGTTCAGCTCCATGTAACCTGAGAAACGGACTGATGAATAATGGATAAATCAAGCATATTTTAGAGAAGACTTCTCCCTACCCCTTAGCCTGAGATGGTTACACTCAAAAGTAAGCAACCTTTCAAACCTGGGCCAGAGATTTCGCAGAATAATTGCATTCAATTTTGTCCCACAATCAATTCTGCTTATGTTAAAGGGAATAGGTTAGACTCTTAACCAAACACCAAGCAATCACAGTCAGATTTCACCAGCTATTTCCTGACAGAGAACTAATTTTCCTGATAAACAGTGATGGCTTGGAAGTCAGCCCAACTGTGACCCAATCCAACTGAAGGAAGACATCATGGCAAGATTTAATACTAATTGCATGGATTAGTGTATGAAAGGATGTCATGAGATGTCTCTATTTCTGTGCAAAAAAATAAAAAATAAAGACCCACAGAGTTCACTTCTACTGGCAAAGGGCCAAAAGATTTTCAAACTGAAGCTATCAAAAAAAAAGTTTCAACCATAACTGTATGGGAACTTAGCAGGACACATCAATCCAAGATATTCTTAATTAAAATGTACTGCCAAAAAAAAAAAACACCCAGCTGCCCAGCAAGTGAAATGTATTAATTACAATGTTTTGATTCACTTCGTTAGCGGTACCTATATTTAGGTCAAGACCACACTCCCATCTTTGGACTGAGATGGACCAAGAAAAAGCTCACATCCAATAAGACAAGCAAACAGCTGTTCAAGAAGTGGGTAGAAAGAAATTCTGTAGTGAGACATTTTCAGTGTCACTACTGGACATTTTTGATGCTTAAATGAGCCAGCTCTGATATGATCAAAAGGAAACTGATTTGCATAAATGGGGAATGTTCTGAGGATCATCACTTGCAGTTAACAGATTGTTTATTGTGGAGATAATCTTTCTTGGAATCATACAGGTCTTCCATGTTCTTAGTATGTAGTAATATGCCCACCTTTTGGGGTTACCATTTGCTCAGCCAGGTGGCCTGATTCTGACTGCTAAACATGCACACTCATCCCATTCTTGCAGCAAAGAGACTTCAAGATTTCTCATATCCTCAGGCAAGTTCCCTGTGTGTTTGACTCCAGTTCCCATCAGCCCCTCACCCATATGGCCAATGGTCAGTAGTAACCCCCAAATCTCCAAGATAGCTGGCTGAGGGTGGATGGGATGCACATCCCTAAACTGTACCTGGTTTTTTACTGGTTTCTTGAAACAAGCCAGCTTCACTATCCAGAGGTGGGAGTTTGCTTTAGGGTGCACTATTAGACCAAACTCTATCAATCGAGTCTCAGGTGGCGTCTGTGGTCCATTCCATCTTTTACAACCTGAGGTGAGATGCCCAGCGGTGTCTTGTCTCCACACTGGGTCCATGCACTGGTAGTCTTGAGATTAGATTACTGTAATGCTCTTTACATGGGGCTGCCCATGAGCCTTTTAGGTGATGCTTTTAACAGAACATAGAGACCCATGACTTGTCAGTGTGTACCTTGGTCAACTAAAGGAGCTGATGTAGCTCAGGGGTTTGGAACACAGGGCTGCACAGCCAGGACCAGTATTCTGAAGGCTCACCAACCTTTCCAGGAAAGGATCCAGCTGTGATTATGAAGAATGTACGGCCAGGCTGATGGAACTACAGTGGTGCCTCGCATAGCGAGGTTAATCCATTCTGGATTAACCCTCGCTATGTGAAAACATCGCTGAACAGATCAAGAAAACAGATCATGAAAACTCACCGTTCAGCGATGTTTTCCTATGGCCGGCAGCCATTTTCGTGCCCTCCCCTCGCTTACCGAGGGCGCGAAAACGCTGCGCACGGTCATTTCGGGGCTTCCGGCTGCCATTTTGGAGCGCCAAACAGCTGATCCGCGGGGCGCAAAGCGAAGGGTGGTAAGCGAAACGCTTACCGACCTTCGCTATGCGAGTTTCGCCCATTGGGGCCATCGCCTTGCGATCGCAGTTGCGATCGAAAAAAACCCCTCGCTATGCGGATTCGTCGTTCTACAGTGCGCTCGTTAAGCAAGGCACCACTGTATGGGCTCTGTCACCTATGTAGCCTTGGCTAAGCTGCCTAATCTCAGAGCACCACCAAAGGAGGAACTGACAGACCACTCTAGAGTATTTTATACCTCAAAATGTACCATATTTGCCAACATATAAGGCAACTGGGCATATAAGACGACCCCCCAATATTTCCACTCAAAATGTAGAGTTTTCTATATACTTGCTATATAAGACTACCCCCTCTTCCGCATGCGTGATTCTGCTTTGGCTGCATCATGGGGAGAGTTTTGCCGCTTTTGGTTCCTTTCACTGGGAGAGAGTGAGTGTTTGCTGGAAGAAGGACAGCATGGGCGCTGATCAGCTGACTGTCGGGTGCTGCTGCCTCTCTGCTGGTTCCCAACAGTCAGCTGTTTGGCGCTAGAGTCAGGCTGTTCCCAGGCTACCAAGGAGGAGCGGGCTAGGTCTACTCGGTCTTACTACCAGGTAAGTGACTTCGCTGGGAGAGAGGGAGGGTTTGCTGGAAGTGCACCCGGCGTATAAGATGACCCCCCCCCACTTGGAGGCATGTTTTTCAGGGCCAAAAAGTCATCTTGTACGCCGGCAAATAAGGTATATGGAAGTGAGAGCTGAACCATAAAGAAAGCTGACCGCCGAAGAATTGATGCTTTTGAACTGTGGTGCTGGAGGAGACTCTTGAGAGTCCACTAGACTGCAAGGAGAACATACCTATCCATTCTGAAGGAAATCAACCCCAAGTGCTCACTGGAAGGACAGATCCTGAAGTGGAGGCCTCACTACTTTGGCCATCTCATGAGAAGAGACGACTCCCTGGAAAGGACCCTGATACTGGGAAAGTGTGATGGCAAGAGGAGAAGGGGATGACAGAGGATGAGATGGCTGGACAGTGTCACTAAAGCGACCAACATGAATTTGACTCAACTCCGGGAGGCAGTGGAAGGTAGGAGGGCCTGGCGTGCTCTGGTCCATGGGGTCACGAAGAGTCGGACACAACTTAACGATTAAACAACAAAAAATACCTCAAAAACTCTGGAAGGGCCACTATAAGTTGAAATCAATGTGATGCATGTAAGAATAATTCTTATTTTCATGGTCAACTGCCTGACATGAAAGGTTGGGTGCCCTTTGCCCTATGCCTCCTCTTTTTTTCCTGTACGGCAATTGTTTCACTCTTGGTCACAAGCCATGAATGCACAGACTAAATACAACAATCACACATCTTACAGCTATTTCTCACAAGAGAAATAAATATAGAGAAGGCCAGATTTGCTAAAACAACCTTAGTTTACACTAGGTTTATTTAAACAAAGTAATGACCCCTGGGGATTTAGAAAACAGAACGAGAGTTTTTGGCAACACGAGAGATATGGGATACCCCAACTGCAAACACCCAGTACTATTATTAAAAGGACTTCTATTAAACAGACTTTAAAATAAAAATATGAAACCTGAACAAACAAGTCTTTATGCTTGCCTAGAGACTAGATTCTAAAGAGGTCCTGCTATATTAGGCACAAAAAAAAGCCTCCCATCTCCATCGCTTCACAAGTACAAGTAATCTTTTCGCTTTTGGAATTTCCTTTCCCACTAAGACGTCCAACCTACTTGTTTGAGTTTTTGCTATGTATGCAACATCCTCACCCAATTCCTTGAAACCATGTGACATCTTGCCAACACCACGGTCAGACAGAAGCCAAGAAGAACAAGGCGGAGTACAGACATAAAGCATCCTCGGTGAGGCTCTCCCACCTTGCCACCTGCTTCCTGTGTGACGGGAAGCAAGGACTCTCTAGCACAAGACATGGAAAGCAAAAACGACAAAACAAAATAGTCCAGAGCGCTTTGAGACCCTTGGATGAACTGTACTCCCATAAGCGAGGGGACGGGGGGGAACTCTGTAATGGATGAAACTTCCATCCAAATATTTCACTTTGTATACTGTAGGCTCCAGCTCAGAGCTGGCTAATGCCGATTCCTTGAAGTCAAATAGCAGAAACATGACTTAAACTCTATGAAGAGGAGAATATTCTGCTCAATCACAACAGTCTTTCTTTTTTCTTTATGAAGAACATCAAGTTTTACTACAAAGAAAAAGCAACCAAATATTCCTTACAAGTGATTTCTACATTTGATGCTTCCAATCAAACAGAACAGATTCTTGGACGCAGGACGGACGACACACCTGCGCGTTCAGCACTGCATGCCAATGTGCTGAGGACACCTTAGCAAAAAGCTCTGGATGATGTTACCCAGCTGTTTCATGTAGATGTTAAACAGCATGGATGATGAGATGGAATGGTGTTGTCCCCTATAAGCCAAAGACGATAGAGTGGAACAACAATCAGGCAGCCTTCCCTTCTGGAAGCAACTCAACAGGAATAAGAGGAACCGCAGGAGAACCATGTAGCCTGGTCCACGAAGGGACACTGTGGTCAAGAGCATCAAAAGCCACTCAGAAGACTTTGTGCCTCAACCACAACACTCCTCAACCCATCTCCTAGAGTACAGATCTTCCAGCAGGACAAGCAAGGCATAGCTCCATGCCAAACCCTAACAAGAGGCCAGCCTGCAACAGACATAATCGATGGCTGAAATCCAACAGCAAATCACAACTAGAAAAGATCCACTGAATCACTAAGCCAACACCTATGAACATTCCTTTGATTCAAATGGCCTACTCTGGTTGCAGCTTACTAGTGGATTTGAGCCCATCAGTTTCACCACCATGTGCTCTAATGCCATGTCAAGATACACCTATCTGTAAACAGTGTGATACAGGTAGTTACTCACATTGCCTGAGTTCGGAGGTCACTTTTCAGAGAAACTCTGGCCTTGAGAGCTGCAGTTCCCACCTGACATTTCTCAGTGAAACAATGGCCACATTTAAGACTTAAGAGAGTAGAGCAACAAGCTAAAAAAGCCCCAATCCACCAGTAAGTGTAAGTAGGCAATTAACTAGTTCACCTCTTTCTTAACAGCCTATCCATGTCCTCGGGATTGAGAAAACTTAAAACCAGCACAACATGCCCAGAGCGATAGCCCTTTTTAATCTCCATTTGAAACACAACATCCAACTTAGAATGGAAGCGAAAGCACGCCGACAGAAGCAGAGAAACAGTCCATGTAATAGCATGAAGACGCAGTCCTCTTTTATTCTGCACATCACATTGTCAGAAAGAAACGAAATATGAGATTGCTGTTGCTGGCTGCATGACCATGTTTATTAATCAGACTGTGCAGATAGTTTTCATAGCCCAGTCATTCTCCATGCTGGTCTACAACCACCAAGGTAATACCATCCACGAAGCAGAGAACTTGTGAGAAGAATCGTTAGTGCCACACAAAATGACATAATTCTGCAGCACTCAAAGCGGTATCTGTAGAAGAACAGGTATTAAATGGGCTTGCTGCAAAACCACATAGGAAACATGGTATTTACAAATGCCAAGAACTCAAGCTTCAGGGTATTATCTGAAAATATTGTTCTTGTTAAGACTTTTCAAAAAATAGCCATTTCCCTGCAACTCTGAATCCCCTCTCCAGAGCCGCGTGCAGTTCATATAGGTCCGTCCATGACCCCAGGCTAAAATTCAACACTCCACTTGCCAGTTGTTAAAATTCCTGATCTAATCCCAAGCAAATCATCCAGGGGCTGGTCACCTTCACTGCTCCGTAGAAAGATGCAATGTCAGGAGTTCTTAGCAAAAAATAATAATAATAATAAGAGGAGGGAGGGAAGGAAACAGCCTGGAGGCTGCTGTTTTTGAACACGGTGCAAAGTTGGTCACTATAAGACCTGAACATGGGCAAAGCAATCTCCCCTATAACAACAACAACAACAACAACAACAACAACAACAACAACAACAACAAGAACAAGAACAACAACAACAACAACAATAAAGGGAATAGAGGCAAAAAGAGAGAAAGTCAATCTGAAGGATTGAAATATACAGTATATCTTTTTTTTTGGCATTAGTTACTTTATTTTAGAGAGTTTGTGTTGTGTAGTGTGTTAGCTTACTACTGCACTTTTATTATATGTTTACATTACATTATTACAAGCCACCCAGAGTAGTAGCCCTAGATGGACAGGATAAAAAAAATTAAAAATAAATAAAATTCAGAGAGACTGAAGTTATTTTTCACATCCACCTTGCTCACCTTCAACAATGGGGGGACTGAGGGAGTCTACCTGTGCTATATGCCGTTAGCTTTCTGAAGTACCAAGAGGGAAGTGTGCATATGTACCCCTCAGCCAGTGATGAATTCGGAGAGGTGAAAAAAAAGCAGGGAGCTAAGCAGCGTCCTTTTAGAATCAATAAAATCTTGTCCCATACTTTACAATTATTGTTAAGCACAGAAACATACTGACAAAAGAAAAGGTACTTGACATAAAACATTGTTAACTTATGGATATGAGTGCACTGGGTTTGGAGCATCTGGCTATGGAGACAGAGGTTGAGAGTTTGATTCTCTACAACATCAGACTGAGTCCTGTGATCATTAATACTGGAAGTTAAACAAACCTCCAGTAGTGAGGTATGGAAGTGAGAGCTGGACCATAAAGAAGACTGACTGCCGAAGAATTGATGCTTTTCAATGGTGGTGCTGGAGGAGGCTCTTGAAAGTCCCCTGGACTGCAAGGAGATCAAACCTATCCATTCTGAAGGAAATCAACCCTGAGTGCTCACTGGAAGGACAGATCCTGAAGCTGAGGCTCCAATACTTTGGCCATCTCATGAGAAGAGAAGACTCCCTGGAAAAGGCCCTGATGTTGGGAAAATGTGAGGACTCACTCACTAAAGAACTTTTTTGAAAATCAAGGCTTGGGGGGGGGGGGAATTTGGAAGAAAGTTGTTGTTTTTATGTCTCTCTTCTGAGTCTCCCTTGCAAGGCTGTGGTATAAAGCAGGCTACAAGACTAAACCAACCCAGCAAGTTTATGTTACGTACCGTATTTTTCGCACCATAAGACGCACTTTTTTCCCACAAAACAGGGGGGTGGAAAGTCTGTGCATCTTATGGAGCGAAGAAAACAGATTATATTTTCCTGTTTTCTTCTCCTAAAAAATTGGTGCGTCTTATGGAAAGGTGTGTCTTATGGAGCGAAAAATATGGTAACCAGCCCTTCTCTCTCTGTTATTCTGTCTGACAACAATAAGCATTTTAAGAAGGTAGCTTCCAATACAGGTGATGCTCTGAGAATTCTAGCCACTTTTAAGACTAATTACAAAGGTTCAAGCACTTAAGAATCTAACTTTAAACAGTGGCAAAATAATTAGTCCGCTCAGAAGTAAATTTATAAATAAGACAGCTAAAGACTGTTCAGTTCTACACTTCCACCAGTCCATTCAAAGAAAAATGCATTAGTAGTATTCTCTTTTCTTCTGAGGCAACAGCAACACCTTCTGGTAGGTTTGCTACACTGACACGGGCATTTTCTAACCTCCAGCAAAAGTTCCAAGAGCATATACCAACTGTCAGGAAACAGGGAGGACATCAGGAAGCAGACTAGGCAGCTCAGCAAGAAAGATAAATATCAAAGCCTTGTTTTATACCTGGGCTGAACTAGAAATGTTCAGTGAAGCCAGTCAATTACAGTTATAGAAGAGGTAGCTGTGTTAGTCTGTGCAAGCATTATAGGTAAAACCGAAACTCATTTGTTCACGATAGTTCACATTAAAAAAAATATAAGAGTTTGTCTTTAACAGTTTGTCTTTTTTAACTTTTTATTTCTATTTTGCTTTTACCTATAACGCTCACGTGCAGGGGAATCGCACAAACAGGATACTACTGCATCTAAAGGAATTGTAATTCCTGGGGTCTGAAGGAGGAAAAAGCTGGTATTCCCAAAGAAACAAAGGAGAATAAGATAGAAAATATACCATCCTAGTAGCCAAAGTTCAAAAGAGAGTAGTCCTAGAACGAGCTGGATTTTTAGCACGTATACATTACTGAAACAGTGACGTCTACGTTGGCTTGGGCATGTCGTGAGAATGGCTGACGGTCGGATTCCAAAGCATCTCCTGTATGGAGAATGAGTGCAGGGAAATCGCCCCAGAGGGAGACCACAACTGTGATACAGGGACATCTGAAAGTGGGATCTGAAAGCCTTAGGAATGGACCTTGACAGATGGGAAACTCTGACATCTGATCGTTCAGCCTGGAGCCAGGCAGTGCATCACGGCCTCTCCCAATTTGAAGAGACCCTTGTCCAGCAGGCCGAGGCAGAGAGGCAGTCCCGAAACCAGCCAAATCAGGGAGCTGGACAGGGGACAGATTGTATTTGTCTTCAGTGTGGAACGGATTGTCACTCTCAACACTCTAGATGCTGTTCCAAGTCCTCCATACAGAGCACATTACCATGGTCTCTCGAGACTGAAGGATGCCTACTCTAATCTAAATCTAAATAAAAAAGATTGGCTCTGTCGGGCCGCTCCCCTCTCTGAACTGCTTCCATAGGGACATTATACAAACTAAGAACTGCTTTCAGAGAACATGGTTCTGAGAGTCTGAGAAGAATCTGATGCTGTAACTGATACATGCAGGTGTGTTTCTTTTAGTGTAAAATCCTTAAATCCTCATGTTCTACCTCCTGTAGCTAGAAAAGTACAGTGGCATACAGAAAGATAACTTTCACAACCAGTCCACAGCTCCTAGATTTCACCCTGATGATGAATGTGCAACTACTCTCGACGTGATCTATACCTCTGATACCAGAGATCAGGCGGCGAGCACTTAAACTTCCACATTAATTCTATAAACTAACCACAGTTGGCTAGCCCAGATACGTAATGCCTTTGAAGATGAGCAGGCACCATCAAAAACTTAATTCTAGGCCAATCATTTATTCTAAATGACGGGATATAAAGGAAAGAGGGCCCATGGGGACTGCATGAGATGTTTCATGGCAAAGGAGGAATAAGCAGAGATGAAGCTGTGAAGGCAAGAGGCTTAAAGACACTTTTGTCATCTGCAGTGCTGGAACATCCGATTATGCAGTTGCAAACCCACGTCTGTCGCTCTGGAGCATCTCCACCTGTAAGAAGCCATGGGGCTTGTTCTTGAAGATCAGGTTCTTCACAGGAAGCTGTCCAACATGCAGTCAAAACGACCGTGTGACAAATATTCCAGCAGTATAAATGATGTACAAGTGTGTGCACCACCCCCACCCCCACACAAGAGGGTAATCTTATGTATCCTAGGGATTACTTCATCTGGTCCTATAAACCTGGCAAGTCTGTGAACTGAGAAAAGAACACCGTTTTCTCTTGTCTATGTCCTAACAGCCCATAAGATGCATCACAGAACAAATCCCATGGGAGGAGCAATGCACCAGCGAGACAAGGACGGACAAAGTAGCCCTGTGCAATTTTTGAGGCATTGCAGGGCTTGTCCAAAGAGCATCAAACTACCTCATTCCATCTCTGGGATGATGTCCAGATTGCAGGGGGGGGGAGCCCTTTACCATGTCCTATGAACAACTCAGCAACAGCTTTAGCTCAATGTGAGCAGTACCTACGCTACAGGCAAAAGGCTCCACATTCAACGCTGGTCAGTTCCACTTTAAAAAGCCAGAGCACTCGTCTAACAGATTACTCAACACAGGAAATCTATGTTTTTATAACATTATTCATGGCAAAAAAACACATCAGGATTTTCCAAAAAGTTACCTAAGTAAAGAGAAGACATCATATGAGTTACGGACGCAGTTCTGATCCACTTGAAGGAGGTTATTTTTCTGGGTTCCTGGGTGGCCCTTTGAAGGCAAAGATGGCAGCAAATTAGATGCATTGCATTTCTAATGACATGGCAGTCAGGTCCCGTTTTCCTGTTAAAAGACTTTCCACATATTCTGTTCACAAAAGAGAATCAAAAGCATCGTGAAGCTATTGTCTTAAAAGACTATTCAAGCTTTACGTTCAACCTTAAAAGACTTCTGAGAAGGAAGAGCCCTTTAAAAAAGCTCTAGTGAGGAAACACGTAGTAGTGCCTATAAACGCCCTCCCCTCCACCCAGGAATGCATGGAAAGAATGTTCCTTTCTAATCCACTTAGCTGCTCGACAGATACCAAGAACTGCCCCTGCCAAGGAGGAGTTCTCCACCAGGGTGGGAGGTACCTAAATGATACAGGCAGAGCATCTCTCTGCTTCTATCATGGCCTCGAGAGCCTAATGGTCACAGCTTTTCAGGGGAGAGGGGACGGCATGCACACCTGCTGGGAGATTACACGGATGTGCAGAACTAGATACTGGCCACTTCGGAACCCCCTTCCTCACACACATTGAAAGATAACATATAGCAATTCAAAAAGGCGTCAGCTTTATTAGGCAGTTATCTTGTAAGTGACACTTAATCACCCATCCCATCCATAAAGCTGATGCCAAGAAAATAATTATACATTTTTTTTTCTTATTGGTCCCTTTTCTCTTAATTTTATCCCCTGAATGACTAAAAAAAAGCAGCTCTTCCATGGGATGTTTGCTGTTTTGCCATGATCCTGGATGCTATGTACTCTAGACCCCTGCCCAGACCCTGATTTAACATCCCTTGCACACCTGAATACATGCACTTCACTATCTGTTACTTTTTGTGGGCCCAAAGCCAATGAGAGAATAAATCCCATACAGGCTAAACCTCGGGTCCTACAGATACAGGAACATGGGATACCTTTAAGCAACCATGAAGAACAACAACAACAAAACCACCAGAAAACTAAAAACAAAACGGCACGCTTTCCATGATAAAACATCTTCTTCAAGACTGTACATCAAGTTCTTCTGGGTCATTCCAGCTCTAAGTCATCCAGGTACACCCCACGGGGCTTATGATGTCACCAGGGGCAAACTTTCTAAAGAAATAAAACCATTCTGATTCTCTCCACCGAACGTCCAGAGGTTCCCATGGACTCCCTTTCATCGTGACACCACTGACAGCTGCAGGATGAGGGGGGAGTCTTTAATTCCCAAAGGTCTCCATTGCTGATAAAGTCAACCCACCCATGGGGATTTTTGGAAATTAAAGACTCCCTCCCACGGTGATTGTCGTGCCATCCCCAATGGCTTTCCAACCATGAAAAAGCTTCTACGGGAACCTCAGGAGTCTTGGGGGGGGGGGGGGGAGATAGAGATGTTTTATTTTTGAAAAGCTGCTACAGCTGTTGACATGATCAGTCTTATACAGTAGTTATGGAATTTCAGCCACAGAGTGGCTATTTGCTGAGTCTGTATTAACTGCAGAGTTGCAAAATTCTTAGGACTAGAGAAAGGTCAACAGAGAACGCCTTTGATTATAAGAGGTCCCCCCCCCAAAAAAAATAAATGCTGCCAATTTAAACAAATGCTGGGTGTTCTTTTGGACCAGGTTCTTTCTTGGGATTCCCAGATTGCAGCCACATCCAGATGTGCCTTTAAGCAGATGAGGCTATTTCCCAACTCTGCACCTACCTAGACAAGGGTTCCCTCAGGAGGCTAGTGCATGCAATGGCCCTCTCGCAGATTGACTACTGCTACGCTCCCTACATGGGACTTCCCTTGAGGCTGACCTGGAATCGACAGCAAGTCCAGAACGTGGCGACCAAACTGGTGGCTGGTGTGAGCAAGTCTGATCACATCCCCCCATTTCAGATTCACCTCCGTGGGTTACCTGCTGTGTTCCAGATCAGGTTCAAGGTTCTGACACCCATGTATAAAATCCTCCACCATTCGGGACCATGTTCTCCCAAAGCAATGCTCCTCCTGGTAGCCACCCCAAAAGAGGCCCAGAAATCATCTACAAGAGGCTGGGCCTTCTTCACGATGGCACCAATTCTGTGTAACAAGCTCCTGGTGGAGCTGCACCTGGTCCCCTTCCTGTCAATGTTTAGAAGGCAGCTCAAAACACTGCTTTTTAAGGAGGCCTTCCACAATAACCCTGCCTATCACAGAGATAATATGATTTTTTTGGTGCCATTTGTTTTACATCTTTGACTGCTTTATTATATATTGTTCTGCGTTTGTTTATTTTATTTATTTTAAATATTATTATATTTATTTATTTATTGTTTATTAGTGCACTGCACTAAGGGGATGGTATGCAAATTAAATAATAAATAGATACATTTATTTTCTCTGGGATCTGTGTGTGTCATGCATTATACTAGCTGCTACCCTTGCTAATTGCCAGACTTGGCAGCTGTGACCTCTCTCAAGGAAGAAGTCCAAAAACATAATTTTAGGGTGTAATTGCCATTGTACTGAAGGTGGCATTTACTATGCATTCATTAAACTACTGGCCCAAGCTGTTGCAAAAGATATTCTGGGCCGTAATCCACTGCAGAGTAAAACAAGCTCATTTCCAGCAGAAATGAGCTCATTTCTTTTTGCAGTGAATTATATGGCGTTAATTAAATGTGTCTGACTTAATAGTCACCACAGTGGCCTTCCACAGAAGAGCCAAAGAGAAGATTTCGCCATGTGGCTTATTTCTAGGCACCTTGGTGTAAATATTACACTCAGTACAAAAACATGAACAGCATACACAGTACTCAATCCTACCTTTTGTTCATATGAAGCTCCATAATAGCCATCATTCAGTCCAAAAATGATTTCATTTGGGCTACGAGCGTGTATCTGTTAATTAAAAACAAAGTTAGAGATTTAGTCAACTCTTGACCTCTTGCTTCAACTAGTTGGTTCCCAAATGGCACACACTGTGTTAGTGTGTGTGAAGAAACTTGGAGAAGGGAATGAGATGGTAAGATTTTAATCATTGTTCACATGACATTCATTTTGATTCTGCTAATTTCTTAAAGGACACTAACTAAATTTTTGTGGAAAAAAACTGTGTGCCCGTACTCTTATATTAAAATGGTTTCAGCTAAGTTTTTGTGGTATTTTTAATTTAAAATACAAACTGATTTTTTTTTAAACAAGAAGACTGGATAAAAGGTGGGGAGGCACCAGAGTCTCTCAGAAAGAAGAAAGGGGTGTGATGCCAAAAAGTTTTGGAACCACTATTTCCAATGTGTTACATGAGATTTTTCAGTTCCTACCACAGTTATTTTAACCTTTAAGGTAGCATTCATGAAACAGGCAATACATTTTTCAAGAATTAGTCAAGTTCTTCCTTGTTCCTATGGACAAGTAAATGCAATGACATCTTAAAGACTGAACCCTCCCATAAAATCTAATGGCACAAGAAATGTATTTATCTAAGATGCAGCAAACTCAAAGCTACAACTCTGGGATTAGACCAAATAGAAAATTACCAAACAAGTAGAAAGACTTTTAATCGTTGGGCAGGTATCAGGTTCAGTTATCAAAATCGGTAGAGAATAATTCTTACTGGTGTGTTCTCTCAATAGTTACTAATTTTTATTTCTTATAAAACCGTTCCTTCGATGAAAAATGCTATTTTTGTTGAAAATTTATTTCATATAGGAAGTTGAAGTCTGCAGGCATATGCTTTTATTTTACCTGTTGGCCCAAATATTTGAGTCCGTCTAGATTGACTTTCCACTCAATCAGCAGCTGATAGGTATCATTCTTGCCACCCCAGATCCTCACCACGAAACAGGAGACAGACGTATCAAGGCGATCGGGCATCAGGCCAAAGTCAAGACTTCGCCACGTTGGGTTCTGTGGACATCATGCAAAGAAAGACAAAGCCGAAAGAGGGCTGAAACGGACCATGCTTTAAGCTGTTTTATATCAGCTCAAACAACCGATCCAAATACAGTAAGATTCCTGAAATCTGAAGGATCCATGGTTTCACTTATCCATTGTCTGAAAATATTAAAAATATTTTTAAACATAAACTAGAAATACATATTTTCACAATGTATTCAGCAGAACTGGCCACTGGAGGGAGTCAGAGACCATGCTACTATCAATTATGAGTTTTAATTAAAAAAAATTATGGCAAATAAGAAATTCAAATGATGAAGATTTCATAACATGGAAAATGTAAACAGCATGTAATAAACATTCAAAATGCATTGTCCAGTTCTACTCAAATGGAGGGGTTACTACACAGTCTGCCTGGCCTTAAAAAAATCCCTGACATTGTTTAGAGATTAGGGCATGCTGACATCCCAGATCCTTAGGAAAGCTAGTGTCCCACAACAGATTGTTTTGGCTATGCATAACACCAAGAGATATATAAACAGAGATTTCTACCATGTTTACAGAACATCTTAGGATACGTGAACCTTGTTTTTGCAAATAAGGGGGAGAATCGCTGCTTGGAGTGGGTGAGAATTATGTAATGGGATGTGACTTATTCACTAGAACCTATGCTTTGCCATGCTCAGCCTTGTTTGTACAAATAATATGTATTGAAACAAGAGATTTTAAGTGACTTGTATGAGAGTTTATATGCTTTATTCTTTTTACTAAGAAAATAATCTTAAAATTGTATCTTTTAAAGTAATAAACTTACATTCTATGCCATTTGAAGACCATACTTTTAGTAAATCTTTCATTTTTTATAGATTAAAAATGCTACACAGAGGAACTAGAAAGTTTTTATATTAGAGGACTGTGGATTTTGCAATATATTCTCATTTGGTTTATATACTCAAATGAATTTTACATATTAGAGCTCTTACATGATTACTCGCCTGATAAATAAATCTTTTAAAGAAGAAAAACATTCCTTTTTGAACTTTTAAGTCAAAATTCTGAAGGGTATCCAGGAAAGAAGAATTGAATTATATAAGGCAAGGCACAAAATCTTGTATGACCACAATTAGATTCCTTTTCAGAGGTGAATAAAATGCAAATCTGTAAGTCTCTCATAGAGAATCTGTAAAAACAGCAGCCCCATGAAGGGACTCAGATACAGTGGTGCCTCGCTTAACGATTGCCTCGTTTAGCGATGAATTCGCATAACGATGTGTTTTTTTAGAAAATAATGTGCACCATATAACGATGTTTCCTATGGGCGATTTTCGCTTAGCGAAGTTTGGGACCATGCTTCGCATAACGAATGCAATTTTAGGTCCCCTGCTTCACTTAACGATGTTTTTTTTTCCAATTAAAAAAGTGTCTTAGAAGGGTCCAAAACGGTTCTAAATGCTTGGATTCGTTAGAGGACCCCTTAAGTCATGTGCAAACCTGATTTGGCTTTGATCTGACTTTTCATTAATTTTTTGTGAATTTTTTTTTTGGCCCATAGGAACCAATGGACCTGTCAAAATCTGACAGCTCCATGCTTTCCTATGGGGGAGAAAACAATTTACAAAAAATTAACGAAAGTTCAGATCAAAGCCAAATCAGGTTTGCACACAACTTAGGGGGTCCTCTAACGAACCCAAGAATTTAGAACAGTTGCTGAGTCTTCATTAATTTTTTGTGAATTTTTTCTTCCCCCATAGGAAATAATGGAGCTGTCAGATTTTGACAGCTGTCAAAAGTTGGGGGGAAAAAATTCACCATTAATTAACGAAAAGTCAGATCAAAGCCAAATTAACTTTTGCATCCGTTTTAGAGGGTGCAGAAGCTAATCCAAGCATTTAAAACCATTTTGGATCCTTTTATGACACACTTAATTTTGCAAAAATTGACTTCGCAAAGCCATTGAAATGTATTGAGTCAGCTACAATACATTCCAATGGAGGATACATTGTATCGTTTAACGATGTTTCCTATGGGTTTTTTCGCTTAAGGACGGCAATCCGTGCCTATTGGAACGGATTAACCGGTTTCCAATGCATTCCTATGGAAAATGGTGTTTCGCATAACGATGTTTCACATAACTTTTTTTTTGGAACCAATTAAAATCGTTATGCGAGGCACCACTGTATTCCTCCATGGAATCTAACACTAGGTATTCTTGTTGTTGAATAACAGATAGCATGGTCTCTCTTATGGCCAGGTCTGGTAATACATAGTAAAAATCTAGATTTTTCCCCTTTTACCATGCTATGTATAGCTTTGCTATTATCCACGGTTTTCAGCATCTGCGGGGGAGCTTGAAACCAATGTGCTGTGGATACGGGGATCCTATCTCAAATGGGCTAGCTTACATTAATCAGTCCAGACCTCAGTCACAGAAGTCTAAACAGTACCTCTAATTCACCCTCTTTGGAACTTTACACCACCACAGTATTGGCAATCCAGTTTTTGAGGTGGGGGATGTTCCCATAGCACAGAATGCCTATGTATTAGAGGTGTTTTTCCCTCAGCACACAATATCTGTTGTACTGTGTATTAGCGGTGTTGTATTCTGCATCCTGCCAACCTAGCAATTCAAAAGCATGTAAAAATGTGAGTACTGTAGATAAATAGGCACCACCTCGGTGGGAAGGTCACGGCGTTCTGTGTCTAGTCGCACTGACTACTTGACCACGGAAACTGTCTACGGACAAACACCAGCTCTACAGCTTGGAGATGGGGATGAGCACCGCGCCCTAGAGTCAGACAATTGTCAGGGGGAACCTTTACTTTTGCCCTTATTGTGTATTAGAGCATGTGTATTAGAGGTGTGCACATGTATGTTTTTGGATTATAATCCCTCAATCTCCCCAGGAAGTGTAGTTATGAGAATCGTGGTTCAGAAATTCAAATGTATACACCAATACTGTGTTTTGGATTCATGCAAGGATTCACTCAGAACACAACGCAATTCAACACAGTTCCAGGCAATTCCTATGGATACAAGCAAACTATTAAAATAATAAGATACCATGATGGTATGGATTATCCCAACAGGAAATTTTCTGAGAACATCTTCTTTTACAAACGGCTGAATATTCAAACTCAGTATAAGCTTTGTACATGAACATGCCTTAAAGGCAGGAAGAGGAGAGCTCCCAGATATTGTTAGACCAGGTAAGTCACATCATTCCTACATACTAACTAAATTGACCGAGGCCGATGAGAGTCAGAGCCTAGCTGCATCTAGAACGAGGGATGAATAGATCTCCCAGTTTTGCATTCTCCCACAATTGCTTCTACTGCTCCGGACATTTTTGAAATCTCAAGCTTTTCTAAGGAATTTGTGAAGAAAGTTGGGTTTGGAACTTTCTAGCTAAAAACAAACATTAAGGAAAATTCCGTGTTTGCTATAATACACGTTTTTCAGCATTCATAAGGGGCTTGGAACCAATGGCCCATGGATACAAGGGTTCTACTGTACAAACCCTGAAGACACTTCTATGATTTAAATATAAAAACATTCCATTAGCATAATACAGAAGTAATTAAGTTGACAACAGTGAAATCAACTTACCAGGGAATTCTTTATTACTTCACTCCTATAAAATTCTATAAAACAAAATTGATCTGAATTACTTAACAGCTGGGCTGCAAAGGTTTAAAATACACAATACAGAAAGCAAAAATTTAGCATCACAAAAAAAGAGATTTGTCCATTTCTACAAAAGATTAATTTTATACAAAAAGATTCACTTCATGATAACTGACACTGAAACATTTTACAGTTGTGGGTTTTTCAGGTTGTTTGGCCATGTTCTGGAGATTTTTCTTCCTAATGTTCGCCAGCCTCTTTGGCCAGCATATTCAGAGGTCAATGAACTCTACCCAGCCACAAGGACCGGTGATCACTGCACACAAAGGACTAGCTAACAACACCCATCAATCACAGTGACAGACCATCTCCCCCCTTATCACAACAAAACACCCACAACAAAAAACACCCTGATCACCATAATCACCCAATCTCCTGAAAAGGACAAGAAGCTGATCCCACAGCAATAATTACTCAACTACCCCACACCAGAACACAGACAGAGTTCCAACTCCTGTCTTCTGAAGATGCCGGCCACAGAGACTGGTGAAACGTTAGGAAGAAAAACCTCCAGAATACAGCCAAACAGCCTGAAAAACCCACAACAACCATCGGATCCTGGCCGTGAAAGCCTTCGAAAACACATTGAAACATTTTACTTCAAAGCAATCATGAGAGCAACTTGTCCTGAAATTGTACCCAAGAGGTTTCTGTAGCAAATGTCTTTCATTTGCTGTGCTGTCTCTCAGACAGTTCTGGAGAGTAACAAATTGAGAGAGGCTGCACTGTTAAAGCCTCAAACCTTGGACGCCGATCCTAAACTTACCTTCCTAAGCATGAAATGGAAACAGGCATTATTACATGGACAAAGCTTTAGGAATAGGGATGGCTTTACACAAAATTAGCTACTGATATGAAGGAAAACAAAGAGTTCCACGGCTTATCAAGTGGACTCATTAAATAGCAAGATTTTTTTCCTACTCAGACATTTTGCAAAATGTTTAGTTGTATCACTTAAGATACCAAGTTCTATCTACCTAACCAGAGTAACAAAGAAAGACGCACACACGCACACACAGAGAGAAAGTGTGAGAGTTAGAACAACTGTACTAAGTTTATTTTAGGTCTATTGAATTGTACTCTTAAAAGGTACTACGAAACAATTTGTTGGCTTTAGATACGGAAGGGTGGTGCCCTAAATTTCCTGCATAATGCATTTAGTGAATAAATAACATTCTTTAGCTATTAGAAAATAAAGCTTCCAAGCTTCTGCCATTCCCTACTACCCCATCTAATGAAAAAAAAAAGACAAAAGCCTAAGGCAGGAATTTGCAGCCACTTACTTAAACGTTAAGCTCTGCTGAATTCAATGGAACTTAACTTCTGAAAATATATGTATCAGATTGTACCATAAGGCTGCAAATCGAGAACAACATACCTGCAAGTGAACCCATTTCAACAAAACGGGCTTCACTTCTAAATAAATATGTACAGAACTGCTCTGGAAGAAAAAAAACATGTCCAAGTCCTTCAAAGTTCAAAGCCCATATCTTCCCTATTCACCATGTGACCACTCAAGAAAAAGCTACTCATTTTGGAAAAAAATGTCGCTATTGAATTTAAAACATGGACATCTGACAACACTCCATTACTTCTGAGAACAATGTTTACATTCTCCACGCATTGTTCCTTCATGTTTGCAGTGCAAAATATGAGCAAGACACAGACTTTTTGAGACGTGGGGGGGGGGAATCTGATTTGCAAAGAGATGACAATAAGAAGGCAGGCCAACCTACTCAGTGAACACCATGACGAGAAATTACGGCAGAAAAAGTTGGTCCTTTAACCCGCGACCCCCCCCCGGATCGTGTGCCTTTTCAAAACACCAACATTTTCACTTTTAAGGCTCTGAAAAGAGGGGCTCTTCGTAGACTGACGAACCGAAAGAACGATCTCTACATAACCACCCAAGGGGCAGATGAACCGCTGAGATGGCTAACAAATCTGCTTTCAGTATTTTCCTTTCAATTTCTCAGATCCAGAGCTAAGCACAGAAGAAGCGCCGTGCTGAGGCGAACAAAAGGCCAATTTAGGACCCCGGTCTTTCGGATCAGCCAAGACTCCCCCATAGAAAGCACATGGGCAGTACAAGAAGGCAACCATGCTATCAGACTCGGGTTCCCCAGCAAATGGCAGACCCTAAGACACACCGCCTGCAACAGTGGAGTTGACGAGTGGCTACTGATGACCCCTTGACTTGAACCAGTTTACAAACTGACAGCCATCACTAGAACCTTGGCTGTAACTGACAGCTAAAACATGCCCTATGTGAAGATGTACCACTGCAGCTTCAGTAAAGTTAACTTACTTGGGCTACAATATCATCCCATAAGAAAAAAACATCTTCCTATCTGTTTTCTCCAAACCACACATAATTTTATGCATCTCAAGTTTTTTGTGCGCTAAACTTTTGCTACACTCGACTGATTCAAAACTGCAACGCAGACCATGAAGGCAAGCATTGAGGTCATATTCCTTGTTCTTAACTCGTGTTCAAAAAGCTTAGTTACCATGGAGATAAGCACCTTAGCAAAATATTAAGATAGACCGCACACAGGTCTGTCTTAATACGGTCAGGGTGAAGGGGCTGCACGGCATAAATCCTTTGCATTCGTTGCTGCCGGGAAAGCCATTAAGAGTTGCTTAGTTCCACGCAAAGGGCCTGCATCTCCTTAACAGAATAAAAAGGCAGGTGGAGTCAAGCCAGATATACAGAAGGTATAAAACATTCAAGGGTCCTCAGTACAAATCAAATTGTTCATATACTTGTAATCCCTTTGAAGCTCTGTGGGTGAATAACAAAGACGTGAGAAAGCTTGGAATTTGAAAAATGACTGTGTTGCACATTATGGATTTCAGCTATTACGGCAGAACTTTACGAATCACCGCTCTCTGAAAGAAGTTGGTGAAAGCTCTGATCGCTGAGAAATGTCTACAGGTTCTTCAGGTTAAAAAAAAATCCTTGTGACATCATGAAAGCCAAGAGATTGCCTACGATCAGACTGCAACATTTCTCCATTCTGCCTAACTCAGCTACTTGTGATAGGATTTGCATGCAAGTAAGAAATCTGCAGCAGGCATCATTTAAAAGCAGTTTTGCATCAGCAATAGGTTTTAATATTTTTAATACTCTTCTTTCTCTTAGAAAGAAGAGTATGGAAGACACTGGCATGAAGGTGGGATTCAGCGTATATGGTGACGGCAATTATCTTTCCTCCACGGCATCAGACTTGGCTTATGAGGCCAAATTTATTTATTTATTTATTAGATTTCTAACCCACCCATCTAGACCAAAGGTCTACTCTGGGCGGTTTACAAATTTAAAAACAATAAAACCAATAAGCATATATTATAAATCCAGGATGGCAAATTTCCAATCCCAACTTTGCCGTGAAAGTCACATCCTTGGTGGCCAGAAGGTCTTACTTAAGCCAGATCTGCAGAAGAGGTATGGCTGCTGATGATGATGCTATTTACCTCCACCCTAAATTTTAACCTGTTTAAGACAGGCTGCGAAATTACAGGAACAGAAGAGGTTTTGTGTACCTTTACAAATCTTTGCATTATCACATAAGTGGAGGGTGAAGTAGGTATCCAGGAGCCGAAAGCCATTCCTATTAATAATGTTCCGTGCTGCTATGTTCCGCAGGTGACGAAGACGACGCTGTAAAAAAAAGCAGGCTTTAATGTTTTTTTAAAGGACACACCTGGCAGTACAGTAGTAAAAATGTTATAACGACAAACACACAACAGGTATTATAACAAAAATGCCAGCGTTACTGTATACAGTGAACTGCCATTGATTCATACAGCACCAGCTGTATTATGAAGCATGCCATTGTGCAACGATCATGCCCCTAGTAATATGACCAGCACCTCGTTAGTTACCATTAATCTGATGCAGTGAATTGTGCAATTTAACTTACACAAATACAGGTCCTTAACATGCTTCTTGTCGCAATTTTATACTAGCGTTCTCTACCATTCCATTTCCTAATTTTCTCCCTTTAGTGTATTCAATACAGTGTATGAGTTCTAACTTCTTAAGACTTTCTTCATATTTTCGGCTTCTCTCAAGAGCTATGAACTCTTATCTTCAATTTTTGCTGATTTTTCCATTATTAACTATCACACCCTTTCCACCAAGTTTTAGCAATTTGTTCTTTTAAAAAAAATAATTGCAAAAATTTAGCAAAAAAATTAAGGCACTGAAAATACTGTGTTGGAAACTTTGTTTATTAGAGGAATCGCCATATCCATTCTTTAAGTCGCCTTTCACAAGTGTCCACAAGTTTACCACATGTGCAGAAAAAAAAAGAATGTCCTTCTGATTCTTCACACAACCAACAATGCCATTTATTGTTTGCATGTTTTGTTCGTTTTTCAGCTTACATCATACTTCTGCCTTAATGTACATAAGGGAAATAAGAAAATAGGATGTTCTTATCTACATTTCCTCTAATACCTGGTGACATAATATAGAATTGTTGTTATTACTTTCCACCACTTAAAACTCAGCAATGGCCATTTAAACTGCAATTCTCATTGACCGTACTTATTATGGGGAAAACACTAGCCCACTGTTTCTACCCATAGTTATTCCATATTAGACACAGGTATATAAACACTATTCCTTGTTTTTTTGGTTTTTAAATATAATAAGTTTGTTAAATCCAGTCTTATAGCTACTCTATAATATTTGCAGTGGAAGAAGAAATACTACTTTATTTGCTCAGAAACAATCTGAACAAACAAGTGGGTGCTTTTATGACAATCATTTTAACAGAATCATTCAACTTCTGAAAGAGTGTACAATACTAATATAATATTTTTACAAGCATTTTCTACATAGATCTAACTCTTTTTGGACGATGTCCCACTTTTATGGGATCTTACAGGCTTCTTCTCAGATTATTTCAGCTAATCTCTCTCTCTCTCTCTCTCTCTCTCTCTTGTGTGTGTCTCTCTCTCTCTCTCTCTCTCTCTCTCTCTCTCTCTCTCTCTCTCTCTCTCTCTCTCTCCCCTGACCAAACCTGGTTTCTAACTCTAACCGAAACGATTCTAATCCTGCAGCTCACCTACTGGACCCCTGCCAATCAGGATATGATACTGGAAATTCTTGGAAGTCCTCTTAAAATCTCCTGGATTGCTCTCAACAATTTATTTGCATGACATTGATTCCTTCAGAGTGACACACAAAGGCTCCCAAATAGTGCGGATTCATGTAGACAAGTCAAGCCCTTTCTTCTCTCTCTGAAAGAGCACACGTTCTGAACTGAAAACTGATCGTTTCACAAACAACGTCTTCACAAATTATCTGTTTCAAATCAGCACTGGTAATTAAAACAACCATTTCCTGATATAAATGCAAACCTATACGGAAAGATTTTCAAACCAAGCCATTCTTTCTTAAAATGTATAGCGAAGGTGTTCTAAAAATAAAATGTGTATGGCCAAGCTGTGAAAAATACGCATCCAGGGTACAGCAAGCTTTTGGGAGGGGGAGTAACATAATTAAAGTGAGACTTTTTGAGCAGTGATTCAAATCATGATTTAAATTCAATTCACTTTAAATCAAATCCTGCCAGTTACATTGGATTTTGGAATTCATATTGCTTCAGCAGCCATCACTACTTCTGCACAAATATGCAAGCCTTAAGATCCAAGCTATCTAAAATGACCACATATCCCTTTATGGCCTGCATAAATCATGAGAGGAGGCCTTTCTCTTGGTCCACCATCCTCACAGCCATGTTTGATGGGTATATGAGAGACTGCTATCTCTGTGGCTGCTCCCAAAGACTCTGGAACTCCCTCCCACCGGAAGCCAGCCTGGCCCCATCGTTCTGTCTTTCCGCAAGCAGACAAAGACCTTCTCTTCAGGCAGGCTTTCCTTTTAATGACTGGTTGACCAAGGGGATTTTTCTAAAGGGATTATTGTATTCTGTTGTTTTACTTTTAATATTGCTGTTATTTATAAGTTTTAATATATCTGTGCAATTCTTCTAAAATATTGTAATAATTTATTATTTTAGCTTTTAATTTCTTGTAATATTGTAAGCCGCCTTGGATTCTTTTAGAGAAAGGTGGTATATACATATTTAAAATCAATCAGTCAATCAATCAATTTTAACGTGAATGTGAACAGTAAAATTTCAGACAGCTGACATGTAAAAGTTCTCAAGCACTGAACAGCTTGCAGCTACTAACCGGCTAGATTACCACACATCCATGGTATCCAAGAATAGTGTGGCACTCTTAGTATTAATTAATAGGATATACAGTATAAAACTGAGAAAAAGCACATGATTAGCATTTAATCAACAACACTGCAAAACTGCAAAAATGGCCAAGCTTTAAAAGAGAGTTCATGCATTTTTAAGAACTGCTTTTAAGGAATTTCAAGAACTGCCGCGGAAGACACAAGTTGCCCTGCCAGAAACATCTTAGCTACAACGAAGACAGGAGTTCCAGGTTAACCATTCTCATACAGCCGGAACAGGCATCAGTGCGAAGCAAGGCAGTTAACCAAAGTCACTTAGCTGCTAGCGCAATGTCTTCGTCTTAGCACAATGAATAGACGTGAAACAATGACATTCGGGTCCAACGTTGTTTTTAATTTGCAGTGACTTATTGTGATTGACACTGACGTGAATCAATGCACATACACACCAATCAGAACTACCAGCTGCGTTAGTAGGGTGAGAATATCACGCCCATTACTGGAGCAGGATTCCCAGATCCAGTGCACTCAACTCTCAACACTCACCAAATACATCATTCACTGGCGGTTTGGTACATACATCAGCAACAGATTTGTTTGTTCTGTTTGGATGCAAGGCCAGCAACTGCCTGGATAATGCAGGATAAAGGGGACCAATTAATCTCTTTTATTACCAATGCTTCAAAGCAGTCCCCTTCCACAGCTTTTGCTTTCAGGGTTACATTCCAAAGGGATGGTAGAAGACTATAACTTCACATCCATCCTTGCATCTGAAAATTTCCACATACAAGTGAGAAAGAAAACTCATATAATTTATTAAACAGCCATCTATTTAATGCATTTCTCTCTGAGGAGCCCACTCTTTTTTTTCCATTTAGTGATACAGGTATATTTGCACTCCGTTTGAGACCTATGAATTCTGCTTCATCTCTCTACATCTGCATTGAAGAGTTCAACCTATATATTTTTTTTAATTTCCACATCAAGCTGTTTCCTCCCCACCCCCAATTTTACACACTTCAAAGCTCTTCTCAAGGAAATTTACTTCCTCAAATCATTTCCTTTATCAACCAAACCTCGTTTTCATTCTCTCGGTGGAAACATCAAGACAATTTACCCAATGTTGAAATTCTATTGGGCCGCATGATTTCAAGAGTCCCAAGGTAGAAAAATATCCCAGAAATGGTGCAAACTCACAAAAGCGAATATTGCAGAAGCTTCTCAGATATCTTCTTTCTTTGGGATTTGTGCCTTAAGGGATCAAATTCATTCAGACATGTCCTCTTTGTTATTTATATGATACCAGTAAACTTCTGGCAAGCTATAAGGATGCAAAGCATCAGAACAGAGTCCTTTGCATTCAATCCTAGTGAACACAATGTTCTGGCATCTGTAAGTAGAGCCACCCAATAAATAAAAAGCTAAAATTTAAAAAAAATCTGCCTAGCACCCAAATCTAGTGACTGGGCCCTGAAGTTACTGGTTCTGCAATTAAGCTTGAGTCCAAATATCTCTTGATTCACAGCTGCCTTTCAATGGCAAAGGGGTACAGTGGAGGGAATGCACCAGCAAAAACAGGTTTCTCTCTTCTCACTCTTATGCTGAGGGTCTTATCTCCTAATCCCTCCAGTCTGGTTTCTGGTGGCACAGAGATTTCCTTCTATTCATAATCATACAGAATACCTACACATTGGATATTATGCTCTGCCTGTCCTGCTCCATCCAATGTCAGCTTTAATAATAATAATAATAGCTTTTGAACTGCAGAGCTGGAAGGGACCCTGTGGATCACTGAATCCAGCCACTATCTTGGAGTCACCGTGTGGGAATCGAACTCATGGAGTCACCGTGTGGGAATTGAACTCCCAACCTTCTGGCTCCATAACCAGAGACCCATCTCACTGAGCTACCCAGCAGTTCTACTGCAGTTCTACTACAGAAGCCATAGGTAAAGGTAAAGGTTCCCCTTGACATTTTTAGTCCAGTCGTGTCCGACTCTAGGGGGCGGTGCTCATCCCGTTTTTCAAGCCGTAGAGCCAGCAGTTTCAGTTGTCACGTGGCCAGCGTGACTAGGGAGCACCGTTTTACCTTCCCACCGAGGTGATACCTATTTGTCTACTCACATTTTTTACGTGCTTTCGAACTGCTAGGTTGGCAAGGAGCTGGGACAAAGCGACGGGAGCTCACTCCGTCGCGTGGATTCGATCTTACGACTGCTGGTCTTCTGACCCTGCAGCACAGGCTTCTGCGGTTTAGCCCACAGCGCCACCACGTCCCACTATAGAAGCCATAGATCACTTCATTTCAGCAAACAGGGGGTTATATTTGCCCAAGGAAGTGGGGTACACCTTCTTGGACAAGAGCCAAAAAAGTCCAACTAACTGTGTTGTACAAGTGAACAGGAATCTGCCCTATGATTCTAAGCTAAGCTGCATCTTGCGTTTTCAAACTATGTGAATATATTTAGCAATCGCTTTGGAACATCAACAGAACTATGTCAACCAGTTCTGCCACTTAATCCTGCACAATTGCAAAACATATTTCCTGGAATTAAGGGCAAATGTCTAGACAAAACTGGCAGACAAGAGATTTTCTTTACTTGCTCTGGTCCTTCATGCTATTAAATTCCCATGTTGATATTTCTTAGTGGATCTGCAAATACAGTATAAGAGATTTAGCACAGAAGTAACAATTATGGTAAGTTTTTCCTAAGTTAAAATGCAAACTCTTCTTCACCTCCACAAAAGCACTGTGAAATTTCAGTATAGATGTTTTTTCAGTATAAAGGACAAAGCTTAATTAAAATAAAAACATTGTTTCCCAATCCACATTCAAAGACATATACCAAGTTGCACCATTATGGTCCAATATAGTTCTTGTTCAACAGTGAAACAGTTTTCAGCATTAATTCTTCTAAATGTTTTTGCATCCTACTTTTTATCTCACATCATGATCGCTGACGTCTGCTACATATTGTTCCTCTGCCACCCCATTCCACAAACCATCATCCATCTTCTACTACTAAATGACAGCTTGAAGCTAGGAACCTCTACACAAGCATAATCTTTCACAAGATACAAACAAAACTTAAAACTCGTTAACATCCTTGAGACACATAACCATACATCAGGGGTGGGCAATTAATTTCTATAGGGGGGCCACATGAAAAATCTGAACTGTGTTCGGGGGCCAAACCAACTTTACTTAAAAATAAAATGAAACAATGATGTTATGATTGTTTTTATTTTAAACTTGTTAATCTTCACAAATTCTAAAGAGGTTTTTTGCAGCATGTTAAAGATAAGCAACTGATCAACTTTAGACGAAAAGCTATAAATGGTTTTGATGTTCAAAACTGTCCGCGGGCCGGACAGGAGCAGCTCGTGGGCCGTATGTGGCCCTCGGGCCGCACTTTGCCCAGGTCTGCCATACATACTGTATAACTGTACAGGCATTCTTCTAACATTTCAACAGCACTGACGGGGATAATAAGGAAAGGAACAATGTTCTTTTCAATGTCATGTTTAGACTCTAGCAGCTGTCATGAGTTCAAACCCATGAAAGCTCTAATGCAGTTCAAGAGGGCAAGTGCATCAGCTGGCAGAAAGATTCAAGCCATAGCAAAACTCTGTAATTTTAGAACAGATACACCATATTAGTATCTAAAACTGCTATCCCAACCACACTTGCTTTGGATGAGTTCAGTCGAACTTATTTCAAAGTAAACATGTGTAGGATTATGTTGTACAATTTCCAGATGCAAACGCTGGTGCAGTCAAAGGACAGTCTTTTAAGGGAAAAAGAATAGAGGAAGAGGTACATCTAAACCATACACAAATTTTGCCCTGAAATGGTATAGCTATTAATGAAAGAACCCCCCTCATGTTCTCTCCCTGAGGAACAGACAAGAGGACTCACTCTCTTACCATGGAATGTGGAGATATAAAGGAATAGTCTGACCCCAAAACCTGTTCGTTTATTTCATTCATTGTTTATTTTAGTCATACCCTTCTTTTCTCTCTTGTGAGCCCAAAGCTGTTTTTCAATATATGTTTTAAAACAAGGTCAGCTACAACATTAAATTAATAGGATTAAAGAGATCTTATTAAATCAGATGGGCAAAACTATTGATGTGGTGGCACTGTGGGTTAAAGTCTGACACTCCACAACTTCCTGTCTCAAAAGCATCTCCTTGCTCATATGCCAAACCATATCAAAGTCCCTGTATCCTACAGTGTACTTTGAAAACACTAACGCTCAAATATATGGAAGCTGAGTCATGGCAACTGGACTTCTTTCTTGTTAAGGTGGAACTAAGGGCGAGACTAGTCTACCCAAAAGACCGCCCACCGAAACACAACAGGGTATATGTGGTCCAATGCAAAAAGGAGTGTTCGAAGCTCTACACCAAACAGCCACTGAACAGGATAATGGCTCAACACCGGAGGGGCAATGGCTCAGGACCACAATCAGCAGGGTTCCTTCACTTGAAGGACAAAGGACGCTCATTGGATGACCAACATGTTCTCAATTTAGACCCAGAAGATAGGTGGTTTGAGAGAAGGGTCGAGGAGGCCATACACGTGCATATAGAAAATCCCTCACTCAAGGCCTTAGACACAATCTGTCTCCTATTTATCATGCTGCCTTTTCATCCATCCCCAGAAAGATCCGGACCACACCCACCAGAAAGGCCACTGTTAACAACTGTTAATGACGCATGACAATGGGTGGAGAAGGACTGCAGAGGTGGGATTATCCTTCACCCCCAGCCCTTTGTCCTTCTAAGGAGCCTATTCAGACCAGGGAGAAGTGAAATCAACATGGAGGATATATAAGGGATCTCCTACCAACTCTCCTCAGACTGAAGAAGCTACGTACTTGGATGAGTAGAGAAACTTTTCAACCTAACAAGAAAGAAGTCCAGTTGCCATGACTCAATTTCCACATAACCTCACATAGATGACTGAGAATCTTGACAGACCAAGGCTCAGGATTATCTACCCACTCCACCTGACACAATTTGAAATTTTTAAAAAACCTGCACATTAGAACCAAAGGAAGCCTGGCCTGTCTTTGTAGCAATATCCCAATTAAAGTGAATGGGGTTTGTTCCAAATAGAACAGATGTGTCCTAAGCTTTTAACAAGCCTTATCAGTTCGTAAAATGTACTAAATAAATGGCTGGCTATCATTTATTCATTTATTTATTTATTTATTATTTATTTATTTATTTATTTATTTTATTTATATCTGGTCGGTTAAGACCACTCATGTCAGAATACATATAGTACAAGGAATCTATTTACCAAAAATCAAAAAAGTAAATTTTACTGCTGCAAGAAGGCAACTAAAATAATCTTTCTTTTAAAAAAAACTTCACATGAATTGCTTTTTAATATAATGGACAAAAAGATCAGGTGGCAGAAGCTCTTCACTTGAAGTAATTAAAAACTTCTTGTCTTCCTGGTTTACTTTCCAAAGCTCCTTAGGGATCCATTTTGCCCTGAGAAACCCTTTGAGAGCTTCAGGATGATTTTTTTTGGGGGGAGGGGGACTTTAACAGCAAAATAATCACAACTGGATTGCTGGCGGCAGTCCAACTTCTTTCTTTATTATTATTAAACACTCCGTCCCCTTGTCCTAAGCCTCCCAAAGGTGTCCCCCAGGACAAAAGGAAGCCCTAGTGAGACTCAGATCATAAAAGGAGTGAACAGAAAGCTTTTCATTACTTTAAATTACAGTAAAGGCTTCCAGTATCCAATCCAGGTTATGCTGGTACAAAGTTTTTCAACAGGATTTTGCCACTATCTTAGAAATCTTTTTATTGGAAACTGTTGCCTCCTACAAAAAATTTTTGAGATTTCATTAACTGTAAAAACAAAAACCCTGCAAATTCATAGTAACAAAGTTCAAGATTGTGCAATTCTTTTACCACTCAACCTCACACTTTGTTTCATTAACTACAGTACAAAATTCTTCCTTGTTACAGAACACTAGCCTTTCTGATAAAATTTCTGTATCATATCGTAAAGCCCCTAAATAAACAGAAAATCACACTTCCCTCTTTCACTAGCCGATTGACGCAAAAATGAATCAATACTAAAGAATAATTCAATTCTCCTGTGGGAGATTTCTGAAATGCAGACATAAACACAGGCACCCACGGTATTTAAAACTATCCTATCAGACCAAAACGAAAGAAAAATAATAAAAGAAGATAAAAACGTTGTGGCACTTTTGTTGTTGTTTAGTCATTAAGTCGTGTCCGACTCTTCGTGACCCCATGGACCAGAGCATGCCAGGCCCTCCTCTCTTCCACTGCCTCCAGGAGTTGAGTCAAATTCATGTTGGTCGCTTCGGTGACCCTGTCCATCCATCTCATCCTCTGTCGTCCCCTTCTCCTCTTGCCTTCACACTTTCCCAACATCAGGGTCTTTTCCACGGAGTCTTCTCTTCTCATGAGATGGCCAAAGTACTGGAGCCTCAGCTTCAGGATCTGTCCTTCCAGTGAGCACTCCGGGTTGATTTCCTTCAAAATGGATAGGTTTGTTCTCTTTGCAGTCCAGGGGACTCTCAAGAGCCTCCTCCAGCACCACAGTTCAAAAGCATCAATTCTTTGGCAGTCTGCCTTCTTTATGGTCCAGCTCTCACTTCCATACATCGCTACTGGAAAAAACATAGCTTTGACTATACGGACCTTTGTCGGCAAGGTGAGGTCTCTGCTTTTTAAGATGCTGTCGAGGTTTGTCATCGCTTTCCTCCCAAGAAGCAGGCGTCTTTTAATTTCGTGGCTGCTGTCTCCATCTGCAGTGATCATGGAGCCCAAGAAAGTAAAATCTCTCACTGCTTCCATATCTTCCCCTTCTATTTCACAGGAGGTGAGGGGACCAGTGGCCATGATCTTAGTTTTTTTGAGTTTGAGTTTCAGACCGTTTTTTGCACTCTCGTCTTTCACTCTCATTACAAGGTTCTTTAATTCCTCCTCACTTTCTGCCATCAGAGTGGTATCATCTGCATATCGGAGATTGTTGATATTTCTTCCGGCAATCTTAATTCCGGCTTGGGATTCCTCCAGTCCAGCCTTTCGCATGATGTATTCTGCATATAAGTTAAATAAGCAGGGGGACAATATACAGCCTTGCCGTACTCCTTTCCCAATTTTGAACCAATCAGTTGTTCCACATCCAGTTCTAACTGTTGCTTCCTGTCCCACATATAGGTTTCTCAGGAGATGGATAAGGTGGTCAGGCACGCCCATTTCTTTTAGGACTTGCCATACAGTTGTTTGCTGTGGTCCACAGAGTCAAAAGCTTTTGCATAGCCAATGAAGCAGAAGTAGATGTTTTGCTGGAACTCTCTGGCTTTCTCCATAATCCAGTGCATGTTAGCAATTTGGTCTCTAGTTCCTCTGTCCCTTCGAAATCCAGCTTGTACTTCTGGGAGTTCTCGGTCCACATACTACTGAAGCCTGCCTTGGAGGATTTTGAGCATAACCTTGCTAGCATATGAAATGAGTGGAGGCCTCAATACTTTGGAGCACTCTTTGCAAATGCCCTTCTTTGGAATTGGGATGTAGACTCATCTTTTCCAATCCTCTGGCCACTGCTGAATTTTCCAAACTTGCTGGCATATTGAATGTAGCACCTTAACAGCATCATCCTTTAAGATTTTAAATAGTTCAACTGGAATGCCATCACCTCCACTGGCCTTGTTGTTAGCCAGGCTTTCTAAGGCCCACTTGACTTCACTCTCCAGGATGTCTGGCTCAAGGTCAGCAGCCACACTATCTGGGTTGTGCAAGATATCCAAATCTTTGTGGTATAATTCCTTGGGGATTTGGTTTAGATTATATCTGACTAGCCCAGTGGTTTTTCCTACTTACTTCAATGTAAGCTTGAGTTTTGCTATGAGAAGCTGATGATCAGTCAGCACCAGGTCTTGTTTTTGCTGACTGTATAGAGCTTCTCCATCTTTGGCTGCAGAGAATATAATCAATCTGATTTCAGTACAGTCAACCCTTGACTTACGAACAGCCCTAGTTACGAACATTGCTACTTAAGAACTGCTCCGATGGAAAAAATTTTCCATCTACTTCAGAACTGAGCAAGTTACAAATGGAAAAACGGCAGGGGAAAGGGCGGGAAATTCAAACCGTCGGACAATCCCGGCTGGGCTCAGCCTCCCGGGCTTCCAGTGCTGTTATCGGGGCTGCCCTTCAGGAGAAGCCGGGCAGGGGGGAGAAAAGGAGGGAGCCGATCCAGCATTTCCTCCCCCCCCCCATCACTGCTGAAACCACCGTCAGGGCAGCCTTTTGGGAGAAGCGGGGGGGGGGGAAGAGAGAAATGCCGGATCGGCTCCCGCCTTTTCTCCTCTGCTGCCCGGCTTCTCCCAAAGGGCTGCCCCAATAGCGCTGGAAGCCCGGGAGACCTAAGGGGCCAGGAGCGAGGGCAGTGCCGAAGGAAAGCTCTCCTCCACCAACCCCAGGGAGAGCTCGGGCAGGCTTCCCTCTACGCTGCTTCGCCAGACGGCTCCATCCCAAGCTTCTCCCGCCTTCCTGAGTGGAGGAATCGGATCTGCTCCCTTTGTCTTCCGGAGCTGCGGTGTCGCAGCGGCATCGGGAGGCTGAACCTGGCCAGGGCGTTCTGGTCGCTCGCCTGCCTCACCCTCCGCCATGGCTGCAGCCGGTGGGGGGGGGGGTAGTGAGTGCCATTGGAGGAGGCTTTGGAGTGGCAAGGTAGGGCGCTGCTTTTTAAAAACTCTTCTGGGTGGCTTTTACAGGGTGGCTTTGGGGTGGGGGGGGTTATGTTTCTGCTCTTTTTTTTTTTTGGCAGTCCCAGTGCGGGACTTGCTCTGATGTTTATTTTGGGGTTTTGTTTTGTTTTGCACCCCAGCACCTTCTGGTCTTCCTGTGTTTATTTGGTTGTTTTTTTAAACCCCAGTGCCTTCTGACATGGCATGCTGTGTCCTTTTTATTTTGGGGGGTATTTTTTTTCCCTTCAGGTGGAACAGATTAATGGGTTCTCAATGCATTCCTATGGGATATTTGGATTCTATTTACGAACTTTTCGATTTACAAACTTCCTTCCAGAATGGATTAAGTTTGTAAATCGAGGGTTGACTGTATTGCCCATCTGGTGATGTCCATGTGTAGAGTCACCTCTTGTGTTGTTGGAAAAGAGTGTTTGTGATAACCAGCTTGTTCTCTTGACAAAACTCTATTAGCCTTTGCCCTGCTTCATTCATTCTGAACTCCAAGGCCAAACTTCCCTGTTGTTCCTTTTATCTCTTGGCTCCCTACTTTAGCATTCCAGTCCCCTAGAATGAGAAGAACATCTTTCTTTGGTGTCAGTTCTAGAAGGTGTTGTAAATCTTCACAGAATTGGTCAATTTCAGTCTCCTCAGCACTGGTGGTTGGTGCATAAACTTGGATTACTGTTTTGTTGAAAGGTCTCCCTTGGATTCATATTGAAATTATTCTATCATTTTTTTAGATTATATCCCATTACAGCTTTTCCCACTCTTTTGTTGACTATGAGGGCTACTCCATTTCTTCTATGGGATTCTTGCCCACAATAGTAGATATGACAATTGTCTGAATTGAATTTGCCCATTCCTATCCATTTTAGTTCACTGATGCTCAGGATGTCAATGTTTATTCTTGCCATCTCCTGTTTGACCACATCCAAGGTTCATAGATCTTACATTCCAGGTTCCTATGGAGTATTTTTCTTTGCAGCATCGGACTTTCCTTTCGCTTCCAGGCACGTCCCCAGCTGAGCGTCCTTTCAGCTTTGGCCCAACCACTTCATTAGCTCTGGAGCTACTTGTACTTGTCCTCCGCTCTTCCTCAGTAGCATGTTGGACGCCTTCCGACCTGAGGGGCTCATCTTCCAGCATTGTATCTTTTAGCCTTTTGTTTCTATTCATGTGGTTTTCTTGGCAAAGATACTGGAGTGGCTTGCCAGTTCCTGCTCCAGGTGGATCATGTTTAGTCAGAACTCTCCACTGTCCGTCTTGGGTGTCCCTGCACGGCATAGCCCATAGCTTCTCTGAATTACTCAAGCCCATTTGCCATGACAAGGCAGCAATCCGTGAAGGGATGTGGCACTTTAAAGACTGCTATATACAGATCTGAGGAAGAGGACTTGCCCACAAAAGTTCAAATTAAAATATAGTAGTTTTTTTTTTTTGCTAGCACAGACTGACATGGCTATCTCCTCTAAAACTAGGATGACCCTGTAGTTTAACAGCAAGAACTACAGTAGTGCCTCGCTTAACGACGATAATCTGTTCCAGGAAAATCACTGTTAAGCAAAAACATCGTAAAGCAAAAAAAAAAAAAAACCCATTGAAACACATTGAAACCCATTCAATGCATTCCAATGGGGTAAAAACTCACCGTCCAGAGAAGATGCTCCATGCGGCAGCCATTTTCGCTGCCTGTAGAGCAAGGAATCTGTCCCTAAACATAGCGGGGAGCCATTTTAATTACCCAGCGGCCATTTTGAAACCGCTGGTCAGCTGTTCTAAAACGTCATTTTGCGAAGAATCGGTTCCCGAAGTGATCGCAAAAAGATTGTTGTTAAGCGGATTCGTCGTAGTGCGGGGCAATCGTAAAGCCAGGCACCACTGTACATGACTGCACAAGAATGCTGCACATTTATCTTTTCATACATGTCAAGCTGTAACTCAAAAGAACATAGGAAGAACCCTGCTGGATCAGGTCAAGGACTCATCTAGTCCAGCTTCCTATATCTGCCAGTGCCCCACCAGATGCTTCTAGGAGCACACAAGACAACTACATACCTGTCTCCTGATCTGCCTCCCCTGCATCTGGCATTTGGAGGTCCCTTCCTTTTAAACCTGGAGATTATACATCCCCATCATGGCTTGTCACCCGCGATGGACTTTTCCTCCAGGAATCTGTCCAATCCCCTTTTCAAGGCATCTAGGCCAGATGCCATCCCCACATCCTATGGCAAGGAGTTCCACAGGCTAACAACACGCTAGGTCAAGAAATCTTTTCTTTGGTCTGTTCTCACTCTCCCAACACTCCATTGTAGTGGATGTTCCCTGGTTCTGGGATTGCATGAGAGGGAAAAGAGCTTCCTTCTATCCATCCCTTACATAATTTTATACGTCTCTATCATGTGCCCCCCTCAGGCACCTTTTCTCTAGACTAAAGAGACCCAAACTCTGTAGCCTTTTCTCATAAGGGAGGAGCCCCAGCCCAGTCATCATTTTAATTGCTCTCTTCTGCACCTTTTCCAGTTCCAATGTATATTTTTTGAGATGTGATGACATGAACTATACGCAATACTCCAGGTGTGGCCTTACCAGCGTTTCGTACAATGGCAATATAATGTTGGCTGTTTTATTTTCAATCCCCTTTTAAAGTCCCAATCATATAATCCGCCAGAGACCAGGATCACAAAATTTCTTGCTAAATGGGACATACAAAATATGGTAGAAACAATTGATCAGCCTGAACTGAACAAAGAGACAAGCTCTTATGAAATAAAACAGCATTTGAGGATGATGATTTCCTTGCCTATTATCCATACAGCTTTTTGCTTATTATTCAATAGTTTCCCCTTCATACACTATTTTTAAAATAATCTTTCACAAAGGATACTACCAATTTTGAAGGTAAGGTAAAGGTAAAGGTTCCCCTTGATAATTTTTGTCCAGTCGTGTTCGACTCTAGGGGGCGGTGCTCATCCCCGTTTCCAAGCCATAGAGCCAGCGTTTTTGTCCGAAGACAATTGTCTGAAGACAATCTTCCGTGGTCACATGGCCAGTGCGACTTAGACAGGGAACAGTTACCTTCCCACCGAGGTGGTCCCTATTGATCTACTTGCATTTGCATGCTTTCGAACCACTAGGTTGGCGAGGAACTGGGACAAGCAACGGGCGCTCACTCCGTCGCATGGATTCGATCTTACAACTGCTTGGTCTTCTGACCCTGCAACACAGGCTTCTGCGGTTTAGCCCGCAGGGCCACCACATCCCTAGCGCCACCACGTCCCTATTTTGAAGGCAAAACCTGCTAAAACCAGGAAAGCAATCTGCTGAAACGGTGACTAAAAATATTACCAGTCCGAAGGATTCTTGTCACATTGTAAAGGACTGCTGCAGGGTCTTGATTTAAGCTTCACATTACACCGAACTAGAAGGCATCAGCTTAAACAAAACCTTCCTAGTCAGGGGCAGCTAATTTTCTGCACACTTGCCATCATTGGGACCAAAAACAGTGGAGGAGCACTGCTTAAGACTAGGTTAATGGACCTGAACTCCACTGAAATGATCTTCTGTAGCCAAAGGTAAAGGTAAAGGTTCCCCTTGACAATTTTTGGCCAGTCGTGTTCGACTCTAGGGGGCGGTGCTCATCCCCGTTTCCAAGCCATAGAGCCAGCGTTTGTCCGAAGACAATCTTTCCGCGGTCACATGGTCAGTGCGACTTAGACACGTAACGCTGTTACCTTCCCACCAAGGTGGTCCCTATTTATCTACTCGCATTTACACGCTTTAGAACCGCTAGGTTGGCGGGAGCTGGGACAAGCGACGGGCGCTCACTCCGTCGCGTGGATTCGATCTTACGACTGCTTGGTCTTCTCACCCTGCAGCACAGGCTTCTGTGGTTTAGCCCGCAGCGCCACCACATCCCTGTCTGTAGCCAAACCCGCTCAGAAATCTGACTTATTAACTAAGCAAAGGAGAGGGGAAAAAACTGCTATTGTGTGATGATTCTGTGATAATTTCAAACAGACCTAAAAGAAAGCAATCATTAAAGGGATTCCCTAACTCTAAGCATAATTTATTTTAAAAATCAATTTATTTTATTTAAATTGCAATTTACATCAATCTGATCTTTAAAAAATCATTGATTTTTATCCACCCTGTCTGGTGGCCAAGCGTCCAGCACACCCCTCTCTAAAATCAACTGATGCAACTTGACTGCTTCCAATACTAAAACTCCACCAGCAGCCAACGTTTACTGAACATCCAGATCAGTAGCCACTTTATTACTTCCTGACGCTCAGGATCAACATTTATTTTGAGCCAGATAAAGATGGGTAGAATGAAGTGAGAGACATGTTCACTTTCAGGATTTCACTGTTTCAGAATAACTCACTTGTTGTTCTTCACGGGGGCGGGGGGAATAACTGAAGTGTATAATATACTATATGAACAGCAAATGCCCCTATTCCTAATTACACAGACTCCCGCCCACCCCAAAAGCATTTAAATATCAACCTTTCTTTAACCTACTTCTTTTTCTGAGTTCTTCACAGTTATTCTCTCTATTCCATTCTAAAGAATAATAATCTAAAAAATATCTTACACCTCTCATACACACAGAGACAAATAATCAAAACATCTCCACCCTCCTTTTCACAGTAGCCAGTTCCCTAAAAGCACTAGAGATGCCACCAGGAAACACACTCCACTATGGGCGCACATTCTACATGTGAGGCAAATCCTGGATCCAACCCCTAGAGGTGCGGGTGGATAGTGTCCGCAATGATGCAGAAACCAGTACTGTCAAGACAGAACACAATTAGAACAAGGGTGAGCCTCCTCGTCAGACGGCACAAATGCCAACCCGAAAGTAGATGCAATTATCAGCCTGGAAAGTTGTTCTATAGACGCATACAGCCAACTGCTGCATCTCACCATGTTTCTTCCCTAATGATGGGCTCTTCAGACGAGGAGTGAAGAACTTGTCAGTTCCAGGTGGCTTATCTCAATGCCCCTCGGCTATGCAGGCTGGCTATGCAGGCTCAGACCCACAGGGTTGCAATTTAGCTACATCTTGAGGGTCACCCACTCTCTAGGTCACACCTAGACCCTGCAGAAACAGATGTACTACTTCATATCCAACATTCTAAGATCTATCTAATGAATTCCTCAACTTTACTTGCCATAAATATTCAAGGGGTTTTTTTTCTTGACTGTTAAATCATGTTAATTTTGGGTTGGGGCTAGGGTTCCCCCTTACCCTTTCCACCACGGCACTCTTACTGTGGGCAACCCTCCACTCCCCTCATAGCCACACAAAGTGAAATACACAACTCTCTCAGCCAGGCTTCCTTCACCCTTTGCCACCCAAGGCACAAACTCAGAGAGTAGATAAGTCACCCATTCCCATTCTCTCTCTCTCTCTCCACACACACACACACAATGCAACCCCCTGTCCCAGGAAGGGACTCCCATTGCATTGCTGGGAGAAACTGCCATGTGTTCACATGTGTTTGTGCTTCTGTTTGTGTACTTGCCTCTTGAGTGTGTATAAACCCCTTCCTCCCCAGCACTCCTACCATGGGTGACCTTATACAGTGGTGCCTCGCTTAACGAGTGCACCACATAACGACGAAATCGCATAGCGATCCGATTTTTCGGATCGCTAATGCGATCGCTTAACGTTTTTCTTATGGGGCACAATTCGCTTTGCGAAGACCGGTAAGCGTTTCGCTTACCGATCTTCGCAAAACGAAGCCCCGACGATCAGCTGTTCGGCGGCCAAAATGGCCGCCGGAAGCCCGGAAATGGCCCAAAATGGCCGCGCGCAGCGTTTTCGCGCCCTCGTTAAGCGAGGCGAGGGTGCGAAAATGGCTGCCGGCCATTACAAAGCTTCGTTGAACGGTGAGTATTTGGCTCATTTGGAACGCATTAAACCATGTTTAATGCGTTCCAATTGAAATCCCTGCCGCGTTCAACGATGCTTCAGCATAGCGAAGGTTAATCCGGAACGGATTAACCTCGCTATGCAAGGCACCACTGTACTCTCTTATATACACACCCACAACTCCCTCCAAGCCAGGCTTCATTCACCCATTGTTGTCCAAGGAATGGACCCAGAGGGCTGACAAATCACCCATTGTTATTGTCTTCGTCCTTAAGTCGTGTCCGACTCTTGACTCTTTGTGACCCCATGGACCAGAGCACGCCAGGCCCTCCTGTCTTCCACTGCCTCCCGGAGTTGGGTCAAACTCGTGTTGATCGCTACGATGACCCTGTCCAACCATCTCATCCTCTGTCATCCCCTTCTCCTCCTCTTGCCTTCATGCTTTCCCAACATCAGGGGCTTTTCCAGAGTCTTCTCTTCTCATGAGATGGCCAGAGCATTGGAGCCTCAGCTTCAGAATCTGTCCTTCCAGGGAGCACATATGTACATATACACGTGTGTGTGTTGGTTTGTGTGCTTCTGTTTGCATACCTGCCTCTTGAGTGTGTATTAACCTCTTCCTCCCCAGCACTCTTATTGTGGGTGACCCTCCACACACACACACACAAAGTCCCTCACAGCCAGGCTTCCTTAACCCTTTGCTGCCCAAGGCGCGGACCCAGAGGGCAGACACGTCCCTGCCTCCCCCACTTCTCTCTCTCTCTCACACACACACACACACACACACACACACACACACACACACGAGAGCACCAACCCACCTGCTGGGAAGGCAGCTCCACGTGGAGGGCGCGGGAGGCCGGGCCCGGCGGGGGCAAGACGGCGGCGCTCTGGCTCATGCTGGAGGGAGGCGGAGGTGGAGACGGCGGGTAACGGTGGCGGCCCGGCGGCGGCGGCGGCGGCGGCGGCAGGAGCAAAGGCGGCCTGGGCGCCTGCGCATTGAGCCCGGTCTGTCAGCCTTCCCCCCCCCTCCGTCCTCCTCAGCCGCCGGGCGCGGAACGGTTAACCATTGGCAGGGTAACGACGGCTTCGTTCCTCCCTCGTTCCTTTTCGTCGAACTACCCCGCCGCCAGAGAACGAACCCGCGAGGCCTCCCACGAGCGCGCGCGCGCGCCCGCTCCCTCACGGAGCCATGTTTTCGGACCCTCGCGACTAGGTAAAGAAGAGGACAGAAGAATGAGCGACGGGCCTCGGCCGCTCGCCGGTTGGCTCCGAGGAAGGGAGGGCGGGGATCCGGCGTGCCACGTCGCCGTCTCATTGGCCGACGGGCACGTCAATCCGGCCTAACGCCTGGACTCCGGCGTGGATTGGCCGGCGTCCGCTTCTGTGCGGGTTTTGGGGAAAACGCCGCCTCTTGTCAAAAGAAAAACCTGCCCGAGGCCGAACTCGTACCTCGCGCCTCATTGGTCGGCGCGTCTTTTTTAAGGGGCAGGGCCAACGCCTTAAGAAGTCCTTAGTGATTGGACGGGGCTTTGTTTTTGACCGAGGGGAGAGCCAACGGACTTTGGGGGAACCAGGAGGGAAGATGACGACGCATCACATGGCATCTGTTTTTATCATGTGACAGAAGACATGGGAGAAAGGGAGGCTGTCCCCATAGCAACAGATGGGGGAGCTCTTACTCCGGGCTTTAAGGATGCTGCGTTCCACAATGCCTTGCGGGGCAATGTTATTCCCTATTGTTTTTGTAGTTGTTGTTGTGGGCTGTCAAATCTGATTGAGCGATCTCCAAAACGTCCTGTCCTCAACAGCCCTGCTTAACTGTTGCAAACTCAAGCCTGTGGTTTCCTTCAGGGAGTCAGTCTATCTTACATTGGGGTCTCCCTCTTTTCCTGCTGCCTCCATCCTTTCCCAACGTGATTGTCTTCTCCAGACAATCCTGCTTTCTCAGGATGTGCCCAAAGGAGGACAGCCTTAGTTTCAACATTTGTGCCTCCAGAGAGAATTCAAGCTTGGTTTGATTTAGGAGCCACTGGTTCACCTTTCTGGCATTCCAGGGTATCCATAAAACATTCCTCCAGCGCCATATCTCAGATAAGCCATTTCCCCCCGTCAGCTTCCTTCACTGTCCACCTTTCACACCCATACATGATGATCGGAAATACAAGAGTGTGGGTTATCTTGGTCTCGGTCTCCAGGGTCACATCCTTACACTTGGTGATCTTTTCTAGTTCCTAAGTTTACATTAGGCTCTGCAGGTTTACATTAAATTCTGGGTCTTATATATAAGATTGATTGTCAAACGCTTTATCATGAATTATTACAGCATTTATTTATTTAATAATAAACTTACACAACTGTTCATTTTCATTTATACAACTTTTCATTTCCTTTTGTTTTAAAAAACCCTAATTAATTTACACTGTAAATATTACAGTAACGGAAGTCAAGAAAATACAGAAAAAACGCTATGCAAAATAATAAGACAATAACATTCTGTTATAAGGAGTAAGTATTTCATAAACACTTTTATATTTTGGCATGGTTACAGGCCTCCAGGGCAAGTTAAAATTAAAAAAAACTGAGAGGACAGTAACACAGATCTGGGTTATCAGATTTCAGAGTACTGACTGCAACCCCAGGAAATTGCTAGGCTTCTGCAGAAAACCTAACTTTAGGGATTCAGGAGGAGGCCATTTTGTTTGTGTTCTCAATGTGTTCTTGTAGGCTTGCTTGCTTACTTATTTTATTTATTTAACTTATATGCCGCCCACTCTACCCAAAGGTCTCTTTTTTAGTTACTGTGAAATGGTTTTCAAGTCTGTGCACCATCTTCTTCCCTTCCCAGCGGATGCCAGGGCTCACTGGTTCAGCAGAAAAGTTACTTTTCTGTGCAGTTTGTGATGAGCAACAAGAATGCACTTAAAAATCAGCAGCAAGGGTCTAAGAGAAACCCTGTAGATGCCTGGCATCCCTTGTGCCCCTTGACATGGTTGCAACACATAAACTTTAACACATTAGACAAGCACACATGATTTCGCAAGTGTTAGACAAGAGTCTGTGATATTACCAAAGAACTGTCTCTGCCATGTCTCTGGATCCCGCGAGGTGCTAGTCCCCCTCTGTTCAGCACTGGTTAGACCTCACCTTGAGTCTTGTGTCCAATTCTGGACACCACACTTCAAGAAGGATGCTGACAAATTGGAACCAGTTCAGAGGAGGGCGACAAGGAGGATCGGGGGCTGGAAACGAAGCCCTAGGAGGAAAGACTGAAAGAACTGGGCAGGTTGAGCCTTGAGAAAAGAAGCCTTGAGGGGAGAGAGGATAGCACGGTTAAAATACACGCTCATCCCAGAGTGCAGGACATGCAACCATGGGCTCAAGTTACAGGAAGCCACATTTCGGTTGAATAGCAGGAAAAACTTCTTAACTGTTAGAGCAGTACGACAATTGAACCTTGGGACGTGGTGAGGGCTCCAACACTGGAGAAAATTGGACCACCATCTGTCAGATCTGCTTTGCTTTGGATTCCTGTCTTGAACAGGGGGTTAGACTGGATGGCCTTAGGCTTAGAGGCTCCTTCCAACTCCATGATTCAGTGCATCTTTTGGCTACAAAATCTTAGAGAACGGGAGGCTGCTGTGTTGGTAGTCCTCATGAAGTTGAGAGAAAACCTTTTATCTGTTCACCTGTTAAGTTCAGGGGCTGAGCAAGGCTGCAGGAGTAACTCCATCTCTCTGTCTTGCTTTGAGCCCCTTCCTCAGGGTTGCTGATGGTATTCCATTAAGGCACTTGTGGAAACAGGGCATGAACAGAGACGCTTATTATTATAGGGACAGGGAACCTACATTCTTGGTCCACAAAATCCATAAGTCCCTTTTGGAAGACCAGTTAGGGGGCAGTAATGTAAGGACCCTCAGAGGAAGGACCACGGGCTCTCCACCACAGGTTTCCAGCTTTGGAACTCAGTCAAGTGTTAGTTAAGTTTTATTATATGGTCACAGACCCGAAAATTCAAAGATAAAAACATAATTACAAGATGTGCAGAAGAGCTAAGTTGTAGTCAAGTGTTTTGCAAATTCAGCTGATAGCAGCAGTGGTCTGGTCTCTTTTTACATCTTTTGTTCAAATTCATCACTTGACTTTCGGGCATTACAGTGAGAACTTATATATTATTAGTTCACACAAGATTTTTAGCTTAATCCTCCTAACAAGGGAGTTTCCTGCAAGCCTCACTTCAATTCCGTTTAACCTGCAGGCTGCAGCCAATAGCTGGTTTTTAAAACATAAAGCTGGGAAAGAATGAGGTCACCCCGGAGCATGGAAATTTTATGATTTTTTTCCCACTGCAACTCCCAGACACACCACCACCACCACCACCACCACCACCACCCCGAAAACAAGGCCACCTGTAGCAATGCTGGCTGTGAAAATCTGGAAAATATAATCCTCCAAAAATAACTTTTGCACATAACTTCATCCCTCAGATCCACCTGTGCATGGGTCTTTATCACGAACTGGTCTCTCTCCAAGGCGAGCCAGAGAAATGCAATTGCTCCATAAAGGTGTACAGGTCCCAAGCAAAGAAGTTACTCCAGGAACCGTTAACTGTGTTCTGAGGATTACAGAGAGTGATTCTTCTGCTGGAGCCTCAAAGCCCTAAAAATGGCTTGGCACCTGGATATTTGAGTATGTTTTCCCACATGTGCCGTCTCCCTGCTTGATCATAGAGGTCTGGTATGGGTGGCCTTCATATCCCACAATTCAGAACAGCATAGTATGTGACGACACACTGGCAAAGTTTTTCTCTCCTGATTGTGAAATGCTCTTCCCTGGGAGGCTCCGCTGGTGATGATACAGATTAAATTTGGGCACCAATTTAAAACTGGGTTCTCCACTGGATCCTTGGAGGTTCAGATGATGGCTTGTGCAGACTCTAGAACTTTGTAACTATATATGCTTCAAATGGTCTTACCTGTTTTGTTTAAAATTATTTTATATGTGTTACGCTCATATTGTGTGATTTAAAGAGAAAGAGTTCTAAGGAGGGAGATATTGAACGCTGAAGTCACTTGTCCATAGTGAGCAGCACCTGGACCGCTGGCTCAATGGGCAGGTTGATCATCTGGTTACTAACATCCTAGCTCAAGCGAGATGCACTAGAATTCTCTTCAAAACCAAGAATGACTTCTAGCTTTGCACCCATATATATAAATTAGCTTATGTAGTTTTATGCAAATCAGTGTTCTCTAATGCCCTCTCTTTTCTTGACAATGGCTATCTTCCATTTTAGTGGTGTGTAAGCAGACATCCTACATCGAAGAATCCAGCTAGTTACCATTACCGCAAAAACTTTTTGAGAAAGAACTCTTTGTTGTTACAGAAAAGGAACTACAATAATCCCTTTAGTTAAATGTGTGAAGAATATCACTAAGTCGCTGTCCTTTGGGGTACAACGCATATCTGAGTAACAAGGCCACACATACCCTGTACAGTATCTGTAAAGTGTTCCCGTGACATGCTACGATTATGCCATGTCACATTTCTGTTGTGATGCCATTTAACAATTCCTTTTGTGCAATACTTAAGGCGTGAACAGCGACCAGAACTCTGTAACTTATAATCGCCAGCAAAACATATCATAAACCTCAGCAGCACATGGCCACAAGCGAGTAAGTCTTTATAGCAGTTTGTTGTTACTGTACATATCCGTCGCATGGCTCACTGGAGAGGAAGCAATATATAGGAAATGTAGGCATGGCAGATGTGTTCTAATACAAAGGTAGAGCATCCAAAGTGGAGTAGGCTACAATCTTCTGCAGACAGGCTTCCATCCATTCCTAACTGGTATGCCATCTTATTAGGGGTGGGATTTTAGGGGGACTATAGATCTCACAATTTCCCATTCTGGAAGTTCTACTTGGCAGACAAAAGGTTTTACAGACAAATATAACACACCAGGAAGAAAGACCTAAACTGATACACTTTGAGGCCTAGCTAGGCCTAGCTCCCTCTCTCTTCCTGTTCCTGCCACAGCCATAAGCAAGAACTTCCTTTCTGAACAGGAAGCCAGACCGAGCTAGGCCTACCTAGGCCCGAAAGCCTCCGGGCTCATTTGGTTTTTTTTCCCCATCACACATTTTTTCCTTCCCCCCCCCCATCACACAGCATATGCAGTTTGTCATGATACCAAAAAACAAACAAACAAACAAACAAACAAACAAACAAACAAACAACCCCAATGCCAGCTTCCTAACCATCATAAATTCACTGCTGACGTTTATACTCATAGTTTTACATCAAGCAACAAGATTCTGGCCAGCAGAAAGGAAGCAGAGAACAATCAATACACTATTTTTGTTTATGTTTATTTCTATAAATTTGTACAAAATTATCCCCCCCCCCCCGATGTACAATAGTTCCTGAAACACCCAAAAGTTGGAGCTTTTTTTTTCTGTACATTTTACAATCACAGGGAGACCAGAAGCCCTGGATTTCTGCATCACCCAAAGGCACTATTAGGGCTTGGATCTTTATCAACAATTAAAACAAATGAAGGCGGCGGGTTAAACATGCAATAGTGCAAAACATTTTTTATATATGCATGTGTCTGTATGCACTCCCATGGGGCTCTGAATATGTTCTCTGTATAGCTTCAGTTAATATCCATGTAAACATTTACAAAATAGTTAATACATTGTGCAGCAGAAGAGCTATGTTATATACATTCATTGCTGAGTGGATCATCACTATCATTTTCTTTAAACCCCCCCCCCCCCCACACACACACACAGGTATTTCCAGAGTTATAGCTCGGCCTCGTTCTCACAAAACACTTTTTCTACGGAGACTCCTGGTAGATTTCAGCACAGATTCTGACGGCCAGTTTTGGTCCGGGGGGGGGGAATCTCCTGTACTTTTAATGCACAAGCGGGTGACCAGAAGGTATGGGACCCCATTTTGTGCCCCCTGCCTGTAGACTTACTGTGGGATATATTCCACAAAAGCAAGAAACACTTATTTTCACACACACACACACACACACACGGTTGGCTTCCAAGCGTTAATGGCAAACTGTACAATCTCACTGCTTCCTTCAGTGGAATTCTGCCATTTGCTACCAAATTCCAGTGGTGTGTGTTGGGGAGACGGACGGCTACGCATTGCCCACCCCTGCTTGAACGGATACACAGAGAGGGACGATACTACTCAAGAGGGAGTATTCGAAGTATCAAGCAGCCATTTTCGAAAGTAAGATTAGCCACAGAGACACTTCCCTGTCCGGACACATTTAGTAATCCCAACAGTGACAGTGGAGAGGAAGGAAGGGTGGAAGGAAGGAACTGATGGTGGAAGAAAGGAAGTTGAGTTGCACATAACTGGACTTCCTTTCGAGCTGCAGAGGAAGTCTAAAGAGCCGGGGCAGAGGCTTTACTGCAATACAGAGGAATCAAGAGGTGGTAGAGGAAGGGGACAATACACCGGTGCGCTAGAGAGAGTTCCATACAAAAGGAAGAAAAGGCAGGAGCATCTTAAGGAACAGAAGATCTTTGGACAACTGAGGTCTTTGGTTAAGATAAAGTTTATCAGTGACAAAGTAAGGTTAACAAGTCACAGGCTGAAATCCTGTTCAAGTCTGCACCGTGTGGAAATGGGTTGGGGCCTTCCGTCCAGGAGTCAGCATGGCACACACGATTCGTGCAACTTCGCACTGTGGCTGCGCAACTCATGCTGCAGCTGCACAATGGACTGCATGGTTCCTGAGCACACCCTTCACAGTGCGGTGGCACAAACAGTTGCGTGGTCCACACTAGGGCTGCCCCACAACACACCTGTGGAAAGACTCCATAGCTCACCTTCCACCGCACCATGATTTCCACTCCTCCCCCCCAACACTTCTAAAGCTTTGCATTGCCCACATAGTTGGTGCAATGGGATTTCAGTCACAGCAAGTGGGATAAGGAGAAAGAGAGACGGAGGTTGATTTTCTTTTCTTAGGAAAAAGATGACATAAATTCTCCCTGTCGCGCATCTGCTGAAAGCACAGAAACCTCCCTCGAGAAAACATTTGGCAGCACTGTCATATATCCCTCTTCATTCTTCCCTGTGTGCACGCACACACACAAAATAAACGTAGTGGCTTTTTGTTTCTGGAATCACAGAGTTGCACTGGCCAAACGCTAGCACCCCACTGTGCTTTAATACAGGATTTTCGTACGTGATATATAACGGGGCAGGTACCATCTTCTAAAAGAGTCGGATTCTTTCTCACAAGAGAAAACAGGAGAAGAAAGGCCAATGCAAAGATATTTGTGAGGATCAACTAACTGAACAAGGTCTCTTTTCAGAGCGTGTATGTGTCTTTGGTTCTTAACAATGTGCAAACAGGATAGGGCCGGGCGGGAGAAAATTAGAGAATTTGCATTGCTTGTGCTTCCTGGAGGGGTTAGGGTTGGCCAGAAATCCCCTTGAGCTATGTCACGGTGTCTGAAAATCAGTTCTGGTACATTAGAATTAATAGCAGTACCAACGCAAGCTAAATATTTGGGGAGGTGCCAATGCTGCAGCCTACAAGACTTGAAAATCTGACACTACGAGGAATCCTAATAGTATTTTTCCTGCATTATATGGTCCTACCACAGGGGAGCAGGATCATGCCCGTGATCTGCCTTCTTTTGGCCCTCAGATGTTAAGAAGTTTGCAAGGGTTTCCCCTACCAGGCAGAAGGTTCTAAGGCCAACTCCTGGAATCTCCAATTAAAAAGATCTCAGGGGCAGGAGATCTGCAGGCGGCCAGCTAAAACCAGGCAAGATTGAGCGACTAGACCCAATTGTTGGAATGGAAGTACCCTCGAAGATTAAAAGCTGCTCTAATTCTGGTTCTGGGCTCCTGTGTTCTACCGTGAACGACACGGGGTCTAAAAAGCAAATATGTGTCTTTCGCTCTTAATTTCCTATTAAGAGGCCCACGGGGATCCCTCTGTGTGGCGATAGAGCAGGATGTATGGGTCACAGACGAGCCAAACAGAAACCACCACCGCCACCCTTTTTTTTCTGGAGAGCTCTTATGTTTCAAATCTTTAGAGGACTTCTTTTCTTTTTTTCCCACCCTTTTAAAAACCTCATGCGCACAATCCACGCTCACTTCTCTGATTCACAGACTCAAACGACTCAAGTTCTGGCGAGAAAAAAACGTCTCTTTCAATGGGCCTAAATCGCCGAGGAGTAACGTCCTTCGCGCCGTCAATTGATTTCCAGAACCTCTGTCTCTTCCAAGCCGAATTTTGTCTTGTACTTTTCAAAGAGTCTGATCAGAGAGTTCACATAGAGGCTGTGATAAAAGTCTATTTCCTTCTGGTTTGGGTTCTCGATTTTGGGAATGGTTATCGGCTCCCCGACTGAAAGACAAAACGGAGAGCAGAAAAATAAGGCAGATGTTCAGCGAGGCCCAGCTAACCTGCCTCCCCATACCCCAAGACAACCTTCTTCGCCATGGTAGTCCCTCCAGGTATCATGGACTACAACTTCCCCTCCTCCCCAGCTGGACAGGGATGAAGGGTACTGAGTTCCACAACAGCTGGACAACATCAAATTCTGGAAGGCTGCCCATCACATAAACCAATGCAAATCAACATCTGGAAGGGGGGCGTTTGGAAATCAGTGGGGACACCCCTCAACCTCTCAGGTAAAAGAATTTTAAATAGCAGCTCTTTAACTATGGCACTGCCAAGAAGATTCCAGTACGAAATCTATAGGGTCCCTTTCCGGGTATGCAGTTTGAAGGTTGTTATTGTTAAACCACTGGGTTAGAAGTTCAGTTCTATTGCCAGTGGCCTGAACTGAGATAATGCTTTTTTATCCCACCAAATTAATTTAGCAATGCCAGTGCTTGGATGTTCTCTTTGATGCTACGTTCTGAATCGTCACTTTACGTACATTTCAGCTTTCGCACAATATTGTGTCTTTTCAAATTTCATTTCCCACTTAGCCTCAAGGGCTTATATTTCCACACCTTAGCAAAGTTCTTCTTTTGCTTTTTCTGGACTACAACTGCCTCAGTCTCCCCGCTCTAAGACCTTCTGGGACTTGTGTTCCAAAATCCAAGCCATTTTTCCGAGTTATGTCACACCTTCATACAAGCAAGCCTACTGTCCTCCATCAGCTGAAGTGGATGTTAGTCCATCAACAGGTGTACCACCCTTGGCACAATATTGTAGTATGTTGCTCCATTTTTAGCACTTTTTGCCAACATGATGATGATGATGTGCTGTTAAGTCAATTCTGACTTATGGTGACTCTTTTCAGGGTTTTCCTAGTAGAGAATATTCAGAAATGGTTTTCCCATTCCCTTCCTCTAGGGGGAGCCCTGGGACTGTGTGCAGCTTGCCCAAGGCTACACAGGTTGGCTGTACTCACAGGAGGCACCGTGGGGGAATCGAACTCCCAACTTCTGGCTCCACAGCTGAATGCCTAAACCCCTGAGCTACCCAGCCAGCCACCCCAAGATACAACCTGGATATCAACAGTATAAATCTTTCCTCTATGTTTTTTTTGGATTAAGATGGAATCTCTCTTCCACTTGTTCGCATTATTCCTTTGGATGGCATTCATACTATTTTGTATGTACATTTGCTCAGCAAAGTCTTCTTTCTGTATTTCATTGTTATAAGGGTAATAGCTGAAGGCCCATCTTTTCAGACAGGCTTTTAACCATAACATAAGTCCTTGAATGCCTTTTTTAAGTGATCATTTTTAATATTCACTTGTTTTTAATGATTCAATAGTATTTTATTCAGTGTATCGTTGAATTTTTTTTAATGGTTAACTTATTCTTTTTTTTTAATGATTAACTTATTTTTTTTAATGATTTACTTATTCTGTTTTTAATTCTATTCTTTTTAATACTGTGAGTGGCCTTGGATCCCCTTGTCCAGAGAAAAGCAGCTTATAAATAAAACAAATAAATAATATTTAAAAGACAAACAAATGTATTTCAGGGTGAGTTTTTGGACACCAAAATTTGCTTCCTCAGATGCCCATAGTATCATGAGTTTGATGGGGTTTCTCTCTCGCTCGCTCTCTGATTAAATCTGGTGTCCCCCCCCCCCCCTTGGCAGCCAACTTTCATGTCTTTAACCAAAAACTCAAAGCGTACACCAAAGCAAGCGAGGGGAAAGCCCAGTGAGGTTTCACTCTACGTCCCCGTGTGGACCCAGGCGAACCCGTCCTCTTGATGGTCCTCCTTACCAACAGTGGTGATGGGTTTGGAATAGGGCACCAAGCCCCAGCTGCTGGCAGAGAAGAGGCCTCGTCCATGGAAGAGGCAAGGTGCGAAGCCCACATATTTCTGAAACTTCTTTTGGACCCATCGTCCCCAGGAGCCCTCTTCAAAGACCACTTGCTTGTAGACCTCATTCTCGCCAAATGAGTAGATGGGGACCAGATCTGCCCTGAAAGACGAAACCCAATCACAAGGTCAGAAGGATTCAGAAGGCCTTGCAGAATGCTAAAGCCAGAGAGAAGATTAAGGAAAAAGTTGTGTTTTTCTATTACTGCTACCAAAAGTGCCCAATCAGCACTGTGGTGGTGGTTGTTTAGTCGTTTAGTCGTGTCCGACTCTTCGTGACCCCATGGACCAGAGCACGCCAGGCCCTCCTGTCTTCCACTGCCTCCCGGAGTTTGGTCAAATTCATGTTGGTCGCTCCGATGACACTGTCCAGCCATCTCGTCCTCTGTCCTCCCCTTCTCCTCTTGCCCTCACACTTTCCCAGCATGTGGTGGCGGTCATAAAAAAAGAAGGAAGTTTGTTTTTTGAAGCTCTGTCCATTGGTCACTTAGGAATGGGTCAACAACCTTGGTCAAGGAGGAAACTCAAGGGAGCAAGCCTGATAGCAGTGTACAAGCAGCCTGGTCAGGTTTCCATAGCCCCACATGTACACGTGTTTTTTCAGCCTCAAAGAAAGATCTTTCAACAAAATTCATAACTTGCTCCACTACATGGTATGGGAATTTTTTTTATTTGATATTAATATTCTGAAAATACTGTGGCTAACCAGGGCTCCCTGGAAAAGACCCTGCTGTTGGGAAAGTGTGAAGGCAGGAGGAGAAGGGGACGACAGAGGACAAGATGGTTGGACAGTGTCATTGAAGCGACCAACATGAATTTGGTACCAAACTCCGGGAGGCACTGGAAGATAGGAGGGCCTGGCATGCTCTGGTCCATGGGGTCACGAAGAGTCGGACACGACTGAATGACTAAACAACAAAAATGTGTCATCCTTTCAGTATCGTATACTCCCAGCTGTTAGCTTAACATGCTGTCTTTTAATGTTGTAAGCTGACTGGCAGCCTTCGGGGTGAACATCTTTTAAATGAAGAGCGTTCAATGATAGCTCACAATGTGTGGCAACAGAAGGAACAAGCAGCGTGCTATATTTTTATCCCCAGTCCCAGCCAAGACGCCCAAGGTTGCTACGCGCCTTACCCGTGCCGTAGCGCCAGCTTTACAAAGCCCTTCCGGTTCTTCAAGGTCACCGAATTTTTGCCTGGGATGCAGTTCAGGGACTCCGCGGCGCCCCCGACCACAATCACAATGGCGTTCCCGCTGCCATTCTTGGAGAGGATATAGTCAATGGTGTCGCGATTCACCGGGATGATGCCTGGACATTTGTGGAAGAAAGGAAACCTTCAGAAAACAGGTAAGGTGTCCAGCTTTTCGTTCGGGGCTTGTTGTTGTGCCATCATGTCACCTCTGACTTGGGCTGGCCCTAGGAAAGAGAGATCTCCTAAAGAGATCTTGTCCTTAAGAGCCCTGCTCAGCTCTTGAAAAACTCAAGCCCGTGGCTTCCTTTAGAGAGTCGGTCCATCTTGTACTTGGTCTTCCTCTTTCCCTCCAAGTAAGTCTTAGGCCAAATCAAGCCTGAATTCTGTCTAGAAGCAAAAATGGCAAAACATGGACCACATCATAAGACAAGACTCCTTGGAAAAGACAGTATTATTGGGGAAGGTTGAAAGCAGCAGGAGAAGAGGAAAACTGAACATGGGATGGATTGACTCAATAAAAGAAACATTGGCCTCTCGTTTGCAAAACCTAATGGTAAGAGGGCCTTATTTCATAGGGTGACAATTGTATCAGAAATGACTGTATAGTACAAAACAACATTCTGGGAGTTAGGATCTTTTAAAAGTAACTTTTCCATCCTTTGGCAGAACCTAGATCTTCATTTCCCCACCTATTGTTCGAAGGTGATATTTTGGCAGGACGACTACGATGTCGTTTGCAAGGGTATGCCGTTGTTGTATGTTCCTTTAATTAGTGTAGAATTAATGGCTGGTTTTTGTGTGCCCATCCCCGTTCTGTTCACAAGCAGCCTACACAACATCGGCTGAAAACTGGGAGAAATCTGAGGAGCTGGATCACTGCCCAACCGTTAGCTGATTTCATCTGGTCCATCAGAGTATTCTATCCATCCAATTTTCATAGGGACAAGCTCAGTGCTTCTGGAAGAGGAAGCATGTTTTCTGTTCAGAAAAGTTTGTTGACTTATTTGTAATAAAAATAGGATTTTAAATAGATACCCTACCCAATTAATAAATAAAAGACTCTTTCCTTCCTAATTAACAAAGCTGATTAAACATCATAACCATTCTAAGAGGAAATGCCTACATGTACTTAATCTGGAAGTAGAAAATTCCATTGAAGCCAATGGGATTTACTGGCAAATCAGAACTCCCTAGCTTAAAATATAGGTGATTTCAAGGTGTGACAATGTTTTTGACTTCTTTATTTTTTATTTTTCTTGCTTGATATCCTAACACAGCTGGCCTCTTCTAAAACGGCTGAAGAAAGGTCATCCTCCTTACCCCCAGACATTAAGTAGTCCCTCAAGATGGGCATGCGAAAATTCCCGGCCAACGTAGCGAGGTACGGCCGGATCCCCGGAAACTTCTGGCTCATACCGGTTGCCTCCGTGCTAAAATTGCAGAAGGCACCCAGGCCCATAATGCCATGGGGGTGGTAGCCAAAGATGTAATTTCTGTGGGTCACCAGGTTGTGGGTCTTTACCAGCTGAGGAAAGAAACATAGGAAGAATTCAGTGTGAAAAAGAATGCAAAATTACAAACGGTTACACAGACACATGCACACACAAAAAAAGACCTTCATAGAAGGTGAAGCTTCTCATGCCCAGCTTCCTGATACCAGCTTGATGATTAAAATTAATTAATTAATTCATATCCCACCCAACTAGTAGCTAGGCTAGTAGAAGAACACACCATCATAAACAACAATCATGACAAAACAATAAAACAGCAGTGGAAGAATGTGGTTCCAGACATTGCTACAGGAAGCACAAAAGAAAAAGGAAAAATTAATGGCAGGCAGGGGGCAGAAGGGATATATAACATTACTTAATTAGAGGCAAACAATTCAAAAGCTTGGGGAAGCAACCAGGTCTTCAGTTGCCTCCTAAAACCCAGGAAAGATGAGACCAATCACCCCTCTGGTGGCAAGGAGTTCCAAAGTGAAGTGGCCACCACTGAGAAGGGCCGGATTCGAGTGACTGGTATCCAGGCCACCCTGAGGGGGGCCACTTGGTGGCCTCCCAATATGAACAGAACAGGTGGGACTGGTAGATGTTTTGAGGGAGATGACATAGTTGATACCCAGTTAGCCATGAGGTATACCAGTCTTGGAAGGGCAGATCCTGAAGCTGAGGCTCCAGTACTTTGGCCATCTCATGAGAAGAGAAGACTCCCTAGAAAAGACCCTGATGTTGGGAAAGTGTGAAGGCAAGAGGAGAAGGGGACGACAGAGGAGGAGATGGTTGGACAGTGTCATCGAAGCGACCAACATGAATTTGAGACAACTCCAGGATGCAGTGGAAGACAGGAGGGCCTGGCGTGCTTTGGTCCATGGGGTCACGAAGAGTCGGACACGGCTTAACAACTAAACAATATATCTGCCCAGGCAAAAGCTGTGATTTTAATTTCAGACACTAGAGGGCACGAGGGGGCACTTACAGTTTCTCAAACAGTATTTTTTAAAAAGAAAAATATTTTTTAAGGTCAACAATTGAGCAGGAACCAATGGGTGTGTGTGTGTGTTTGTGGTCCTCAGTTCTCTGGAAGCTGTCCACCCTGTGCTGTGGTGCTTGTCCTTGTCGATACCCATGCCAAAAGGTTGTTTTGATTAGGCAAGAAGCTAGCACTGGGTAAGGAAGTTAGCCTAATGATTGTCCCTTTATCTAATGGATAAAGGCTGCATACAGGCTGCAGCGATAACCTTTGTTCTGTGACTGTTGTTTGGGTATCTCTCCAGCTCCTGCAGGCGTACACGTGAACAGCTGATGCCTGCAATGCTTACTCTCTCCGGCTTCGCCTGCAGGTTTCTGTGTGTTTCAAAGGCTGATCATGTTTCCTACTGCTTTTATGAAATTTAAAATACTGTATTTCAAAGGTTTGCCCTCCGGGCAGCAAAGATGTTTGCAGAACAAGAATGTAGCAGGACACTGAATTACGCTTGGTCTTCTCCAAACCCTGACAAAGCAGAGGTCGCTTCCTCCCTGAGCGCAAGACCCTGGGCGCAAAGGCGCCGCACGCATACACTGCGAAAAACGAACAGCGCTGTGCCCAAAAAAGCATGGATCGCCAGGTGATGCCGGCAGAGCTCCAGAGGGGAACAGAGAATCCATCAAGAGAATGCCTGTCTGCCAGATCTATTTTGATTTGGATTCCTGCCCTGCGCAGGGGGTTGGACTGGATGGCCTTCGAGGGGCCCCTTCCATTTATTCTATAATTCCAATCAAGAGAAGCAGACTATGGTGAAAATTAACTCAGCTTAGCTTAGTTCCTTTTTTCCTCCAGATAAAACCCTGTTTCCCCAAAAATAAGACAGGGTCTTATATTAAATTTTGCTCCAAATAAACACATTAGGGCTTATTTTCAGGGGATGTTTTATTTCACAGTCGTGTCATCTTCTTCTGGTTGCTGCACAAGGGCGGAGGGCGGGGTTTCTCTTCACTGGGGCTTATTTTTGGGGTAGGGCTTCTATTATGAGCATCCTGAAAAAATCAGACTATGGCTTATTTTCAGGTTAGGTCTTATTTTGGGGAAAACAGGGTAGTTGCACACGACTTTCACTGTAACTGAATACGGTTATAGACTTTCCAAGGTAACTCTTTACTTTCCGATTTCTCAAACGTGCTTAAAATAGATACCTTTTAAATTACTTTTTTAAAAAACTGAGCACTACAAATGAGCAGACGATGGTACCAAGAAACAGCCACTTTCTGTCCACCTCATTCTCACTTCAAGACCCATAAAAAGCCTCAAGCAAGCCAGTGGATCATGGGTACTCTTTCTCCATCACGTAGGGGTGACCCCCCCCCCCCACATCTCCTTTAATCAATAAAACTGATTAGGAAGTTACAACCACGTCCTGAAAGAAGCCAAACTATTCCTCATTAAATTACAATCACGGGATGATGCCGTATCGGGGAGTAGGGAGAAATATTTCAATAGAGTCAGGTCTTACAGAGTGAAAACCAGGGTCTCTGACATCATCTCCTCCTGCCGCCCCCCCCAAACCAGGCTTCCCTGTTTCCTCTGAACTTAGCTGCCATCCTCACAGAAACCAAGAGAGAAATAGATTTTACCTGCAACAGTATATTGTTGCAAGCTATCTCTGGAATAATGCAAAATATTGAACTTCACAGAGCAATCAAGGGCCATTGCCTTGACACAATGCCTGACTTTATTCTTTCTTGTAATGGACCGATCCACTAGCCTGTCGGTTTGGACTCTTCCTTCAGAGGAAAGGGTTGGTGAAGGGTAGGATTGCCACAGGGACCTGCCTTTCTAAATTTACCACTGCACCACAGAGTACACAGTTTATGAAACCAAAACAAGAGATTCTGTGCCAGCCCTGCCCAGCCAGGCTCATCGGCCCAACGTGCCCGGCCAGGAATCGAGAATCAACAAAGTCCTTCGTCCAAAGGACGCAGTCAGCACCAAGAGATAAGTAATTGCTTTGGATCTGTTTCGTACGTGTCCATGGATCCAAGGCAGGAGATAACAGGAGCCGGTCTGTCTCAAAATAAACCCACTGTAGCAGATGGGCAATTTAAAAAGAAAGTTTAAAGATTACCACCGTACACACCTCAGATAAAGTATGTCTTTTGATACAGAGCTGTAGGCATCCTGGAGGGGCACATTCTGACGCATGGAAGATTACCAGCTATCATTCCTAAAGACTAGATAGTCTGATCTCGCAATTACAACCCCACCTTAGTAAAGGCTTTCCTACCAGGGAGAAAAACAAGGAAGAGAATCCAAATAGACACTGTGAACTCTATCCGCTTCTTTGCAGGTTCCATGATTATGGGGCGCAGGAGACCATCATAAGAACCGGAAAGGGTTTACCTGGAAGTATGCCCCAGTGTGTTCCTCCCAGATGCAAGGGCAAAGACCTGAACCCTGGTCTTGCTTTTAAAAGGGTCCGTACTGATGAACAAAGCTATGGTTTTCCAGAAGCAATGTATGGAAGTGAGAGCTGTACCATAAAGAAGGCTGACCACTAAAGAACTGATGTTTTTGAATTGTGGTGCTGGAGGAGGCTCTTGAGAGTCCCCTGGACTGCAAGGAGATCAAACCTCTCCATTCTGAAGGAAATCAACCCTGAGTGCTCACTGGAAGGACAGATCCTGAAGCTGAGGCACCAATACTTTGGCCATCTCATGAGAAGAAAAGAGTCCTTGGAAAAAACCCTGATGTTAGGAAGGTGTGACGGCAAGAGGAGAAGGGGACGACCGAGGATGAGATGGCTGGACAGGGTCATCAAAGGGACCAATATGAATTTGACCCAACTCCAGGAGGCAGTGGAAGACAGGAGGGCCTGGCGTGCTCTGGTCCATTGGGGTCACAAAGAGTCAGACACGACTTGACGACTAAACAACAACAACAACTGATGAAGAGCACTAAAGAGAAGAGCACACCCAATCATGTGCAAAGTGCTTTTTCCTTAAAACCCAGAGCGACAGCAGCCTGCCTTGGTGACCCAACACAACGGGCAAACATCTCAGAAGGAAGCGTCACATAATTGTAAGAGGTCAGGGCAGCCTCCCCCAACCCGGCGGTTTCCAAAGACGCTGTGCTACAACTCCCAGCATCTCTCCACCTGGAGAGCCAACGTATCTGAGGCAGTCCCACGTCAGAAAAAGGCAGAATCCGAACATCTTGCAAGACTCACCCGTACGGGGAAGTAGTCCCGGAAATATCTCCACACGGCCCAGTTTCTGACCCACTGCGATCTTCTTCCACCTTTCGGAAAGAGCGAAGAGAGGATTGTTAGCAAGATGAGGGAGAGAATCTCAATCAGGTACAAGCTGGAAAAGCCAGTAAAGAAAAATATATACTCCCTACTATCATAATCTAAAGGCAGCTTCACAATGTACCAACCAGCTGGATAGCTTTGTGGTTTGGGTCTCTGGCTGTGGAGCCAGAGGTTGGGAGTTCGATTCCCACACGGGGCCTCCTGGGAAAAGAGCCAGCCTGGGTGGCCTTGGGCCAGCGGCATGGTTAGTCCCAGGGCTACCCCCAAAAGAAGAGAATGGCAAACTATTTTTGAGTAGTATTTTATCTCCCTGGAAAGGGTCTCTGGTCTCCGTAAGCCAGAAATGACTTGACAGCAGCAATCATTATTATTATCTTTCATAATATACCTAGAATCTTATCAATGGTCCATGCTTCCCGGTAACGCCTCTTCTAACAAGCAGCCACCCACCTGCAGAAACCTCAGAACTAGGAACTGTGGACTGCGAACCTTCACTTTTGGGACTTCAATTCCTGGATTTAGGTTTATTTTAATACCTGGTGCACATGCTTTGCACCACGCCCCAGTAGGGAGAACCTGGGAGCCTTGATATAAGAGGAAACAGGTCCTCTAAAGCCGAGGTCGGCCAAGCTCTGTCCTACCAAATGATATGCAGCCCAGGGAAACATTTTGTCCCCCCCCCCCCCCCCGATCTACTAGCAGTCCAGGAAATCCAGAAAACCTGGCAGGGGTTTCTTGAATGAATTGATTTAGAACACTGTTTTGCATCAGGCTGGCACCCTGTAGGTTTGGGGTTTTTTGCGTGGGATATGTGTCTATAGTTCCCATTATTCTTGACCCCATCATCCCTGTCAGAAGAAATGGTACTGTAGTCCAATATACTAGAAACACAACAGACTGCTTTGCAACATGGCTGAGATCCAGAAGGAAGACACAACCAGAGTTGACCCAATGGATGAGTGGAAGTTCCATCAATTGATATGGGTCTACTCCAGTGGCAACTTAACAGTGGCTTTCAGCCCATGAATCATTGGCAGGCAGAATTCGCAGCCAACAAAAAAAAATGGCCACTGGCTTCCAAACTAATACTAGGTGTATTCATAAAAAAATAGACAGCAATTTGGCTAGGATATGTGGGACACAACCCGAGAACACTCCATGCTGGTCAAAAGCGGACAGCAGCAGGAAAAGAGGAAGACCCAACATGAGATGGATGGACTGAATAAAGGAAGCCACAGCCTTTGTGTTGTGACACCTGAGCAGGACTGTTCAAAAAATCAAGCCTCACTCATTCCTAGCATCATCATACCTTGGAAGCATCTTGAGAGCACAAAACACAAGCCGCAATTAGCGCTGGGAAGCTGGAGATGCAACAAAAATTTGCAATGTACCCTCACTCCACAGGAGTATTTTAGAGCTACTGCCAAATCTTGCCCTCCCCTGCAGAATATCTTTTGGAAGACCATAATTGGGATCCCTGGGGATTATGGGGAGTGCAGTCCGACCCATTCCTCAAGAGAACCTCTGGACAAGAGGAACAGTTTTTACATCGCTTACCTTTTTTGGGAGTGTTCCAGTCAAACACCAACCATGCCAAGTAGGCAGCGGCCAGGAGCCAACAGTCTGTACAGAGAATGTACATGAGGATCACGGTGCAGCCCACACCTGGGAGAGAAGGGAGACAGGAGACAATGCACCGTTCATCCATTCGGCTGAGCAAAGATTTGTAGTGAGCAAGTGAGTGAGAGAGAGAGAGAGAAAACCCAAAACTCATTGCAGACAAACTGGGGCACGTTCAGAGGAGGGCAACCAGGGTGACCTGCGGACTGGAAACCAAGCCCTAGGAGGAGGAAAAAGAACTGGGCCTATGGGTAAAGAAGTCTGTGGGGGAGACAGGAGAGCATTTTTCAAAGACTTGAAAGGGAGCCCTGCAGAAAAGGGGCAGTATCTGTTCTTGGCCATCCCAGAATGCAAGACATGTCATCATGGACTCAAGGGACAGGAAGCCAGATTCAGGCTGAATCTCAGGAAAAACGTCCTAACTGTTGGAGCAGTACGACAGCGGAACCGACCACCTCGAGAGACGGTGAGCGCTCCAACGCTGGAGGCCTTCAAGAGAAACTTAAGACCACCACCTGGCAGATCTCCTTTGATTTGGATTCTTGCCTTGAGCAGAGGGTTGGGCTTGATGGACTTCGAGGACCATCTCTATGATTCTGGATAAATAATGAATTAATCATCCAGAACGAATACAGTGGGGTCTTGACTTGAGAACTTAATCCGTATTGGAAGGCGGTTCTCAAGTCAAAAAGTTCTCAGGTCAAATCTGCATTTCCCATAGGAATGCATTGAAAACCATTTGATCCGTATCTGCTCTTTTCTGTCCACAGAAACTAATGGGAAGCTGCTATTCTGCCTTCGACCACTAGAGGGGGATATATTTTTTCTTTTTTTCTTAGGTCAAGAAAGGTTCAGGGAAGGCAGGGAAAATACAGTCCAGGCAGGACAGTACCAGGCAGTCCGAAGACTGTCTCCCAATCCACTCTCTAAATGCTGGGAGGAGTGAGGAAGCAGACAGGCACCCTTTTCACTGGCCAACAGTTCACTGAAAGTTCACATTTTGCACTTTCCCTGCCTCCCACGTGGTTTTTTTCAGTTCTTAACTCAAATCTAAGTATGTAAGTCAAGTCAATATTTTCCTATGAGAGCGGTTCTTAAGTCAAAATGTTCTTAACTCAAGCCGTTCTTAAGTCAAGACCCCACTGTAATAGAATTGTTCTATGAATTTTGTACTGGAAGCTAAAAGGGGGCTATTGGCACCTCTGTGAGATTCATTTGGCTCAAAATGTCTGCTCCTAAGCTGCTCTCCGCTTTACAAGGAAGCAGGGAGTCACGCCAAAGCGTCTTTCTGTTCACCCTCAAAAGAGCCCCAGGTCAGGTGCAGAGCAGCATCTCCTTTTCTCTGCCGAAGGGCCAGGTCCAATCAACAGCATCTCCAGGAAAGGCTTGAGAAGAATCTGGTTTAACAAGAGAGCACCACGGCTATTCAGTGTCGGCAAGAGAGAGCCTCAAAGGATGAATGATCAACCCGTTGATCAAGGCAATTTATTGAGTCCGTCCTATGCAAAGGAGTATCAACCACATATAATGTCTGCTTTGCACAACCTTAGCATCCATCTTTAAACAGTCCGGTTTGAGGCTGAGCAAATCTTTACCAGCAATCTCTCTCTCTCTATCTGCCTACCCTACGAACCTAGCTAGCGATCTATGACATTCTGCGTCCTTCCATATTCTTGATCAGAGTGCATGTTTCAAAACATTCACAATTATGATTTTAGAAGTCATCTTTAAAAAGAAAAGCGATAGCAAGAAATTTTTAAAAAAATCAGTAATATTAGCAGCAGTAGGGATGTGGTGGCGCTGCGGGCTAAACCGCAGAAGCCTGTGCTGCAGGGTCAGAAGACCAAGCAGTCGTAAGATCGAATCCACGCAACGGAGTGAGCGCCCGTCGCTTGTCCCAGCTCCCGCCAACCTAGTGGTTTGAAAGCATGCAAAAAGGGGTGGAGTTTTTGTATATAAGGGGGAAGTGCAAAGAGGAGAGTTTTAGGGAGATAGATAGAGGGCTGAGAGAGGGCTTGAAAGAAGATCTGTAGACAGGGTTAGATATAGGTTAGGTAATTGAGTGTTAAATAACAAAGAACTGTGCAGGGTTAAGGTCTGAGAAATACAGTGTGACAAGTGATTCTTTTACTCAGTGATTTCCATTTTATTTTTGTATTCAATAAATCATCATTTTTATTTTGAAATCCATACTAAGTCTGAAGTGTCAGGTTTATGTGTGGTTGGTGGCAGCGAAGTAGTGTGTGTGTGTGTGAAGGATCGTGACCTGTCATCTCTTGTGGTGACGTAAGAGGAGGTGGCAGTCGCGACAAAACGCCGTTCTGTCCCTTCGGCGTTGCCTGGAGGCTGTACAGGAATGGATGCAGGAGAACGGGCTGAGGCTGAACCCAGACAAGACAGAGGTACTGAGGGTGGGCACCCCCACACCTGGGGATATGGGAAACTCCCTCATTTTTGGGGGGGTGACTCTGCCCGCCAGGGATGGGGTCCATAGCTTGGGGATCCATCTTGACCCAGCGCTCACCATGGAGACCCAGGTGGCGTCCGTGGTCCGTTCCGCTTTCTTCCATCTCAGGCGGATAGCCCAGCTGCGGCCCTACCTTGATGTGGGGTCTCTCACCACTCTGGTGCATGCGCTTGTAGTCTCGAGATTAGACCACTGTAATGCGCTCTATGTGGGGCTACCTTTGAGATTGCTGCGGAAACTACAGGTGGTGCAGAATGCGGCGGCCAGACTACTCAGTGGGCTGAGAAGATACCAACATATTTCGCCCACCCTGGCCGCATTGCATTGGCTGCCCATCCGATTCCGCATCGATTTCAAAGTGTTAACGCTTACTTATAAAGCCCTAAACGGTTTAGGACCTCGATACTTGGCAGAACGCCTTCTCCCACCAAGATCTACCCGTGTCACTCGCGCGAGTCAGGAGGTGAGGCTGAGGAGCCTGACGCCGAGGGAGGCCCGAAAGGAAAAGACCAGAAACCGGGCCTTCTCGGCGGTGGCTCCTCGCCTTTGGAACAACTTGCCCCCTGAGATTCGCGCGGCTCCCTCGCTGGGCATTTTAAAGAAACAACTAAAAACATTGATGTATAGGCAGGCCTTCCCAACAGAAAACTCTTGACGATCTTTTTCTTACTCTGTTCTTTATTTTTATTTACGTTTCAGCTGTAATGTCTTAAAATTACATTGTTGTTTTTATTGTAAGCTGCCTAGAGTGGTCTAATATGATCAGATAGGCGGGATAGAAATAAAATAAATAAATAAATAAATGCGAGTAGATAAATAGGGACCACCTCGGTGGGAAGGTAACAGCGTTCCGTGTCTAAGTCGCACTGGCCATGTGACCACGGAAGATTGTCTTCGGACAAAACGCTGGCTCTATGGCTTGGAAACGGGGATGAGCACCGCCCCCTAGAGTCGAACACGACTGGACAAAAATTGTCAAGGGGAACCTTTACCTTTTAATATTAGCAGCAGCCAGGAGAACTGAGCGGTCAACAGCTTTGACCATTTCCTCAACATAAGCCCGTGAAGCTTTGGTTGAGTCAAGACAAAAAGAACCGCCTCAAGGCTGTCTCTCTCTCTCTCTCTCTAACTGGAATGGTGCCATCCTGCTCTGCCAATGGTGCACAGCTGCTCCGCCAGGTCCACCATTTATCTTTGTGCTGTAGTGAAAGAGAGAGAGAGAGAGAGAGAGAGAGAGAGAGGACTCTCTCCTCCAAAACGAGAGCCCTACGCCATTCCAACCAAGAGTGATAGAAAACCTGCTTAAACAACGAAAAAACTTTTTTAATAATTATTTTCACAATCCATCATGTTACAAGTAATAAATACAAGGTTTAACATAGTAATCTATCATCTTACTTATTATGTAATTTAATTGTTGACCACCTGCTATTCTCTGCATTTCACAAAGTCACATTGACACCATTCCCCATTTCATCTTAAAGAAATATCAATCAACAATCTAAATGCTCCAAATTGTTTTCTGAATCATGTGTCTCCACATTTATTTTATTGGCATATTTTAATAAAGGCTTCCAGCTTTCGGCGAATTGACTATGCCTTATTTCTCCTCTATATAATTTAAGAGACCTCAACACAGTCTCTTGGAGACATCCAAGATCGAAGCATTGGCATCAGCTCGATTTGATCCTCACTAGACGTTCCAGCCTTCCTAGTATTACGATCACACGCAGTTACCAGAGTGCTGATTGTGATACTGACCACTCCCTGGTGTGTAGCAGAATAAAACTGCGAACAAAGAGATTGTACCACACGAAAAAGGAAGGAAGACCACGTATTGACATCAGCAGGACTCGCAATCAAAGAAAAGTGGAGGATTTTGCCCAAGCGCTTCAGGAAACCCTTCCAGGCCCGGCTGATGCAAATGCACCTGAACAATGGGAACATTTCAAGAACGCTGTTTATAACACACATACATACATAGACCTTTATTGGCATTTGATACATTAAAGAGAAGTAAACAGGTTGCTAGGTAGAAAATATAAGGGACAGGTTAGAACTAAAGTTGGGAGGGATGGGGGTTGCGGTTGCTCATAAGAATGGTTGACAAAAATTCCGCGACGAGTGTTTATAACACTGCCTTGTCCACCTTTGGCAAGAAGACCAAAAAGACGGCCGACTGGTTCGAAGCCCATTCGGAGGAGCTGATGCCGGCCATTGAGGATAAGAGGAGAGCTCTAGCAGCATACAAAGCCTGTCCTAGCGAGTACAACTTACAGGCTCTTCGAGCTGCTCGTAGCAAAGTCCAAAAGACTGCCAGGGGATGTTCCAACGATTATTGGCTTCAGCTCTGCTCTCAGATACAGATAGCAGCAGACACAGATAACATTGAGGGAATGTATGACGGTATCAAGCAGGCTCTAGGTCCAATACAGAAGAAATCTGGTCCCTTGAAGTCTACTACAGGTGTGATCATCCAGGACCGAGCACAGCAGATGGAACGCTGGGTGCAGCACTACTCCGAGCTATATTCTAGAGAGAATGTAGTAACAGAAGAGGCACTAAATAAGATCGAGTGCCTGCCTGTCTTGGAAGAGCTGGACAGCAAACCAACTTTAGCAGAAATAAAAGCGGATTCCCTCACCTCCAGCAAGGCACCCGGGAAGGACAACTTCCCTGCTGAAGTGCTGTAAAGAGATCATCACCACCGAGCTGTATGAAATCTTTTGTCTTTGTTGGAGGGAAGGTGGAGTACCACAGGACATGAAGGATGCAAACATCGTCACATTGTACAAGAACAAAGGAGACAGGGGTGACTGCAATAACTACCGTGGCATCTCTCTTCTCAGCGTTGTAGGGAAGCTGCTTGCCTGTGTTGTGCTGAAGAGACTCCCGGTGCTTGCTGACAAGAGTCTATCCAGAATCACAGTGTGGATTTCGAGCTCATAGATCCACCACTGACATGGTATTCTCCCTCCGACAGTTGCAGGAGAAATGCAGGGAACAACAACAGCCACTCTTTGTGGCCTTCATAGATATTACAAAGGCCTTTGACTTGGTTATCAGGGAGGGCCTTTTTAAAATACTTCCCAAAATTGGATGTCCACCTCAACTCCTTAACATTATCAGGTCTTTTCATGAGGGAATGAAGGGCACTGTAGTTTTTGATGGCTCAACATCAGATCCCTTTGACATTTGAAGTGGAGTGAAACAGGGCTGTGTCCTCATGCTGACTCTGTTTGGGATCTTTTTTCCTATCATGCTGAAGCACGCCTTTGGAACTGCAACAGAAGGTGTCTATCTCTGGACCAGATCAGAGGGAAAGCTCTTTAATCTCTCTAGACTGAGAGCAAAGACCAATGTGCAGCTGAAATGCATGCTGGACCTCCTCTTCACCGATGGTGCAGCCATTATTGCCCACTCTGCTGAAGACCTCCAACAACTCATGAATCGTTTTAGCAAGGCCTGCCAAGACTTTGGACTAACTATCAGCCTGAAGAAAACACAAGTCATGAGCCAGGGCGTGGACTTACCTCCCTCTATTACCATCTCCACACAAGAATTGGAGGTTGTTCATGACTTTGTATACCTTTGCTCAACCATCTCTGACACCCTCTCTCTGGATGTCTAGCTGGATAAACACATTGACAAAGCAGCCACCATGTTCTCTAGACTCACAAAGAGAGCATGGCAGAATAAGAAGCTGAAGGCATAGACCAGGGGTGTCCAACCTTTTACCTTCCCTGGGCCACATTAGAAGATGAAAATTTGGTTTGGGCCGCACATAAAATAAAATAACAGTAACAATACCTGATCATCCAAAAAAACCCATAGAAAACATAGTTAACATACTAAACTTACTTGGAAATGAAGTTAGTGAGATGTTTGACATTGTTTCTCAGGGAGTGAAATACACTAGCTTTTACTGACATTCTCGATACCGTTAATTTTCCCCATGGAGATGATCAAACATAAGCCCACAAGGACTTGCTTTCAACCAATATAATCTCTTTCCTGCACTTCTTTTCATGTTAAAGTTGGTGACATTTAATATGTCAGTTTAAGGGGAGGTCTACTGCCAGAAGAAAATCAAATCTAACTTTTCTGAGTTGATTTGTGGTCTATTTGCAAGAAGGTCCAGCAGCTAGCAAGCACCAGCATCTCTGTCTGAGCTGTTTTCCCCCCCTCTCAGCAACCATACACGCCAACCAATCTCATGAGGTAGAGAAGATGCAACCACAGCTGGAAGACACAGTCAAGAGACCCTTTCAAGTGGGCCTTTTGAAAGTTTGCTGTAATGAAGGAGCCACACCAGAAAGACTGGGGCCTAGAAATTTCACCCTTATCTGGCACTGATTCATACGCATTATTTTTCATTAGGGAAAGTTCACACATTTCCCTGTCAGTCAGCAAGTGTTGAGAAACGGTGATGGGGAAAAGAACAGCAACAGGTAAAACACATGTTGTGCAAACCAGATGTCAGGATAAAAACTGCAGGTTCCCACAGCAGGAACCCGAAGGAAGGGTTTCTCCGCCTACACATTGGCAACAAACTTTTCCTTATCCGCTTGTTAGGAGCCTGTTTCTTGTTCCCCAGGAACACAGATGCACCCCTGGAGCACAGGCATGCCTGGGTGTCAATTTAACTGGATGCAAGCATCCTGGCAGGTACAAGCCTGCCTCTCAGGACAGGTGCCGTAAGAGAATACAGGTAATACAATGTTGTGCCCATTGTGTGTCTCGGGGCATCTGCAATACACGCAGGGGCAGAAAAGCTCTTGCAAAAGCAAAGCAAATAAACCAAGCAGGACGTGGGAGGGGAGGGGGGAAGGGAAGAGGAACAACAAAAGGCCGGACTGGGCTCGGGCATGTTGTGAGAATGGCTGATGGTTGGATTCCAAAAGATCTCCTGGATGGAGAATTAATGCAGGGAAAGCGCCCCAGAGGGAAACCACAGCTGCGATACAAGGAGATCTGCAAGCGGGATCTGAAGGCCTTAGGAATGGACCTCCACAGATGGGAAACCCTGAACTCTGAGTGCTCAGCCTGGAGGCAGGTGGTGCATCATGTCCTCTCCCAATTTGAAGAGACCCTTGTTCAGCAGGCTGAGGCTGAGAGGCAGTCCCGGAACCAGCAAAACCAGGGAGCTGGACAGGGGACAAACTGTATTTGTCTTCCATGTGGAAGGGATGGTCATTCTCAAATTGGCCTTCTCAGCCACACTAGACGCTGTTCCAAGACCTCTATTCAGAGCACGTTACCATAGTCTCTCGAGACTGAAGGATGCCTACGTGAATCTAATTTTATTAGTCCTTTTTTTCCATCAGCATTGTATGCCACATCTTATTCATAAATGCGTGCAATGAGAGATCTTCGGCCTATCTCCAATTTCTAGCAATCTATAAGATTTGCTACTAATTCTTTATTTTCCAAGTTTCTCATTTCCCCCTGTAAATACTGAGAATAACAATAACGTTTCATAGACAATTCTATTTTTTTTGATTAGTCAGCGTCTCTAACCATCTAATTACTGCACACCTGACTGCTTCTATTTTGGGGCAAGATAGCCACATGTGTTCCAAAGTTCCTTTTTCGTCCACAATTCCTCCAGCATTTATCTGATGTACGTATCTTTATTAATTCAGCCAAAGAACTGGAGGCTCCAAGGAGCAGGGAAAGGTGTGGCCAGGCGGCGAGACACCCTACTGATCACAACAAGGGCAAGTTCCACGCCAACGGGGCAGGCACCAGAGGGGGAACTTTATGCTCTTCGTCGTCCGGGGCAAAGACCATTAGGAGTGGAAGCGAATCAAGGAGGAACTACTCCGCTTTCCAGTTTTCCGTTGTGGCTGACCAGCAGCTCCCAATTGGACTATGACAGATCCCTCTCTCCCTGCCATGGCGCTCATCCTGGAAAGAACTGGACCAGTGGCCACAATAGCTGGACCTCTACAGACACACCTGCCTGGCCTTCAAAGCTGTTCTGGAAGTTATCCTCTGTCACATCATTACGGCAAACGACCGTTCTAAAGACATGGCTTTCTGGGCTCCACATAATGTGGCTAGCCTCCGTTAAGGGCAACACTGGGGGTCTTATTCCCAGAGAGCACAGTATCTGGCCCCATAACTCAACACTATGAGCTCAACTTTGATTCATGTGAAGGTAGATTCATTGCTTTCTTGCATAGTGAAGAAAAGGCTGAAGGAACAGACCCCAAAGGAAAGGAAAAAGCCAGGACTTCTGCAGTTAGATAAAATCCTTCTTGAAGGTCTTTAACAGCCCCACGTGTTGAGAAGTCACCAGTGGAAGCCATTGTTTCCGTGGCCCCCAAATCTCACTATAGTCTGATTCTGTTGCTACCTTTTCTTAACCTCAGGGCCTAGCCATTCCCCCCCCCCCCCAGATCCACAGAAGTACCACCTAGAGTTGCTAGGCAACCGTCCCAGAAGATGCAGCTTTCCACAGTTACCTGTCGGAAGATGAAATCAGACTACCGTATTTTTTGCTCCATAAGACACACTTTCCCCCCCCCCAAATGTAGGGGGGAAAGTCCGTGCGTCTTATGGACCGAAGGCAGCAATTTCGTCGCCACTGGCCCCGTGGGGGGGAGCGTTGCAAGGGTCCGGGTGAGCCTTCCAGGACCCTTGCAAGGCTCCCCCACCCCCCACGGGGCCAGCGCCGGCGAAATCGCCAGCTTCCAGGTGGGGGGAACGTCGCAAGGGTCCTGGAAGCTCACTCAGACCCTTGCGATGCTCCTCCCACCCCCGCACGGGACCAGCGCCGGCGAAATCGGCAACTTCTGGGAGTGTTTGGAGACTTGGGGAGCCTCCAAACACTCCCAGAAGCTGCCAATTTTACCCCCCTGGCCCCGTGGGGGGGTGGGGGAGCGTGGCAAGGGTCCGAGGGAGCCTCCCAGGACCCTTGCCATGCTCCCCCCACCCCCGCACAGGGTCAGCACCGGCGAAATCGCCAAGGTTCTGGGAGTGTCTGGAGGCTTGGGAAGCCTCTGAAGAGTCCCAGAAGGTGGCGATTTTGCCCCCTCTGACCCCGGAGGGGGGCAGGGTGAGTCTCTAAAGCATCCTGGAACACACCCTAGGACCCTTTGGAGGCTCGCCCTCCCCCCCCCCCGCTTGCCAGAGGGGGGGAAATCGCCAGCTTCTGGGACTCTTCTGAATCTTCCCAAGCCTCAAGTCCCAGAAGCTGGCGATTTCGCCCCCTCTGACCCCCGGGGGGGCAGGGTGAGCCTCCAAAGGGTCCTAGGGTGTGTTCCATAAGATGGACCTCTCCATAAGGCTCACCAATTTTTAGGAGAAGAAAACAAATTATTCTTTTCCTGTTTTCTTCTCCTAAAAATTTGGTGCGTCTTGTGGAAAGGTGCGTCTTATGGAGCGAAAAATACGGTAAGTAACACCGAAGCCATCTGCCATTTTAAAACCTTCCCGAGCTCGGATTGCTTGCCATGGAAATAACAGGCTGGGCCCAAATCGAAAGATTAGAAGATTAAACCTAAATCAGATAGAAATTTCTGAATTTGGCATTCAGGAGAAGTCAACCAGTGCAAATAGGGGCTCTCTAGACAGGACAAGAAGCCCAGGACTACTTCTTCTTGCCTGACCAGTTCCCACTGCAGGGGCCAACCAACCCTTGGGAAGTTCACCCCACGAGGAGGGAAGGAGGGTCTGCTGGTAGCATCTGTGTCCACACATGCACCTATGATTACCAAGTGGGGGCTCCCATGGGCACTGAACACTGGACAGTGTAAGTTCATCATTCCATCTCTGAAGGCTAGGTCTTTCGGTACGTGTAGAACCAACCTTGCTCACCACCAGATAGGTTCCCAGCTTCTGGAACATCCTTAAAAAAATCTGTCTTAATTTATGGGCCGTCATGTCAATTCTGACTTATGGTAATTTGTTTTTCAGGGTTTCCCAAGTAGAAAAGACTCTCAGAAGTGATCTTCCCATCCCCTTCTTCTGGGGGATGCCCTGGGACTGTGTGCAGCTGGCCCAAGGCCACCCAGGCTGGCTCTTCTCCCAGAGAGGCACAGTGGGGGAATCGAACTCCCAACCTCTGGCTCCATAGCCAGAGACCTGTCCAGCTTTAAAAGTCTATACAGGTCTACAAATATAAAAGATTTTTCTAAGACTAAGTTAACGTGCTGCAATACATCCAACCAAAAAGGGGGGCCGCCACCAGAAAAGCCCACATTGCGTGCCTCAAAGCAAGCCTAACAATTCACTGAAGGGGACACTTTATTTTTAAATAAACCAAGTGGCATCCGGTATCCCTGAAACATGAGTTTTTGGTCAACCAAGAACACCTCTAAGTCTTAGCCTAGATACCTAGACACTGAGTTATCTAAAGTGATAACTGAATTAAGATCCAAAATCTTTTCCTCTCTTTCCAATTGTACCTGTCAATACCATGTTGTGTAATTCGCTCACACATTTTGAGACACTGCACCCTATTTTTGACTGTCACCAGCCTATCACTCATCCGTGCCGCTGGGCAATCTCCAATCTCCGCCTTAGGTTAGAGACGCCCATGTTTGCCCATCCATGTTAGAGAAACGCCCCTTTGTCTATTCAGCAGCATTATCTGTTTACTAGGCCTTTTCCGGCCCAATCAAACAGGGTAGGTTATGTTTCTACCCACCCACCTCCCGGCCACTTCCTCTGCACCAAGGACGTGACCTTGTCCCCCACGGCGTCTCACAGAAAGTCGAGTATCAATCGGCAGCACAGAAGGATCGTATGTAAACATAATTCTCTTCTTCCAAACAACATGGGGGGGGCAGGGAAGTCTGTGTGTGTCTCTCTCTCTCTGCATGTTCTAATCAGCAGAGCTGGCCAAATGTTAGGTTGTTGGCATACAACTCCCACAGACCCGCCCGTCTGCATGGCCATGCATGAGGGATTTGGGAGCCTGGAGTTTGAAGAGGAACTTTTATAAGCTCCACTAATAAATGTGTGCAGTGAGACGATAAGAGGCTGTTTGGGGGGGAGGGTTAGCAGCATATCCTATGCCCAAATACATTAAGCTCTCTGCTCATTTACTAATAATCATCTTAGAAATTGTGGAGCCGGAAGGGACCCTCTGGATCACCGCGTCCAGCCCCTCCCTGCCAAGGAGGCACAGTGGGGAATCGAACTCCCAGCTTCTGGCTCTCCAGCCAAAAACCTAAAATACTGAGCTCTCCAGAAGCTCTAAAGGACTATAATTACCCATAAGCCATATGTAATTTTAGTAAACATAGCTTGCCTTCCCCTCCCATAAAAACAAAAAGGCTGAATTAATAAGCATAATGCAGTTGGGGACATGGGGGGCTTTCTCGGTGGCTGCTCCCAGACTGGAACTCCCTCTCACTGGAGGCCAGCCGGGCCCCATCTCGGCTGTCATTCTGCAAGCAGGTAAAGAACTTTCTCTTCGGGCAAGCTTTCCCTTAGTTGGCTGGCTGTCCGAGTGGGATTGTAAGACAGATTGTTGTGCCTTACTGCTTTGACTAGGAAATCCTGGCCAGCACATCAAGTGGTGAAGACTTCTGGGAATTTTAGTCCAAGAACATCTGGGGACTCAAGGTTGGGCAACACTAGACCATCGGGCAGAATCATAGATTAATGGAGTCGGAAGGACCCTCTAAGGCCATCCAGTCCATCAAATCTCCTGCTCGGGGCAGGAATCCAAATCCAAGCAGATCTGACGGACGGTTCCCCAATTTTCCCTTGAATCACCTCCAACACTAGAATCCTCACCTCCTCCCGAGGTCATGGGTTCCATCATCATACTGCTCTAACCGTTAAGACGATATTCCTGATATTCAGCCTAAATCTGGCTTCCTGCCGCTTGAGCCCATTCTAACGTGTCTGGGCTGGAATGTCAAAATCCTCTTGCATAGTTACATTGGGGTGGTGCTAATGATGACAGTACAATTTTGGGAGCAGCATTGCTTCCCTTGACGATGTCAACCTAGACCTTGCCTATGACATGCTGAGAGTCGCCCAACTCAGCACAAACGGGTAATGCTGGTTTCTTAAGAGGCAACGTGACTCTAAAAGATACGCCACTCCGCTTTATGCTGGCATAACCCAGAAGATTTTGACTGGTGTTTATGGGTTCTATGCATGATCCACACTTCATCAGATGAGTCAACAAGGCCAGTGCAAATTTTACGATCTGTCCCAGATGAAGCTGCCCTGGGGGGGGGGACTGGCATGGGCCTCTCTAAACTGTCCTGCCGGCAACACCCCAAGATTCCCCCCCCCAAGCAGAAACACCCTCTTACCCATGATGAGGAACGACAGCACCCATTGAAGCACCGAGATGACCTGCAGCTGCTTCTCAACTTGGGACTTGGAAAGCCAGGACAGATCCTGAAACGCCGAGAGGATGCTGGAGCCTGTACCTGGGGGAAGACACACAAACCAAGAATCGTGCTTAGCTGATGGTGCTTCAGCTCTTCCACAAAAAAACAGAGTCAAGAACACAGAATTTTTATAATGTTCCCTTTTCTTTCTTTTAACTACAACTCCCAAAATCCACTGCGACCACGGCAGGGGGATCATGGGTCTCGTAGTCCATCCCAAAGGGAACTTCTCACAGTTCTGAGAGGAGGTAGGAAAGGCGTGGTGACCGTCTCTCCAGCTGCAGGCCATGGTGCCGCATGTCGGCCTTGAACATACTAGAGGAATTTGCACATCCGTCCCTTCCTGCGGGCAGCAAACATGTTGTGAAGAGTATAAAAAGTGTGAGTCCTCAATAGATCACACACACACCCGAAAAAAGCTGATCTAAGACGTGGATCACTATCTCTCAGTAGGGATGGACCACACGTGTCCTGGCACTGCCACAATCCAAGCATGAGCATAACGCACCTTCCAAAACACACACATGTGTGCATGCATGCATACAGATGCAAGCAAGCCCTGCTCCAGAAGTGGTTCGTGACCGGCGCAGGAGAAACGCTGCCTGTCCACCTTTCAGGTTTGATTTAAAGGTTTTTAAAACTGCAGGAAGAATTGTCCGTAGGATCTGTTCACAGAAATGGGAGTCTGAGGTGGAGCAATAAAACCTTCAGGTCCTCCACAATAGCTCAGATGATACAAAATGCCACAGGTGGCCTGATTATTATTATTATTTGAATTATTTTCCTTCAAGCAAGGAATTCCACCTTAAAAGAGGGAGCCCTGGAGCCCACTGTCAACAGCAAGTGACACAGCCTCGTCCTCCCTGCTGAGGCGAGATGGATTTGGGCTGACTTTAACTTCCAGAAATCATTTCCAATTTTCTATCCACGCACATGACGTGACAGATGGGCAAATCTGTGTTCTGTTTTGTGCTGATTTCGGGGGGAAAGGAGATGCATGCCTTCTTTTTTTTTTTTTTTTTTTTTTGGAGAGGTGAAAGCAACCATCCTTGCCGAGTGCTTCTAGATCCTCTCTCTCCCCCCCCCCACACACACACTTTGACCCCTGCTCAGGGCAAGCCCATGAACCTAAACACCGCCACCCCCCAAGTTGCTGGGGTCAAAGTAACCAAGTAAACAGCAGGATGATGATCTGACAAGGGAAGGGTGCAAGACTGCTTAGGAACTAATTATTTGCAAGGGTTCCAAAAAAGATGCAGCACTCTGCTCTGGTGGGAATCTTTCTGCAGAAGAACTGGGTGTCAGCTCAGGACAAACGCCAGTCGACAACATTTGAAATGCCTCCGAGCACAGAAGCAATCCAGAAGGGAGTGTCTCTGAGCAGTGAGAAACTGTCCAGTCTTTTAATTTATTTGCTTCTTCAGTTTAAGAGAAGATCTACTGTCATTTGATTTTGCTGGACTAGGAAGGAAGGAAGGGAGGGAGGGAGGGAGGGCAGGGAAAAGTACAGTGGCGCCTCGCTTTACGATTGCCCTGCATTACGACGAAACTGCATTATGACGATCTTTTTGTGATCGCAATTGCGATTGCAAAACGATGGTCTGAAAAGGGTTTTTTTCGCTTTGCGATGATCGGTTCCCTGCTTCGGGAACCGATTCTTCACAAAACGACGATTTTCGGACAGCTGATCGGCGGTTTCAAAATGGCCGCCGGGTAAATAAAATGGCTCCCCACTGTTTTCTGGGATGGATTCCTCGTAAGACAGCCACAAAAAATGGCTGCCCTATGGAGGATCTTCACTGGACGGCGAGTTTCCACCCCATTGGAACACAATGAATGGGTTTCAATGCGTTTCAATGGGCTTTTTATTTTCGCATTACGACATTTTCGTTCTACAGCGATTTCACTGGAACGAATTAACGTCGTAATGCGAGGCACCACTGTAAATTCCTTGTTTACTAGCAGAGAACAAGTTATACACTGACAGATGCCCAGGGTCTCTGGAAACTCCAAGCACTTTGAAGACTGGAGTTTGTCTTCTGGTTTCATGCAACCACACATACACCCTCAAAAACAAACCTCTTGAGGTTGCTGGACTACAACTCCCATCAGGCCCATTCAGCACAGCCAAAGGCGAGGGATGATGGGGGCTGCAGCCCAACCACCCGTTCCCTCCCCACACACACACTCCTGGTCTTGAGGAAGCAAACCTCATTTTCTCTGAGCCTTGTAAGTGTTGAGAGTTGTATCTTGCAACCTCACATGCTGCCTTTAGTAGGTTTTGCCAAGAGGGACCTTTCTGGGTTGGGAGGACTGTCCATTAATCCAGCACTAACCAATCATTCCTTCCCAGTCTCTGAATTCAAAGATAACCCTGCCTTTCTGCTGTGTCTTTCCCCTTCTCTAGCATCTCTGGAAGCAGTCAGTCATGTCAAGTCAGTTTGCTGTTGATTGGCTCAACAGTAAGCAATGAAAACCTTCTGTACTTTCTCATACTAATGTATCAAAATGAGTTATCGACACTGTAAGTGCCAGTTGATGAGAAAAAGTGGTGGACTGCTAGACAATGAATCCACACTTGGTTTTAATCTGAACTTTACAAGAACTACCTAAAGTACCTATATTAGATTGCATTTTGTACATTGAAGAGCTTTGGCAAACTTCACAATAAAACAGAGCCATTATCCTTCCTAAGCCAAAATCATCAACTGCACCTGTTATTTTATCCTTCTGTAACAGTGCATGCGTTTGGAGAAATTAGGGTTTGGTCTTCAAATGTCTTCACTAATATCCTATTTCTGGAGACCTAAACCCTTCATCTTCACACTGTAGGTCTCCAGTGAAAGGTCTCAAGGTGTTTCCCAGGGATCAGGATGTGGCCAACGGACACATGACAACATAGCTCAAAAGTAACAGACCCAATAGAAGGAGGAAGGAGAGCTGCATCACATAAAAAGAAAAGATGAGCACCTGCATGCAAATCCATGAATCCAGGAGCAGCGTCTGGGTAAGCATAGAAGAAGAGAGAGAAACAGATATGATAACATTTGGGCAGCATAAACCAAACCCCCAAGCCAATCAGAAGATACTGTTAGTACAGTACTAAAGGCGGAAAGAGCTAATAAACCATTCTGCAAAGACCAGCCAGAAAATGCAACAGAGAGCTTCACCTATCCGGACATCTACAGGAGGTCTAGAATGGTTAAGAATGGACTGTCCAGTCAACTGTCATCACGCTGAGAACTCTCAGCTCTCAGAAGGTTGAAGGAACAAACAGAAGAAACAATATTGTCTTGGACTTGATCCTTCCCAGGGAAGACAGGTTTGATGGTTGTTGTGGGTTTTCCGGGCTGTTTGGCCGTGTTCTGGAGGTTTTTCTTCCTAGATTACTGCAATGCACTCTACGTGGGGCTGCCTTTGAAGATGGTCCAGCGTCTGCAACTGGTCCAGAATCGATCTGTGCGGCTGGTTAGTGATGGGGCTGTTAGGGGACACATCAAGCCGATTCTGTATAAGTTACATTGGCTACCAGTTGCTGCCCGGGCCCAATTCAAAGTGCTTGTTTTGACATATAAAGCCCTAAACGGCTTGGGCCCTGGATACCTGAAGGACCGCCTCCTTCCATATGAGCCTACCTGGCAGTTAAGATCTAGCCAGGGGGCCCTTTTGAAAGAGCCCGTCCCTCAAGGAGGTAAGAGGGACGGCTTGTAGACAAAGGGCCTTTTCGGCAGCTGCCCCTAGACTATGGAATGCCCTCCCGAGTGAGATTTGTCTGGCGTCGACGTTGATGACATTTCGGCGCCAGGTCAAAACCTTCCTGTTCCAGAAAGCTTTTAATGGAAATAATATCAGCTGTGGGTCCTGATGGCCATTTTAATTGTATTTTAATCATTTTATCTTTTATTGTATTTTAATTGTTGTAAGCCGCCCAGAGACCTTTGGGTAGAGTGGGCGGCATAAATAAATAAATAAATAAATAAATAAATAAAGAAAGAAAGAAAGAAAGAAAGAAAGAAAGAAAGAAAGAAAGAAAGAAAGAAAGAAAGAAAGAAAGTTTTGCCAGTCTCTCTGTGCCCGGCATCTTCAGAGGACCGGAGCTAGAACTCTTGTCTGTGTTCCCACACACTACACCAGAACACAGACAGAGTGCTGTCCTCTGAAGAGGCCCATGGCCACAGAGACTGGCGAAACGTTAGGAAGAACAACCTCCAGAACACGGCCAAACAGCCCGGAAAACCCACAACAACCATACTGAAGGAGGTTTGGGCAACATGTGCTTCACAGGTTGAAAGCAAGTCATGACTAGAGTAGACTCATTTGAATTCATGGGATTGTACAGAGGTGATTCATCAAAACCCCACAGACTCAGTAGGCTTTTACTACACAGTTTACCATATTTTTCCATGTATAAGACTATACTTTTGTCTAAAATCTTTAGACTAAAAATTGAGGGTCATCTTATACACGGGAGTAAGGGGGAGAGATAAATACCCAACTATCCCACAAAACTGCACCAGAGCACAGACAAGAGTTCTGACTCCTGTCCTCTGGAGATGCCGGCCACAGAGACTGGCGAAACGTTAGGAAGCAAATCCTCCAGAACACGGCCAGACAGCCCGGAAAAACCCACAACAACCCTCAGATCCCGGCCATGAAAGCCTTCAAGAATACATTGAGGATAGATTTGATCACTCATAATCATCCCTACGTCAATTACCTCCCTTACTTGACTACTCTCAGACACTCTGTATGGGGCTGAATTTGGCGTTTGGAAGCTAGAGTGGGAGCAAATTGTGGAGACCACCAGCCCATTACCTGACAGCCACTTTAACCTTGGCCTTGAACCCGCTTGCCCTGACTTATGATTTGCTTCTGAGTTCAATCCACTGCTTTGGTTTTGATCCACCAAGCCCCATCTGTTGAGTTTCTGAACAGCTAGTGACTTTTTTACCTTTCACCCCCCCCCCAAAAAAAAAATTATAAACGCCAACATTACCCCTTGATTTGAAAGTAAGGAAATCATACATTATTTGAATTCAAAATATTATTGAATCTGAAAAGGCTGTGTACTGAACTAGCAGGATATATCATAAGTATCAATGGCTGCCAGGCTATGTACCGAACTAGCAGGATGCACCAAATTTAATAAAGATGTGCACTATTTTTGCTGGAACACATTGGACTCCAGCCATGGGGTGGTATAGGGAGTAGTAAGGTGTCCAACGTGCCTAGCAAGTTGCATTAAATTTTTGTTAGCTTGCAGAGGATTTAATCATCATCAATGACTGCCAGAGTGGTGCTAGCAATGGGGGGGGGGCGTTTTTCCTACCACTTTATTCATTCTGTGTGTGGTTTGCAAAAAGGAACAAACCAGGCTAAAGATCATGTCACCCACCCTGGTGCCACAGCCCAACATCAAAGACCAGTGCACTATTTTTTTTTTTATCATCATCAATGGAAAACTCAGCAGTGGCCAGAAGACTGGAAAAGATCAGTCTACATCCCAATCCCAAAGAAGGAAAGTGCCAAAGAATGCTCCAACTACCGTACAATTGCACTCATTTCCTACGCTAACAAGGTTATGTTCAAAATCCTACAAGGTAGGCTTTGCTCATTACCCCCAGGATTTTCATTTTTACCCCATTTGGGGTAATTCACCCGTTCCCAGACCACTGAGATAGTCTTTCATTATTACTAAAAGGGTGTTAATTTCTTGGCCTCGAAAACTGCCTTCGAGAGAAAGTTTTAAAAAGTTTTAAATCTGTTTTTAATCATTGACCTCTCTTATGCATTGCTTTGGGAAGCTGTCGGTCAGAACAGCAATGAGCTATAAATGTATTTATTTGTGTTTGTATAGGTTTGCACACACGCACACATACATATATATACCAATTTCACTCTGCAGGGAAAAAGAAGTGGGCGGAATGAAAAGAGCAGGAACATTGGGGAAAAGCGAACATGGTATATTAGGAATTTGAGATCGCAAAGCCACTTAGAGGAGAACAGTCAGGCGTGACTTTAGGAAATCAGATTTCAAAAGCCGAGAAAGACGTTAGAAGATCCTAAGGGGCAAAAGCTCCTGACGGAAAACGACGGAAAAGTTCTGAAAGCACAACTCCAAACCGTTTCCATAGGAAGAAAAAAGAAAGAAAGACATTTAATGCACTGACAGGTTTCATCCTATTCCCAAGCATACTAGGCTCTTGTCTGATTTTGGAAGCTAAGCAGGGTCAAGTTCACTTAGTGCTGGGATGGGAGACAACCACAAGGGTACGAAATCCAGGTAGCGCTAGAGAGGGTGAACCTTTTTGAGCCCGAGTGCCCAAACGGCAACACAAAACCGACTTATTTATTTCGAAGTGCCAACACTGCAATTAAACCTGAATACTGAGTCTTCAGTTTATAGAAATAACAACTCTGCATGGTTTCAATGCTTGTTGCTGTTTTTTTCTTAGGGGCGGTATTAACAGAGAAACACCTACCAGTGCTCCAATCCCCCATTGTGTTAGACCAGTAATGGCCACCATTGCACCCCTCCACTGGACCACTGCACCAGCAGAGGGGAGTGCCAAAGTTTGGTAAGTATTTCTCAATGTGCCTTATGGCTCTGCATGCCAGCTGCGGCACACGTGTTATAGGTTCGCCATCACGGCACTAAAGGAGGATGATTTCTGAAATCTTGGACACCCTTTGCTGCTGGTCAGAGTGGACTGCACTGAGAAAAACAAGGCAAGAATCTCCCTCTGCCTAGGGCAGCTTTCTATGCTCCTCTAGCTGCAGAAGGAACTCTTCTTATGAGCTGGGATCTAGAAAAGGAACGCACATAGAAAGTACTCAGTGAACCTGATTAATATCAGCCGACATGGGAGTTATGAAGACTACGCCGGTCCAGCCTTATCCATTCCTTTTTATACAGCTACTAGTTGGAATGCTATAGACATAATATATCTTGATTGTAACTTCTGGACCAAATATTGTGTTATATTCTTGAATAAGAATGTGGAAGGGGTCTAGGCAATCAAGGTGGGCAACTCGTACAGAACTGGGGGAACACATTTTCACGCTAATACCCACCACAGGCCACAGAAGGCCCCAAAGAGTGTAAACACACACACACACCTCTCTCTCTCTCTCTCTGCAAATTTGCTGTGGAGTGAGGTCAAAACCAGAAGTGGTTGGAAATCCATCTTTAATTTGCATTGCTTTAGGTGGGGTTTTCTTTGACCAGGTGAGCGCAACCTACCGATGCAAAACCCATCCCTTGTGGATGCACCCCAGAGCAGAAAAGCCCATTTTTCTTGGGGAATCTGTCACACAGGAGAGAGAAAGGGCTGGGTAGTGGCTGCAGTCGTAGTCTTCAGAAGTCTCTTCTACAATCTATGGATAAGCCGGAGCGCTAAGTCACATGTCCTCACCATCGGGTTTCTCATGGCTTATCAGTCTTCCCAAGCAGTGGTTGCCAGCCTTGGGTCTCTGGATATTCTTGGACTAAAATCCCCAGAAGCCTTCACCGCTAGTTGTGCTGGCCAGGGTTTCTGGGAATTGTAGTCCAAGAACACCTGGGTGACCCAAGGTTAGGAACCACTGCCGTAGACCATCTTGACTGCTGACATGTGTGTCATCAACATTCAGGTTGCCCCTTCGCTATGTAAAGCTTGCCATCCTTTTAACCCGCCGGCAACAGGAACATCTGGGGACCAAAGGTTAGGAACCACCGCCCTAAAGCACTTCAGATAGCAGGGAAGCACCAGCTAAGTGAGCTGTGCTTTTCTTCCTTCTCCATGCAAAGGGAGAATGAGATGGGATTTCAAGCTGAATCACTAGCTAGATGGGCTCCACATGCTAGGGAGGAGAGAGCTTCTCCACCAAGCCTCTCCCACATCTGATACGCGGCTTGATCTTCCCTATGCTTTTTCAGAAGTTGCTAAAACATATTCAATAGGGGTTACTATTTTTTTTCCTAAGTGTTTCCTGCAACTTGAATGAGAAAGGTCACGGCTGAGGAAGCCAGATATCATTACATTTATTTTCTTCTAAATATTTATTCATTCGGTCATTGAATTTTATTTCCTTCTAAATATTTATTCACTTGGTCTTCAAAATAAAGGTTTTGGGAAAAACACAGTTCAGTTTCTCCTGCTTAAGAGGGTTCCAATAAAAGGAGCTTTCATTCATTCATCAGTCGGAGTTAATGGGATAAACAAGCCAAGCCTACTGTTCTCAACCAGTCTCGCCCTTGAGCTACTTCCAAAACCGCCCTTAACAGCTACTACTTTCCCATTTCATGGCAAGAGGAGAGCGGTCTTCTTTTTAAAGGCAGACCTCGAAAGAAGAGTTGTAAGAAAATATCCTACAGGATAAATGCTGGAGTAAGCAGGAAGGTAGTAGGGACGTGGTGGCGCTGTGGGTTAAACCGCAGAAGCCTCTGGGCTGCAAGGTCAGAAGACCGGCCGTTGTGAGATCAAATCCATGCGACAGAGTGAGCTCCCATTACTTCTCCCAGCTCCTGCCAACCTAGCAGTTTGAAAGCATGTAAAAATGCGAGTAGATAAATAGGGACCAGCTCGATGGGAAGGTCACGGCGTTGCGCTGGCTCTACGGCTTAGAGACGGGGATGAGCACCGCGCCCTAGAGTCGGACACGACTGGACTCAATGTCAAGGGGAACCTTGACCTTGACCTTAAGCAGAAAGATGTGGTTCATATTAAGAAACGAATAGGAGAACAGCGTCTCTACCAGGGATCTCAGGTGATTTCCAATAAAATCCAAACAATCCAAAGCAGGTCAAAACGGTCACCCCAAAAAGCTGCTGTAAATTGAGTGTAGTACTTTCCACCTGTGTCTTGCTGCCCTTCACAAAGCTTGGCATCCCTCTCCCCCCCCCCGACAACATGGGCATCGGGTGGTGCAGCAATATTGGGCCATTTCCTGGCATTCTGAACCTTAGGTAGAAAAGCACAACCTTCCCACAGTCATAAATCAGAGGAGTTTTGAAGAACCCATTTAAAACTATGCATGGTGTGAAGACAAGCAGCGCTTGTTCCTTCCCTGAACGCTTTTAATCCTTATCAGCCATGAAATCTGAAGGCCATCATGTTCTTAAAAAAACAACATGGGGCATTTTGATGCAAACCCAAGTTTGTTGCATCCATTGCCACAGCGTGTGATGGCAGGTGTTCATATACTGCAGATGGCCTTTAAAAAGAGCCTTAGACATCTCTGCAAGCGGGAAGGTCAACCCCTCCAGCCCCCAAGCGTCCCCAAGTCCTGTGAAGCTGCCAGCTTCTGCTAGGATTAAACAAAGCTGGGCTGTTCATCTACCATTTACCCAGAACAAGGGCCACACACTAAAAGGTTTCTGTGTACTTATAGCAAATAAGAAAATAATACTGAAAGCGACACCCTAATGGGTCCTGCCTTCATGACCAAATCTCGCTGCAGAAAACCAGCTCAAGACCATCGGAGGAGATTAAGGCTCATGTTTCAGAACTACAAAAACCCACCACTTGACCTTTTTCCGGGTTAGATGGTGCAACCCGCACATTTCAGCGGCTTTCAAAAGTGAGTATCAACCCAGGCTGGACCTTTTCAAGGAGAAACAAAAAAAAAGCCATTTGATGTTGCAAGGCAGCCGTGAGAAAACCTGTTCTCCAGATTCTGGGCTTCTCAGATTTCTGACCAAACCACTCGCAGGAGAGACGGGAAAGGCAAACACCCAGTTCCTTGCATCTCAAGGGGGCACAAGTGGGTTTTTCTTCCAGCACCCACCCACCATCTTTGTTATCCACTGTCCGAGAGCAGCTCAGACAAGAGCCGAGACCTTCAAATCCATGCAGCAGAAACAAATTGACTAATCAAGTTATCCACGGTCTACAGTCCTTTTAATCTGGTACTCTAAATTGCCTTGAGGAAAGACTTTTCTGAAACTCAGGACATACATGCTCCATTCAAATATAATGCCAACAAGGGGGTGAACCCAAGATACATTCTGCTATTAGACTAGACATTTGAGGCTCCAGGTATTAAGGGGTTTGGTGCTCTTTTCCCCCTGCAGGTCAAATTTGGAATTCTTCCAGAGGAAAACATTAGAAATGTCTACTTTTTAAATACAGAATCATGGAGTCAGAAGGGGCCTAGAAGGTCATCCAGTCCAACCCCCTGCTCAAGGAAGGAATCCAAATGCAAGCAGATCAGCCAGGTGGCTGTCCTGTTTTCTCTTGAATTTCAGGAAAAATTAGGAAGCAATACCTGTAAAGTATGTTCCCTTCTCTTTTTAAACAAATAAGCTGCTCTTGAAGACAAGCTTTTATACAATTAAAAATGCTAGGAAATGCGTATCAGGGAAACACAAAAGGAAAACACAATAGGGAAAAAAATACCTTTTCCCCTTTGTTCTCCTTGTTTTATTTATATTTATTTTGTTCTGATATGCAGCTACTTCTTCTAAAGCTATCACTAAGAAATACAGGACACGGTATGAAGATCTGATCTACAGAATTTTTACAGACAAGACTTTTTGTCCAGTAACACTCAAGGCCAAGATGGACTTCTGCAAGGGCCACCATGAGAAAAATATACGACCAGGGAGGATCAAACGCTACAGGGCTCATGGGTTACAACTAACCGTCCTTTAGTGATCCGGTTTGGTGGGGACAGTCAACCAAAGCTATTTTTTTCTGGCTTCACAACACATTTTACACACTTGCAATACTCCTCTTCTTCCTTCTCAGAGGGCAGAAACTTCAACAGACCTGCTTCAATAGCACGTGACGAAGCCATCGGCAGCTTTCGCTTTAATTTAGGGCCCCGGTTCGCAACCTTGGGCAAGCCGGGTGTTCTTGGACTGCAACTCCCAGAAGCCTTCCCCGCTAGCTGTGCCGGCTGGGGTTTGTTTATTTATTTATTCATTCATTCATTCAATTTATACCCCACCCATCTGGTCAATTAAGACCACTCAAGGCGGTTTCTGGGAGTTGCAGTAAAAACAAACAAAAACACCTGGATGGCCCAAAGTTGGAAACCACAGATTTAGGGTGTCTTAGCAGCCATTCTGTTTGCCTAGAAATCTGTTTGCCTAGAAATTGCCACATCTCCCACTAAGGAAACTGTGAAGAGGTGATGTGTTCAAACAAGCCTGCAAAACACACACACACACACACACACACACACACACACACACACACACACACACACACACACACACACACACACACACACACACACACACACACACAAACACACAGAGAGAGAGAGACAGAGACAGAGACACAGACAGAGAGAGAGAGAGAGGTTAGCTGCTGGAATCCCAACAATAGCTAGGAGAGCATTGCATTTTACCAGGAGCATCAAATTTTGCAACTTTATCCCTATTGTCATCCAGAGCCTATGAGGACAGCTTGAGTGGGCAATTAGGAGCCATTAACTTTGCAAAAGTTCTGCTTCTCAGTTGTTCATGAATACCAGAGGTGCGCCATTTGGATTTATCTGATTCTAAAGCCCATCATTCTCCATGCTTGGAATTCCACCTAACAGACTTCATACTTAGAAATAGCAAAATGTTGCTCCCCAGCTGACGGGCGTCCTGGCCAACAATAGGCCCAAATTCTCTATGGTAATTTTAAAGAAATCTTTGAAAACTTTCTTATTTAGGCAGGCTTTTCAAACTATCCCATCATCGTAGCCACTGAGCATACCTAGTTAACATCCATCGCTGCCACCAGTTTTTAATTACTGCAATTCTGAATTTTATTTCATTGATTTAATTTAAATTTTTACAGTTCTATTTTTGGGTTATTGTTTTTTTTTTTAAGTTTGTTTTATTATGTTGGTGTATGATGACCACTGGTTTAAGGATTCCCCACTGTACACCACCCAGAACGATCTCAGGTCAGATGGGTGGAATAAAATAAAATCCATCCATCCATCCATCCACCCTAGTTTCCTATTTGGAAAAAAAAAACTACCCTAAGGCTTGTAGGAAACTCAATAGCTGGGGATGATAGCTGTTGCAGTCCAATCTCCTCTTGAAGCTTCCCTTGCCGCAGAGTGGAATCATCATGCCAGCATGATAGAGAAGCAAATTAGGAAAGTCAAAATGAACGCGCACAGACACACATCCCACCCAGAGATCCACAGCCTGCAAACGCATCCTGTTCCGAAAAGCAAATATTTCTATCTGTTACAAGCTTTGTTGCTTCCTCCCACTTTCTGTGTCCTTACCCCCCCCCCGTCCCAAGATGGCCCCCAGCCAGCCGGCCTTCCAAAAATGCATACGAGGCCCTCGCTTCACGCCAAACACCGTCGCCCCTTCTCCATCTTCAGCCGACAGGTAGGCTCCAGCATGTCCACCGCCTGGCGGTCCTCTCCCTAAGCAAAGATCCTTCTTTTCCCTTACGCGCCCACGCAAAGCTGCGGAGTCACTTCCGCCCTCCAAATCTCATTTCTTTCTGCAGGTTAACTTGGGAGTAAAAAAAGAATAATAATTGAACTTGTCCAAACTCTGCCGTTTCCTTCCGAGTTTTTCACTGCTGGCCCCCATCCTCCACGCTGGGCTCTCCTAAACCATGGGGAGAAAAGAGCCAAGAGAGACACCCTCCGGCTTGTTTTTCTCCCACCGCTGACGAGAATTTGCTCGCTGTCCCCAGACGAGCTTCTAAGCAGCAGGTTATCGGAGATTAACACCCAACGGCAGCATCTGTTTCCAACTCTCAAGTGACATAGCGCAGCCGTAAGGACTGGAGAAAACTAGATCCCCAGATTCAGCCGGGAACCCGTTCGTTGGCCACCCCGACCCACTGAGGGCTGGGCAGCAGAATGATCATGCCAGAGGCATTCTTGTTTATTCATTTTACACCCTGCTTTTCTCCCAACACGTGTGACTCTCTTTCTCACGGCAACCCTGCAACAGACTCAAGATCATTCAGCCAGGTTGGGGGTCTACAGGATTGCCGACAAAGGGCTTGAGCGCCGGAGCCCAAACCCTGGCTCTCCCACCCGGCTTGCCGGCATCGTCACAGGGGATTTGAACTCGGGTCTCGCAAGTCCCAATTTGGACGCTGTGATTAATCTGGATTCGACCTTAGTTTATTTTTATGTTATATGTAAACCACCCAGAGTAGACACGTTCTAGACGGGCAGTATATAAATCTAATAAATAAATAATTATTTATTTAGATGAAACATAGCTAAAATTAAAAACAAAATGTTATAATTAGACTGTTTTTAACCAGAAGCAGGCTATTTCAGCAGTGCTATCCCAGACCTTCTTTTGTACATGTGGTGGGGCACAAACTGCATGCACGTCAGTACTGCATGGGTTGAATTTCTCCACAGTCACAGAAAATTTGTCCCGTATCCAAGTATAGCCCCATTTCGCTGGATGTATTCTGTGATTGTCCTACTTCACTACAAAGTCTACTTAAAAGGATGCTGAGAGAGAAAAATGGATTGTTTTAAGACTGGAAGAGAAAGAAAACAGAGCTTGAAGAAAAAAAAACAGAGCTTAAAGAAATGACCCGTTTGCCAAGGGAATTTTGGGAATTGTAGTCCCCAAATGAAACTTTGTTAGGTTCTGGGGAAACAAGGGTCACAGCCTCACGCCAGAGAAAACATCTCCATGGGACCACAGCTGTCATCTCAGCAAGAAAAAAGGTTGCCACTAAAGATGGGGAGATGGGGGGGGTTAGACTACGGTTCCCACAATTCCGGAAGGTGGCAATCAAAAACTCACAAACCTACACACCCCTAGTCTCTCCTGCCCTTATCCCACGCTGAATGCAGAACCCCCTACAGAGGTGGGCGAGTCACCGTACAGAAATCTTTGGACGGGTAAATCTTTGGGTGAGCAACCGTACAAAGCTAAACACGACGCCAGCATCTGGAAAAGGGGGAAACCCTGCAGGTTTTTAAATCCATGGCAAGAAAGAGCCCTCTCTTTACACCCCAACCCAGAGGTGGAAGGAAGTCTTAACCATTAAGTCCGCCTGCCCTGGATAAAGGCCTATTTTTATAGCTTAATCTTTAAGATGCTCCAGTTGCAGAGGTGGCCGGCGACGGTGTTGGTGTTGGTGGTGCTAGGGATATTAACATCCGCCGTTTTTTCCGCCGTATCCTTCATCCCAAGACATCCAAGGTCATGCTGAACCAAGTCAAATCAAGCTCGCTGCGTCTTCCCGAAGGTTCGCTTCCTGCGCTGGTAGAAAGAGCCCTTCACGAAAGCTGCCGCCGTTGCGCATCTCCAGCGCTGACAGAGGGCTGTATGTTCCTGACCTCTTGGAAAGTTTCGGCCTTTTGCCAGGAAAAGCTTCACAAGTTTAAGGCGCTTCCATGCAACGCTTTTATAGACAGGGCAAGGCGCTCTGGGGCTGCTTCGGAGCCAAGAAAACGTCGCTTCCAGGCCCCGTGATATCTTCTATGGAGCTGTTCCTCTTCCTTTTTAAATCGACAGTCGTAGCACTCTCCAAACCCCAGACAAAGGGGCACTGCCCCAAGGAGCTTACAATCTACTTTTTCTGGACCGTGAAGAAATGCGAAGGTTGGTAGGCACCATTACGAGCTGATACGCATACATCCACAGAGAAAAAGCCAGGGATTAAAGCTATGCAGGAACGAAGCAGGATAAAAAGAGATTTGAAAGGTGAATGGTATATATTAGCCAGGATGGCCAATGGCTCTACCGGCCTTTGAAAACTCCTGGATCTGCAGACACGAGCAGCATTAAACTCCGTATTGTTAAAAAAAATCACTTGTTGTGCATATTAAGCTCCTATTAAAAAAAACCCACCTCTCACAAGTCCAGGCTGGTTGTGTGCATTTGTGCACAGAAAACACACAGGTGTGCGCCCATTCACACTTTCTAAGATAGCAGCTTGAGCAATAGAGTTGTGCTGGAATGTTTGGAGAATTCTGGGTGTTGGGAGTAGAAAAAATCTGAATGGCACATTTCTACTGAGCAACGTGGGCTACAAGGCATGGCATGGATTTCCCCCCCCCTCCTTCCTACGGCTTGCGCCTCTGGCTCACACGATCAGTGCTTTCCTTCATCTGGACACTGAGCAAATGGCAGGGGGTTCCCAGCAGAAATACAGTGGTGCCTCGACGTACAAATCTAATTGGTTCCAGAACTCTGGTCGTAACTCGAAATGGTTGTAGTAAATTGAAGTACTATTTCCAATAGGAATGCATTGAAATGCACTTAATCTGTTCCGGTCAAAGAAAAAAAATCACAAAAAAAGAAACACTGCAAGACGCATCAGAAACATGATTAATCTGTTCAACCAAAGGAAGAAAAAAAGAAAAGCGAACAAACCATGCAGGACCCTTTAGAAATGCAAAAAAAGCAAAGCAGAAAGCAAACAAATCTAGCAAGACTCTTCGGAAATGCAAAAAAAAAAAGCAAAGCAGAAAGCAAACAAATCTAGCAAGACCCATCGGAAATACAAAAAAAGCAAAGCAGAAAGCAAACGAATCCTGGAAGACTCATCAGAAATGCAAAAAAAAAAAAAAAAAAGCAAAGCAGAAAGCAAACAAACCATGCAAGTCCTTTCAGAAATGCAAAAAAAGCAAAGCAAAAAGCAAACAACCGCTGGGGCGAAAGAGCTACAAAGAAACAGCCTCTTTGCCATCAACGGTTAGTACATTTGAATTTCCTGCCTTTTCCCCCCTGCCTTTTGGTGTTTCTAAGTGGAAGCTCCGGCCCCAAGTCGAAGCAAAATTTTGAGGCTGGACCTGGTCGTAACTCGAAATGGTCGTAAGCTGGGACATTTATTAAGCCGAGGCACCACTTGTATGACACTTCAGAGGACCCTCTGCTGTGACACAGAAACACAACACCTCGGTGCCCTTGTTCTTGCTGCAACATCATCTGTGTAACACGATCCTCCTCACCAGGCGATACGCAAGCACTTTGGACCTGGGCAAAGGAAAAGCGACACCTTGTCCTTAATTTCTGGTGATGCAGGGGGAAAGCTGCATAAAGGTACCTCAAACTTCATATGGCTCATAGCAAGGAACATCCAACACGGCCCATAACCGACTTGTGAATTCTACACTGCACACTTCCAGCAGTGGGACAACTCTTTAACGATCATTTCTCCTTCCTAAGAAATGGAAGGATCCAAGTGAAGAACTCAAAAATTTTCTGCTCGGGTACTTTAGTGCATCGTTCTGCGCTACAGCGCAACAGCGCTGTAGCAGCAAACTCCCAGTTCTCTCTCCATCAAACGACAAACTGCATGTCTCTCCTTTTATCACCACTTGTTGGTGGTGGCAAGCCTCTGAATAAGCAAGCTGAAGCAAGCCTTAGAAATACATTTTGGGTTAATTACACCATATTGCACCTTTCTAGTTTACCTTTCCCCCCTGAGAAAGTCAAGGCTGCAGGCAGAGCAGTCCGACTACCCACCCCAACCGGGCTCAAGGAGGTCAGGTTAGGGTGACATGACTGGCCCAAGGTCACCCCAAGGGTCAGCTAGACCCTAGCATGGGAAGAAATGAGTTCAAGGCAACTTTTTTTTAAAAAAAAGGTCAGAATACAACTGCTGGTCCCTCTTTGCTGCAGGGATAAATTTGCAGGTCGTTCAGAAACCATCCTCCATGAAATCAGACTAGCGTTTTTGCCAGGAAGGTGGGTGGAATCAAGGCCTTTCTGTCACAGCCAGCCAGGTCTCACCACCTCTCACAGCCACAGAAGAGGCCACGGGCCATGACCACCAAGACCCATTTGCCCACCCGCAACAGCCTGATTTGAATCCCAAACATACCACTCTCGCTTTTCTAGGCTAGGCCTCCTCTGAACGTTCCTAAAATTATTATTTACCTCTTCCCTTTTTAATCCCACTTTTCTCCCCAAAGGTGGCTTTGAACATAATTAAGAAACGTATTAAAACACAAGAGGTAGTTTAACCATAGAATCACTGAACAGAGAAGTTGGAAGGGACCTGGGTGGCCATCCAAACCAACCCCTGCTCAAGGCCGGAATCCACGTCAAAGCAGATCTGACAGAGGGTGGTCCAATATTCTCTTGAAGGCCTCCAGCGCTGGAGCACTCACCACCTCCCGAGGCCATTAATTCCATCATCATACTGCTCTAACAGTTCCTGATATTCAGCCGAAATTTGGCTCCCTGTAACTTGAGCCCATTGTTGCGTGTCCTGCACTCTGGGAGGATCGAGAACAGATCCTGCCCCTCCTCTGTAGGACTGCCATTCAAGGATTTGAAAAGTGAGATCCTCTCTCCCCTCTGTCTTCTTTTCTCAAGGCTAAACTTGCCCAGTTCTTTCAGTCTTTCCTCCTCCCTAGGGCCTCGTTTCCGGCCCCCCTGATCACCCCCGCTGCCCTTAAACTACTTATCAGATTGAAACTCAATTAATATTGTTTCAAAAATATTTCAGCTAAAATAATAAGAACTTCAAATTTAAAAGCAGTTCATCTCTGTTAAGCTGGCTAGATCGGTCAGTAAACTGGGTGCCTGGCTAAAGAGCGAAGGTTGAGAGTTCAAATTCTCCCACTGTGCATCTCAGAAGAGCCAGCCTGGGTGGCCTTGGGCCAGCTGCACAGTCCCAGAGCTGCCCCCTAGAGGAAAGGAAGGGGAAAGCACTTCTGAATCTACCGAGAAAATTCTGACTTATGGCGAACCTTTTCAGGGTTTTTCAAGTACTCAGAAGCAGTTTCCCCTTCCCTTCCGGAGGTGACCCTGGGATTGTGTGCAGCTCGCCCAAGGCCAACCCAGGCTGGCTCTTCTCCCAGAGAGGCACAGTAGGGGAAATCGAACTCCCAACATCTTGCTCTGCAGCCAGAGACCTAAACCATCTGAAAATACAGCCTTAGGGGATACCTACAGACCCATGGACACACTCTGCTTTCCTGGTCCCTGAAGTTAAGCATTAAATGTTTAAATGTCCATCCAATCAAAATAAAAGCAAAAACAAAATGCAATATGGCCGGTTGCTTGCTTCCAAGCAGAACAGCCACGATGGAAGGAAAAAGAGAGCGCTCTCTCTTTCTCTAAGTGGAACGCCGGGTTCTCCTGAGCCCTGAAGCGCTTCTGATCTCCAAAGAATCCAAGCCGATTTGGGGGCCTATGTGAGAGGTTCAAGAGGTGGTCTACCCCTTCAGGGAGTCTTCACAGCCAAGCCAGGATTTGAATCCAGTCCTCCCAACCGGGAGAGAGCGCTCATCTGACCGCACCACAACCGCTCTCAAATCGAGGATGAGCTTCCACCGGAGTCCACGTGCCGAAAGGGTGCACTTTCTTGTGGGTCACAAGAAAAACTAGTTATGATTTCAGTAGGTCTACTCTGCTTGGGGTTAAGGTGCACTGCTTCGTTGCCTGCAATCTTACACATACCCCCAATGGCTCGAATCACAGGAGGACTCTCCGAAAAGATGCCCGGGGTCACCCAGTCCCGTCCCACCCCCAACCAAACACCCCCCTAAGGCACCTCTGACACGCAGGTATGCCTTAATCTCCATTTTAAAATCGGAAACAAGAGACTCCACCGCATTCCAGGGCCGTTTGTTCCACCATCTAACCCAAGAACGTCAGCCTGTCACAGTACACACACTCAAGCATGAGTGTTCATGCACCTTTGCCATTTCATGCCACTTACTCCCAAGAAAGTATACCAACAGTCTTGGCAGAGGGAGGCAAGCACACACGAGACTCGAACCCAGAGCTGAGAAGGATGGGGCAGGGTTGATTTTCTCCACGCACCCACCCACCCAGATCCTTTGCTTACTCTCTCTCCCAGTGGCTTCTGCCTTGCATCTATCCAGCTATCCCTCTCTTGCATCGGGAAACTGACTTTATTGGACCTCAGCCAAAAGGCAGCCGATAAACTGGGTGAATCTGGGCTGTTGGTACCCGAGCCCATTGGAAGGGCTTTGCACAGACCTGGGGGTTGTGTCTAGGTCTATAGGGCCGTTCTGTACAGCGTGATGATTGCCCCTTTAAGGGCCACAGCCATGTCATCAAGAATCCTGGGATGTGTAGTTTTGCAAGGGTCTTAGAATTCTCTGCACTGCAGGGTTCCTGGGCAAGAAATTCTAAGAAATCCCCATCGAACTACGAATCCCAGGCTTCCTTGGGATGGAACCATGGCAACCAAGGCGCTCCCAGACCCTTCTCAGTGTGCTGAGCAAATATGCATATGGAGGGGCCTGCAAGTTGTAAGCCATGCTCAGAATGCGCGCGCGCGCGCGCGCGCACGCACGCACGCACGCACGCACGCACGCACGCACGCACACACACACACACACACACACACACACACACACACACACACACACAGCTGCTCTTTGAGGAACCGGCTGGAGATGCCTTTCGCTCGACGTTCAAGCTGCCTCGGTGACCAGCGTCAAGCGTGGAAAAGGACTCACCGGAAGGACGAGTTTGGCGACCGCCTTGGGTCTCGCTCTTCCAACAGAAAAGAGGAGGGGAACCAAACACCGAGAACCCAGCGAAGTGCACACCTGTAGCTCTCCTGATTTCGTCTAGACTACAACTCCCATTATCCTTGGCAACGGCAGGCACCAAGAGGCGTTGACCCCGCAAAAGCCCTAGGGAACCGTGGGTCCGCTCAACCCCTATAGCTTAAGCCACTCAACCAGGTACCCTCCATCCATGGGGGTTTCTACGTTTTATAGACATCCACGGAGAAATAATTGAGTGTTTGGGGAAACGGCCCCAGGCCACCTTCCGGGGGGGGGGGGATTGGAGATTCGGCCAGCCAGCCATCCAGAAAGGAACTTCTCCGAGCTTCTGAAGGAAGCTGGTGTTTTCATTTCCCACTGGGCCCTTGCAAATGGGCCACCACTAGCCCTCCACCAGGCCGACCAGCCGCCCTGGCTTAAGAACAGGAAAGCCATAAGGAATCAGGTCAGAGGTTCAGCGCCTTGCAGGCACCGCCGGGAAGCCAACACGTAGGACACGGCCAACAACGGTCTCCGTCATGAGTTCCCCCCCCACACACACACTGTTGCTAATTCAGAGGTAGACTGCACCAGCACGCTGAAGTTCAACCCATGACGCTAACCATCGATAGGAGCATCATCCGGGAGTTTGTCTAGTTGTGTTTTTTTTTAAAAAGGGGGTCACTAAAAACCTCACCTCCCGTGAGAGTCAGCCAAAAAAGGGCTAAAGACGCACATCAGACACACAGAAACCTCCAGACGGGTACCTGTGGCCGAGGAATAAAGAATCTTGTGGCACAAATCTTAACCCTTTTTAAACAAAAAAAGTAGGTTTTGACACTCCAGCGCAGGCCACAGCAACACTTCTGCCCCACAGAGCATGGTCATTTCTAGGGTGCCCCAAGATTTACGTTTCCTGTTGTGCAACAGACCCTTCTGGCTATTTTATTCCCCTGCTCCCTGAGCCCCCAAAATCTTGCCTTTAGCCCCTCCAGCCCGGAGCGTCCAGGCACAAGCACGCCAGGAGAGGAAGAAGACCCGGATCGATGCAAAGCTTGTACACCCAGGGTCATACCAGGGCTCTCCCTCACAGGTAGGTAAAAACCACAAAATAAAGTAATTTTAAAAAGGCAACCACAAAAAGCACATACACTGCAAGGTGGGGGCTGAAATGGGGGGGTTAAGAAAAAAATTGGTCTTTTGCACCTACAAAGTTCAGCCGTTCCTGGAAAAAATACACATACACACAAATACATCCCTTGGTTCTACCTATAGATCTCCTCATGAGCCAAGAGCGAATGTGGCTTCCGCTCCAGCCTGCCTGAGCCGCCTCCCCCCCCCCCCAATATCATCATCCGCTAACCAGGCCTAAGAAACATGGCTTGAGGGGAGATTGTCTTCTATAAATAATGTTATTATTTCCACTGATTTTTTTCCAAACGGGGATCCTGATGTGGCCGGGCTCCATCTAGGGGGGGGGAGGCTTTTCCTCACCCACTCCCCACATTTTCCCCCATAGCTTTTTTTTAACCTGTTTTTTAAACCTGCAGTGTAACTCATCACCATCAGGAATACAAATTTATACATATACATATTATATACAACTATTCAAAGATATACATGGTTTTATATATACGTGTGTGTGTATACATACTATATATGTATATGTGTGTGTGCGTGTGTGTATGTGTGTCTATATATATATATATATATATATATATATATACACATACACACACACACACATATACACACACACACATACACAGTATATATAGAGTGTGTGTGTGTGTGTGTGTGGATATATATATTGTATATATATGTGTGTGTATATACATATTGTGTTGTGTGCATATGTATGTATACATATATAATATACTATACACACAAACATGCATATTACAGAGAGAGAGAGAGAGAGAGAAAGACACATATATTTTATATATACACATTTACACACACACACACTCCCATCCATACGTTCCATCTTAATGTGCAGGATCCCCTGCCGGGCCTCTTTCCAACGATCTAACGATTCTGGTGTTGGGGGGGGGGGTTGTTATAAATGTATAATATGAAACCTTTCCTTGGTCGTAAACGCGCGTCCTCTCTCGGGTTCCCATAAAAAAAAAAAAAACCTTTCTTTTCCATCATCCTTCCCTAACTTTCAGCGCCCGAAGCGAGCGGATGGCCCCTAGCTCGCCTCCTCAGGAGATCCCCCTTCAAGCATCCTCCTCCATCATCCTTCTTCCCACCCACCCCCACCTCCCCGGGGGGGGGGTTTACCTCGCAGGACGCCCGAGTAGGCGGCGATAAGGGTCTTCATGGCTTCCGAGTCGGAGCCTCAGCCGCCTCCCATTCCCGTGCTGCGGGGGTGGGGAGGGGGGAAGAGGGAGGGAGGGAAAGAAGGAAGGACCGCCGGTTCGATCCCCGGCTCCTGTCAGCGAGGAGGAACAACAGCCAACCGCCGCCCGAAGGAAGGAGCGCGAGGTGCGCGCCGCCGAGGCCGCGCGACCCTTTTTATACCCACCTGGCCGGCTGAGGGGCGGAGCAACCCGGTCGCCCCGCCCCGGACCCCGCCCCTCCTCCTCCCCCCGCTCGTAGGCGGAGTCTCGCCGGAGCCTTCCCCCCCCCCGGGCGCTGGGGATTGTGATGCTCGCGGGGCGCGGGCAGGAGGGGGGGGTGGGGAGGTTGTGGCAGGCTCGGAGCGGAAAGCCTAGTGGGGAGAGCCGGGGGCTTGGATGTTGGGGGGGTCGTCAATGGCCACACCTGGCCCCCCCACGGCTCTCCTCGGCCCTCCCCATCTGGGGGGGGAAGAAGGATGGCAGGATCCCGGGGCAAAAATGCACGGAGGAGGCGGGAGGGATAGCGCTTGACCCGAGTCGGCCGGGGGTTGTCTGAACGGGCTTCTGCACCGTGGCGGAGAGAAGCGTTTGCAAGCCTGGAAAGAAGGGGGGGATGGCAGCGGCGTGCGTGGCGTCTCGCGCCCGTTTGGTTCCCTTTCTCCCCCCCCCCGTCCTCCCTCATCATCCTCATCATCTTGTGACGTGCCCTCATGTCCCTTCCCAGATACGGTGACCCTATGAACGACCGACCTCTCTGGTCAACCGCTCTCTCTGCTCCTCTACTGCAGACTCAAATCATCATCATCAGAGATGAGAGCATCTAAAGGTGTAGGAAAGCTTTGGGAAGAACACCTCAGCTCAGATTCTGGAAAATTCCAGACAGTTACAGTTTAGTTCCAAGTCTCCCAAAAGGAATTGGTTACCACGATAGTTACATTGTTGTAAGCCGCCCAGAGACCTTTGGGTAGAGTGGGCAGCAAATAAGTTAAATAAATAAATAAATAAATCATCATCATTTCAGAACTGCAGAGTTGGAAGGGAGCCTATGAATCATCACATCCAGCATCTGTCAACGAGGGCCCGTGGGGGGAATTGAACTCCCAACCCTCTGGCTCTGCAGCCAGCGCCTGAAACCCCTGAGCGTTCCGGCATCCCTGGCTTCCTTTATGGATTCAATCTCTCGTCGCCTCTTTTCCTGCCGCTTTCCGCCTTTCCCTGCCTTCCGGTCTTTTCCAGAGAATCCTGCCATCTCCGGATGTGCTTAAAGCAGGACAGGTTCAGCGGCCACATTTCTGCCTCCAGAGAGTGTTCAGGCTTGACTTGCTCTAGGACACACACACACACACACACACACACCCCTTGTTTCTCTTCCTGGCAGGCCAGGGCATCCCCAAAGCTCTTCTCCAGCACCACATTTTTGAAACAAATCACTTTTTCCACCCTCTCTGCTTTCACACCCGTAGCTTGTCAGCCAGGATATCATAGAAATGGATAGTCGAAGTCTTGACCCTTCGATGATAATAATAATCATAATAATGTGAATAGGGGAAAGGTGGTAATCCAGCCTCGCCCCCCCCCACCCATCCTGCAGCAGTCACAAGCCCCTGACAGTGGTGATGATGATTCCTCCGACTTATAAGCATTTCATGTCACTTTCCATTTGGAAAATCACCAAGTAGTTCCCAACTAATAAAGCTGATAGTTAGATGCAATCAAATCTATTAAAACCAATTCATGGACTCTCTTTCACACACACTTGTACAGAGTCGCTGGTAACTGTAAGTATCAAGAAAATACGTGTGCAAATAGATAAGCCCTTAACTGAGGCCTTCTCTCCTCCCTACAAACAGCTGGGAGGCCATGATGATGATGATGGTCATTACTGTTGTTGCTCTTACTGTATTGGCCTTGCAGATGGGGGAAACTCATTCCAAAATTTTTGGGGAACGCAGATCCCAAGCCGCTGATGCTTGCGGGGCCAAAGCACATGTGGGTACATGAGGGTCTGATCATCAGGGGAAGCAAAATTATATACCAACCCTAGTTCCTTCTGCACTTCAGTAACCAGGGAGTGGGTTTGAGTTTCCCATAACCTGCACAGTGCCGTGAGCTCTCCTACACCTAAAGCAAAGTACATCTGGGAACGGCTTCATCTTGGTCGGGCAATTAAGAGCCATTACTTTTACAAAACACCAACAACCAGGGAGGAAGGGAAAGATGATAGCATGGTTCTGTTGACATGGCTCAGCACAGCTGCCTGTATTTTCAAGCAGGGCGCTTGACTATCTGAATGGTCAGGATGAGCTCCTCCAGGACATCAGAATTTACCTTTCTCCCCTCCGGTTCGTTTAGCTGTTTCTCCTTGCCATCAAAATACCGCAATCTTTGTACATAGTGCTTTACTGTGCAACATCATGTCAAACCAGAGGGAAACGATTCATGCAATCCGTGAGAGAAGTAAACATGGCTTGAGTAATGCACTGACCGGATTGCCATAAATTTGCAAAACAAGGGAATGGGGAGATCTACAGGGATCACATCTGGGTTTCACTTTACACAGAGAGGGAGGAACTGTAAACCTTTGACACCATTATTTTTCACAAAACCTCCATCTTGCAATCAGCATCATCCAGTTTATCGCCATTCTATCTGGTCAGATTTTCATCACTTTGTGACCCACACCGTCATCAAACTTTCATCAAGGCCCGAAGAAGGGTTTTGGAGAACTCCGAAGCTTGCTTTCTTTTTAACTTTTCAGTTAGAAACTGGGGAGGGGTGGGAAGTGGTGCCTCGCATTATGACGTTAATTCGTTCCAGCAAAATCGCCATAAAATGAAAACGTCGTAATGCGATTTTAAAAAGCCCATAGAAACGCATTAAAACCTGATTAATGCGGTCCTAGGGGCTTGAAACTCACCGTCCAGTGAAGATCCTCCATAGCGCGGCCATTTTCACTGCCTGTGCAGCGAGGAATCCGTGGCAGAAAAGAGCGGGTGGCCATTTTGTTTACCCTGCGGCCATTATGAAACCGACGATCAGCTGGACAAAAATCATTACTTTGCAATGATCGGTTCCCGAAGCAGGGAACCGATCATCGCAAAGCGAAATTCCCCCATAGGGAACATCATTTTGCGATTGCTTTTGTGATCGAAAAACATTGACGTCTAGCGATTTTGTCGTCAAACGGAGTGCCCGTTAAGCGAGTCACCACTGTATGCCCATTTTTAAGTAGCCACAACATCATATTCGCGAAGGCTTTCATGGCCGAGATCTACTGATTGTTGTGGGTTTTTCAGGCTCTTTGGCCGTGTTCTGAAGGTTGTTCTTCCTAACGTTTCGCCAGTCTCTGTGGCCGGCATCTTCAGAGGACAGCAAACTGCCATAGAATTCCGGCCAGAGCACAGTTTGCTGTCCTCTGAAGATGCCGGCCACAGAGACTGGCGAAACGTTAGGAAGAACAACCTTCAGAACACGGCCAAAAAGCCCGAAAAACCCACAACAACCAGCCACAACATCCTCTTGAGTACTCAGTGTGGGTGTAGTGGCTAGAGTGCTGGATTGGACCTGGGGTAGAATCCTTGCCCAGTCATGGAAACCCTCTGGGAAGAGAACATTGGAACTGTGTAAACCACTCTTTAAATATCTCAAAGTGTGCTACTTATATACTGACCCATAGTGCTTAAAACAGTCTCTAGGCGTTTTACAGTTTAATTATGCAGGCTACACATTGCCCCCCCCAGCTGGTTACCTGCGCTTGGGTTGAACTCAGGTTGTGAACAGAGTCTTCACTGCAGTACTGCAATTTAACCACAGCAGCAGTACCTCCCTTACTTTGAAAGCCCTCCTAGGGTTGCTACAAATCAAATGCGACTCGGAAGCCCATAACATAGACCCAGCCTCCTTGTGGACCTTCTGGAGCATGGCAATGCTAGGTTTGGGGATTACAGTTCCAAAAATCCCCCAATTAGCTCAGCTACTGGACATGTTGCCTGGTGGATTCTGAAAATCTTGGTTACACTCCGGGACATTAACCTAGAGGCCGAGCATTTCGTTTTCAGCATGGGAGAGTAGATTTTTCTTTCAACCTTTTCAAGAACGTATAGATCCCTGTCCTAGATTACAGACCTAGAATGGCTACTAGATTTCTCGTATTTCAGTCTAATGAAAAACAGTCAGTCTGATATTTCAGTCTGATGCAGTTATGCAAAAGGTAAGAAATCTCTGTCGCCATTATCTGTTGCACATCAAGTTGTGTGACAATAGATAACGTCGAGGGAGGTGTCTTAATGGCCTTTTGCCAGAACCACCACTAAAAGTTACACCTTTTGCATCACTGCGTCGCAGGATTTCAGCCGAGGTAGTTCTTCCATTCTTTATCCCTATCCGAGCCCTGCATGGTTCAAAATTGCGGCCATCGATAAAATACATCAATACAATTCAAACAAATTAAGCAATTCGAATACTCAGACTATTAGATATAAATAGCCCGGGCAGTACAAGAGTGCAATCTCGGAGACATTGGGGGGTGAAGGCAGGCAGCTTGCCAGAGAGGTGATGATGCCTGTCCCTTGCCATGCAGGACCTTGAAAAGCTTGCTGATTTCATCAAGATCAGAGCTCAGGAAAGTACCTTTTGTAAACGGCAACCTCTGTAATCTCCCAGCCCACACGTAGGCCCACTGGTTGGGGGCTGGGGGAGTGACCGCAGACAGACAGCGGGTCAAAGAGCCACCACTGTCTCCTGCCACCCCCTTCATGGCAGCTAAGGACATACACCTGCTTCCAGAAAGAGTCTGGGCCATGCCACGGAGGCCCTGTGCCAGGGAGGCAGTGGTTGAAATGTCTGTTCGCCTAGATTGGAACTCTTGGGTGCAATATTTGAAACCGGCCTTAGTAAAGGCAGAGGAGGGTGAAGGCTGGATGGAGCATTAGGACATGACGCATGACTCTTCACAAAGGCTGTGTGCCATGAAATATCCTGGATGGGATGTCTGAGTCTTGCAGGAAACTAAAGTGCCCCACCCAGGAACATGGGGGTCAAGGAATGGCACATCTGATAGAGAAGGTTGGCCTTTGTAACTACATTTTTAGCCATGGAACACCACTGCAATTGGTGAAAGATCTAAACCGAGCTGGAAGGGATGAGCAGAAAGATCATCCAGATGCAATTCGCACCCTTGTCTTGTCCAGAACCGCAGGCAGATTGGATTTCCTTGTTCCTTCTCAGAGATCATTTCCTGCTTCTTTTTATTTCCATCCAGTTCCCAAACTTACCTCCGCAGAGTGATTATTGTGCTAATTATTGCGGAGGGGTGAATTTCTAAGAGAGCTGCCGCTACATTCTAATTCTTGCTTGCTGCCCTTCGGTTCTGCAATCGGGAATTAAATAAATTCCTAAAAACTCTGAAGAGTTAACACTCTTTGCAGCAGGAATATTTTTCCACCCTCTGAACGCGGGCATCCTGGCTCCAAGTCCTCGTCGCCCTGAACAAGTTGCTGCTCTGCTGGGTTGATCTCCAAGACGGCACTTTCCAGCTCCAGGATGACTCCCTGATGTGACTGGCCATCGTGACAGCGTGCTTGCGCAAGACACAGACATGGGTCGTGAGTCACGGGGGTGGGCAATCCCATGAACCTGAGCTGTCCCATTCTGCAACAGCCAGCAACCCATCGTCGTCGATCTCCGGTCCCACAGATTGCTCCAGATCAGGAGATGCAATTGCAACGGGTTGCTTCAACAAAGTCCCTTAGGATCCTCAGCCTGGTTTTGCAAAAAAATAAAAAACAATTTAAAAAGGCAGAACCCAGACATAGAAAGAACAAGCAAAGGTGGGACAATTTTTAAAAAAAATCATTCATAAGCACCACTGCTTTGAGATGCCCATTCAGTGATTTCACAAAAGGGTCAACATAAGAGTCTCCAGACAGTCACAACTGTGTCCCTTGCAGGACCTCAGATCCTCTCTGGACGTTCATCCATAACTGAGAGATGAAACCCACTCTATTTTTCTCCTGGCTCGTTTCCCCCATTGTGGAAACTGCTAGATGCCAAAAAAAATGGGCCTCTCAGACCCTCTGGGGTCAAACTCCAAAGTGTCGCTCTGTTGCAATGTATACAAAAATGGAAAGTTACAACCGGGTGTCTGAAACAGGTTGGTTGGCTGCCAGGACGTCCTCAAAAACAGGGATGCGTCTGGATTGGGAAAGGGGTAGACCGAGGACACGCCCCAGGTATCTGTCAAGGTTCGTTTTCTTTTGAATGAAAATCTTCATGTCGAAGGAAGGAAGGAAGGAAGGAAGGAAGGAAGGAAGGAAGGAAGGAAGGAAGGAAGGAAGGAAGGACAAAAGAACAAAAGGAAGGAAGGAAGGAAGGAAGGAAGGAAGGAAGGAAGGAAGGAAGGAAGGAAGGAAGGAAGGAAGGAAGGAAGGAAGGAAGGAAGGAAGGAAAAAGGACAGAGGGAGGGAGGGAGGGAATTAAGTTCCCAAAATCCTGTCCCTGATACATTGATTAACATAAAGGAAATTGTGGAAATCTTCTTGGCAAATTACAGCTCCTTGGAAAAGAGCCAGCCTGTGCAGCCTTGGGCAAGCTCCACAGTCTCAGGATAACCACACACACCCCACAGAAGAAGGGAATGGTAGACCATTTTTGAGTGTTCTTGACGTAGAAAACTCTGAAAAGGGTCATTATAAGTCATCATTGACTTGAGAGCACATGAGTTAGCTGGTTTAGTTTGGGAGTTTGATTCCCCACGGTGCCTCCTGTGAGTAGGGCCAGCCTGTGTAGCCTTGGGCCAGCTGCACAGTCCTGGGTGTCGCCAGAAGAAGGGAATAGGGAAACCACTTCTGTGTCTCCTCTACCTGGAAAACCCTGAAAAGGGTTACTGCAGGTCAAAATCTGCTTAACAGCACGCGCTTATTAAAAAGGAGGTCCACAGGCAGGGCCTTGTTAATGAGCAGCCATTTGCCCTTGTGACTTACGCCATTTCCCTTATACAAACATAAATTGGCAATAGGATTCTGGCTAACCTTAGTAGGGTTATAAAAATGACCCATGCTCAAGAGGACTCCACGTGTCTCCATAGATTACCAGTCTGACACGCAGAGGCGTAAGATTTAATGTTGGAGGTGGTCATGGAGGAGGACCGAAGGAATGCCCGCGACGTCTCCCACTTCCTGGCGCCTTGTTCCCAGGGATGCTCTCAGAGCACAGGTATGAACTCCCACATCTTTGGAGGCGCACCTGTAAGGGATCTTTGAACGGTGGCAATAGGGCCTCATGACACAGATTGGACAGAGTATATTACACTCACACCGAGCGAGTGAGATTTTATTGAACCTACGAGAATTAAAACGCACACCTCCCTTGAATTGCACGGTCTGCGCTAAACCTAGAGATCGGCATGAGTCGCCAGTTTGACCATTCGTAATGGTTCGTCCTTTGGCCACGCTGGGGTTCGGCAGGTGCCTCGGCTTCCTTCCCCCACTTCCTCCAGTGGGCAACCACTCGGAGGTCATGTCGCTGGGCGTCCTTGGCCTGCCTCCCCCTCTGAGTGGGCACCTACCGGAGGACGTTTACGTCTGATGAAGCGGACGCATCCACAAAAGCTCACATTAAACAATATCAAAGTTAGTCTTTAAGGTGCCACTGCTTTTTTTTTTTACGTCATTTCCACTTATAATTGATTAAATAGGAAGAAGGAGTTGGGCAGACTATAATAGGATGCCTGCTTTCCCAGACCTCCAGAGAATTCTTTTAGCCTAAAAACAAAAGAAGATGATGCAATTTATCTGGTCATTCATATCTTCTGTGTAATTTTGATGGGACTCCTTTTATTGCTGTGTTGCTATTATTTCTTCTTGGCCACTTGGCTCAGCATGAGACCTGAGGCTATTGCTTCTCAGCCACTGTTTTTAACCTAGGCTTGTCCTTGGTCCGGCACGTTTTCTGGTTAAAACAGCCTGTGGGTTGTGCCCATATGTGTTCTAGGCCAGTGGTCCCCAACCTTGGGCCTCCAGATGTTCTTGGACTACAACTCCCAGAAGCCTTCACCACCACCTCTGCTGGCCAGGATTTCTGGGAGCTGAAGTCCAAGAACATCTGGAGGCCCAAGGTTGGAGACCACTGTTCTAGGCAAAAATGCCCACTCTTATGTCTTATGCTTACCCACGAAAGCAAGCATTCAAATATAGCCATTCATCCTTAAGGTACCACAGCTTTTGGGGTCTACTTTACTTTTAAATTTGTATTTGGTCCTTACCAGATAGGCAAAATGAGACTCTGCAGGGGTGTTGTACAAACCGGGCCGGTTTGGTAGCAGCCGCCCATCAGGCATTGAGGAGCAAAAGGCCTTGCCCTCATTATGGGCATACTGACCCTCACTTACCAAGGTCTCCAGTTTGAACTCCCTGGGGAGGACGCCGCGGGAAAACATAGGGACCCTCCCACCCCATGTTGTAAACCAGGGGTTTGGTGCAGATGGAAACTGAGGCAGAGCTGGTGGCATTAATGAGCCCCTTGGTTGCTGGTTCAATATTTGTTGGTTGGTTGGTTGGTTGGTTGGCTGGCTGGCTGGCTGGCTGGCTAGCTGGCTGGCTGGCTGGCTGGCTGGCTGGCTGGCTGGCTGGCTGGCTGGCTGGTTGGTTGGTTGGTTGGTTGGTTGGTTGGTTCAATTTTTATACTGCCCATCTAGCCCAATAGTTAAGACTGTTCTAGAGTGTGTTATTCCCCAGGTTCCAATAAATCCCTTTTTTGGCTTAAGCCACTCTGTTTCTATTCTATGGATCCAAGCATAGTGGAAGGGCCACGAGTTGACCCGGGCAGTGGTCGGCAGGGCTCACAGAACACTGAACTCCTTGGAGTACGCATAAGAAAGGGGGGGAAATAATTTCAGAGACTGGGAGTGGCTATTTCACAGGAGTAGGAAACTGCTCTCCACAAACAGATGTTCTTCAGACATACAAAACATGTTCGTCCTGACCACAGGAAGATGTATACCACATTATTTGATAGGGCAATCACATCAAATCCATGTAGAGTTCTTTGTATCTTCTCCCAGATGGGCAGAGAAAGCTAATTTAGATCATACTAATTGGCATAATTAGTATAGCACCGATGCAGAGCTTTGAACCATTGCTTGCTTTTAACTGCAACACCCAGAATCCCCATCTTCCCCCTGGCTGGAGGATTCTGGAAGTTTTAGTCCACCTGAAGAGCTTTTACTCTTGCCATACATGCACGATCTTCCTTCGGCTCTTCTCAGTGCAGAATTTGGCCTAGCTTCTCAGCATTTATCTTAGAGCCGAGGGTGCAGAGCCTCGCTAATGCTTGGGATTAACGCTCTCCCCCGTTACATAATGCACGTAGATAAAAGCAGGAGGCAGAACTTGGAAGCTGTGTCGGAGAAGGAAGAGAGGCAAGATCAGGTTGCAAGAAAGATTCCGGGACCCCCTCTCTTTATACCAGCAGCTCAGAGATGGAGGGTCTCCGGTGAGTCACAGGATCGGCAGGGTGTGAGCGATACAGGCTCGAGCCGCTTTGGTGGCAACCGTGGGATAGGGAGGTGTTTGACACCAGACACAAAGCAAGCAAACAATAAACCTGTAAAGTTGACACCTCATTAGGAAGAGCTGCGATGCCTCCAACATTTTACCAATGAAAATAAGAAACGGAGTGCCACGTCCATATTCCCACACACCAAAGGTCACTGAGTGGGGCTTACCACCAATGGGACAGCCAAGAGGCTCATTCTTCCTTCTAGAAAATATTTGCTTAATAATAATAGTATCTGGGTGAGCACGAGATAGTATCTTAGGATCACTCCCAAACCTTTGTGTTTTCCCCATCTGTTTTCTTTTCTAGATCTACAGTTAGATTGGTGTTTCTTGGACTTCCTTCCTTCTTTCTTTCTCTGAGATAATTTATTCTTTCTTTGCTGCTCCTTATTCTATCCAAACAGAACAGCAGACCTGCACATATGGAAGCCAGGTTTGAGTAGAGGAACAGTCCTAAAGTTTGCAGATTTGTCCTTTTGTACTAAACAGACTCCCTATATTAGTAAACCATTGTTTGTTCGCTTGTTCGTTAATTGCCTTAGGGTGCAGATTGATTATTCCTTTTCAGGAATCATGCTCAGCATCCTACTATTGCACTCTGCAAGCATAAATACAAAACGGTCCGATGACGGCCAGCCTCAGTTCCCGTTGCCCTGAGGCAGCCGAGGCTTTCCTTGTTGACTCTTTCCAAGCAAACGAGAACATGCATTTTAATTGCATCGGTTACTAAAGGAGCTAATTTGGTCCTGGATATTGTTGATGCATACGGACCTTCGTTCGCACTAGAGACAAAATATATCCGGCCTATGTAGAATCCGTGTGTCTCTGTAGTCTTACCTCCTGATGACCAATCACAGAACAGAAACAAGATGCAGAGCTAAGGAAAGGATGGACGGTGAAAAGATTCACCCATCACCTGCGGTTATGACAAAGAAGGGACCTAAGAATTTTCTATGTGCAAAGCAGAGTCCGTAGCATTGTTGAGATCAGGTCTATGCATCGGCATTCACTCAGCCTCCAATACTGTCAAGAATAGACAGAAATTCTAGATGCCTGATTAATAGTTGCTCCCGGTGGTTATCATAACACAGTCGACTTCTGCGCTATTTTTAGGCCATTTCTTGCACGCAATAATAATTCAGTGAGTCCAAAGGTTGCCCTATTTCTTGGTCTTGCATAAATGCCGGGCCTGCTCTGTTGCATCGCTCGGCTCAGGCTGAAAGATGCCGTCTTAACCTTTGTTTCCATTTCTAAAGTGCACTCTGGGGATTCCTTGAAAACCACGCTTGTGCCTTCTGGCGTTGCAGCCTTTTTCCCCAGCAACGTCGTCTTGCGATAATAATAGGCGGGCAGCTGCGTGCCATTGGAGCTATTTGGGTGTCCTCAGCATTCCAGTTCGATTTAAGACAGAGGGAGGCAACCGAGACCCTCCAGATGTCTACGTGGAGTTGCAAGTGCCATTATCCTTCACCAATGGCTATGCTGGCAAAGGATGATGAGAGATGTAAACCAAAATATCTGGAAGCCCGTTTGCCTGCCCCCCAATAGAAGCAAAAAAGGTGCAAGAATCCATTGCCCTCCCCAAGTTAAATAGAGTGTACCTCTCTATCTGAGGGTGTGTGTGTTCCTACACAGGCATTTGTCCTGCTATTTAATCCACTCTGGTGATGGGCTGGTTCACTCCTTTTCCCAGCGATCACGCACAAACCAGCCCACAGCTTTCTGAGTCCTTGTCAGGGACTAATCTTTTTTTTCATGTTGAGAATGTGTGACCATCAGGATTGAACCAAAAAAGGAGCTTGCTCTTTTAAATTTCCCTTCTGCTTTCAATTTCCCAATATTGTTAAGTGGCTTAAGAAGACAGCTTAACCACTTCACGATGTGGGGAAATTAAAACTTCCTTTCCTGCCTCTGACCTATGGCCACCCCACAAATAAGTGATCTCCAAAGTGCCCCGTCCTCAGCTGCCCTGCTCAGCTCTTGCAAACTCAAGCCGGTGGCTTCCTTGAGGGAGTCAGTCCATCTCATGTTTGGCCTTCCTTTTTTCCTGCTGTCTGCTACCTTTCCCAGCATGATTACCTCTTCCAGTGACTCCTGCCTTCTCATGATGTGCCCAAAGGAGGACAGCCTCAGTTTCAGCATTTTTTTTCCTCCAGAGAGAGCCCAAGTTTGATTTGATCTAGGATCTTTCTGACAGTCCCAGGTATCTGCAAAGCTTTATTCCAGCACCACATTTCAAAACAATCCAATTTTGTTTCTGTCGGTTTCCTTGACTGTCCAGCTTTCATGCATACTGTGGAAACATAAGAGCATGGACGATCTTGGACTTCCTCTCCAGTAACACATCCTTATACTTTCCAAGTTCCTGGATTGCTGCCCTTCTGATTCTCAATCTTCTTCTGATTTCTTGGCTCCAATCTCTTGTTTGGATGGACCATTGAACCAAGGTATATAAAATGGCAAACTATTTCAATTTCAGTTGTAAACCTCCCAGAGTAGGCTTTGGTTAAACGGATGGTATATAAGTCAGACAAACAAACAAATTTATTTCTTCATTGCCAACGCTACTCTATATCTGAATGTAGTGGTGAATAAATCATTTTAGGCAGATTCTCTGTCATGGTCAAAGCTGTTTTGTTTTAAAACTACAACTCCCAGAATTCGTCATAGTGCATTTTTGGAGCACTGTGGTAAAAAAAACAGTTATTTCCCCCCACTCCCCACTAAGATCCCATCAAGGATGGTATTATCCTGTTTCCCCAAAAGTAAGACCTAACCTGAAAATAAGCCGTAGTAGAATTTTGCAGGACGCTCCTAATATAAGCCCTAACCCCAAAATAAACCCCAGTTAAGTGAAACTCCATCCTCCGCTCTTGTGCAGCAACCAGAAGAAGATGACAGGACTGTAAAATAAAACATCCCCTGAAAATAAGCCTTAATGTGTTTTTTGGATGAAAAATTAATATAAGACCCTGTCTTATTTTTGGGGAAACACGGTACAGTACTTAATTTCAGGTTCTGTCATGTTTATTTTACTTTATTTTGGTATAATCTTTAAACGCCCATTTCTTGAAGTCCTGACTTTACAGTGGAAGGAGTGTGTTGCTTTAGAGCAGGGAATGTGCTGTGGGGATACTGGGATTTGTTGTCAATTTTTTAAAAAAAGCGAAATCTTTCCTATTGCTCTCTCTATGTTAAAGGGATCGGTCTTAAACATTGATGCAGGGGAAACCATTTTCCCATTGTAAAGGCAAGACAACTTCACAGACAACTTCACTACAGGGGCTAGAACGAAGGAGAAAAGATCAGCAACAGCTTGCCCTTTCCCTTATACCCAACCCCACCCTGAGAGCTCTTTCCCCACCACCACCATCTGCCACCTGACCCCTCCTTATCTCTTGGAAGAACAAAAGCCACTTACCGCACAAGGTTTCTCCTGCTCCACTGTGTTGAAACCGAGAGTTGTAGGATTTTGCTCCCGGTTGGTTGTCAGCAGTTTAATGCTCACTAACTGGGTCCATCTGTATACATGCCAACACTCAGCACATACCCCTACCTTTCCCTTTGGAACTTTCTAGGGGAAAAAAAACTTAGTGGTCCATTTCCATCTTTCTGTATTTTGGGATACTCTCACCTAACTCCAGCTGGTAGCCTCTGCCGGGGTAGACCCACCGAATCTATGGAATTTTCATAAGCCTTGAGACGCCGTTCAATGATGAAGTGAAGCTATCCTAGCAGAAAACAAAACCATGGCCCAAAGACTGGAAAGGCTCGGTATACAGTAGGACCCTCGTATCCACAGGACCAGTATCCATGGTTTCACTTATCCACAGTCTGAAAACATTAAAAATATTAAAAGAAAAAGATCCAGAAAGTATTTTCACATGTATGACCATAATAGGCCACCAGATGGAGGCAGAGCTTGTGTTATGAATACAGTACTTATTAGTGAAAAATACATAATATAGCCCTTGGTGTCCTCTAATGGCCAGTTCTGGTAATGCACGTGAAAATAATGCTCTTTCCTGGGTTTTTCTCCTTTTATCATGCTATAGATATAGCATTTGCTATTATCTGCGGTTTTCAGTGTCCAGGGGGCCCATGTAACCAATCCCCAGCAGATATTTATTTGTTTGTTTGTTTGTTTGTTTGTTTGTTTGTTTGTTTGTTTGTTTGTTTGTTTGTTTGTTTGTTTATACCCCGCCTATCTGGTCTACTTGACCACTCTAGGCGGCTAGATATGGGGGTCTTACTGTACATTCCACTCCCCCACTCCCTAAGAATGGACATGTCAAGGAGTGCAGTAACTGTAACACCATTGCTTTAATTTCTCATGCAAGCAAAGTGATCTGTGCTACAACAAAGGCTTTTCCCTTATATGGGGTGAGAAATGCCTGATGTTCAAGCTGGATTTCAAAAAGGAAGAGGCACTCAAGATCATATTGCAAATATCTGCTGGCTACTGGAGCACAACAAAGAATTTCAAAAGATGATCAGTCTATGCTTTATAGACTACACCAGAGTCTTTGGCTGTGTAGACTATGGGACACTGTGGGTTGTTCTAGAAGTAATGAGTGTGTCTCAGGACTTGACTGTCCTGCTGCATAAATTCTATTGTGGGCAAGAGACTACTGATGGGGAGGAATATGGCGAGACAATGGTCTCCGATCTGCAAAGGGGTCAGACAAGAGTGCCTTTTATCCTGTTATCTGTCCATTCTGTACACAGGACATATCATACAGAAACCTGGATTAGATTTAAAAGGAGGAGTGAAAATTGGTGGAAGACATATCAATAATCTATGACATGTAGATGACACAGGCTGACTGGTAGAAAGCAGCAATGGCTTGAAGTGACTGTTAGAGAAAGTGAAAGAAGAATGTGCCAAAGCAGGACTACAGTTGAATGTTAACAACTCAAAAATCATGACTACAGAAGAACTATAAAACTTGAACATCGACAAAGAAGACACTGACATAGTGAAAGATTTTAGATACCTTGGTTCAATCCTCAATCCAAAGGGAGGCTGTAGACAAGAAATCAGAAGGCGATTGAGACTCCGAAGGTCAGCAAAGAAGGAATTAGAAAAGATCATTAAGGAGGTGTCACTAAAAACCGAGTTCATCCACACTCTCTTATATATGATCACCATGTATAGGTGTGAAAGCTGGTGAAGAAAGCTGACGGGGAAAAAACGATTCATTTGTCATATGGTGCTGGAGGAGAGCTTTGCGGGTACCCTGACCTCTAAAATCCACACAGTCGTGCAACTTATACAGAATGTTTTGGATAAACAAAACAACATGTGCATTTCAAAAGTGCAAATGGTTAACAAGGCCAACAGTTGAAAAACTGCACAGAGAAGCACCTGCTATCATGAATGGGGGAAATGTATGACAGGGCTTGAAAATATATAGAAAATATATACATTTTTTAAAAATCTGAGAAAAGAGATATATGAATTCTTTGGGGAAAAAGAAAATACAGACATGCAGCCTGATATGACCCAAAGATGGGAGGAGAATGGAGAAGGAACTAAGAGACACGTATAGACAGCCAGAGATAGAAAAAGGTTTTCACAATGCTGAAACACACACACACACACATCCCCGAGCTATTTTGTATTTTGTAGACCAGAAGGTCAAGCAGTGACCTGTGAACCAGATATGATTCCCTCTACAATTTCCCTTGCAAAAGATTCAGCGTGTTGGAGAGTTCCTGTAAAGTTCAGACTAGAACCTAGAGAGGATTTGTGTCCCCTGCTTCTCCCAAAAAACCCTCCTTTATTTGTACCAGATCAGAGGTAGACTGTCTTATTTTCAAGCCAGAAAAGCAAGATCCAACCAGTTCAGCTGGTTTGATCCTGGTTTGAAACCTTTAGAAAGCCACTCGCAGTCCAGGGAGACCAACCTTTCCCACCTATAGTGTGCTCCAGGTATGTCACACTACAACCTCCATCATTCTAATTCAGCACAGTGGAACGTGGGCTGCTGACAAAAGATCACATGATAGATAGATAGATAGATAGATAGATAGATAGATAGATAGATAGATAGATAGATAGATAGATAGATAGATAGATAGATAGATAGATAGATAGATAGATAGATAGATAGATAGATAGATAGATAGATAGATAGATAGATAGATAGATCGTACCCCAATGCACAAGAGGGCAGAGCATTCATGCAGTGATAGCAATACAGAGGACATATCCCCTTTTGCATCTGGCCACCTATGCCAGGACTCCAGTAACAAGGTAGAGTAACTGTGGCCCTCCAGATGTTGCACTGCTATTCCCATGAACAATCACCATTAGCTATGCTGGCTGGAGCTGGCAGAAGCTTTAGTTCAACCACATCTGGAGGGTCACAGCTTCCTACCGATGTTCTGACAGAGGTGGACCTACTAGCAAATGAAGTTTACTCCCGGAGGGGTCCTAGAAGTGACTTGAATCCACATTTTTGAAAACATTGTGGTGATCTGTTATGGAGCAACCCCACTGAAGAAGATAACAGTGGTTACTCAGCCCTTGTTGCTGGTTGCAAACGGCCCCTCCATAACAGTTCAATTCCAGAGCCCCCCCAAACATAGGTCCACCACTGTGTTCTGATGGTTTTAAAATATACAGGGCAAACTGGTCAGCTGGTACACAGACAGAAGTGCTGGTAGGAACTTAGGATATGCTATAGCATTTTCTTGTAAGGCAGGACCCCCGTGTTTCTCTTAACTATTCCGTTTAAATCTGGCTTGGCCAGAATGCTTGCATCTCTAAAAGCACACAATGCATAAAATAATCCAACTTTCACTAGTGGTTTGTTATATTTTAGTCCAACGCTTGTGATCTTTAAATTAAGTATTTTGATGCTGTGTGCTTTACGATTTTTATGAATTATGTTACCTGTCTTAGGTTCTTTGTGCAATAGGGCAGAATAACAATAAAAATAAAGTTTAAACAAATTAAATGTCTTACACACCCTTACAACATTCCTGGAAAGTCACTGACGATTCTTATTTATTTATTTATTTATTTATTTATTTATTTATTTATTTATTTATTTATTTATTTATTTATTTATTTATTTATTTATTTATTTATTTATACCCCGCCTATCTGGCCCACCGGACCACTCTAGGCGGCTTCCAATATAAAATCAGATAATAAAAACATAGACAAATACATAATAATCAAACAGCAACAGCAGTGAAATAAAGAAGGAAAAGTAAGAGAGAAATCAAGAATTGGCTGGAGGGAAGGCCTGGATAAATAACCATGTTTTTAGTTGGGTTTTAAAGGTGCCCAGCGTGGGGGCCGTGCGAATCTCCGGAGGGAGATTGTTCCAGAGGCGAGGAGGCCCGGTTTCGTGTTTTCTCCTTCATATTCACATTAAAGCTGAGATCCAAAACTCGGAGAGAGTAGCTATCCACCTAGTGAATTTGCTGTAAACCATCCAAAAGTGTGCATTACACTCATGAGGCAGCATATAAAGTCATTCATTCATTCATTCATTCATTCCTTCATTCATTCATAGTGGAAGTAAAACTTCAAGGGGTAAGACAGTCCAATTCATTGGCCATATGCATTGCCATTATGTTCACTGCTAATTTTTGAGGGCTACGCTCAGCAAATTTGAATTTGAGTTTGAAAACATCTCAAGCAAATCCCCCAATTTACTTTCAAAAATTCAAATGTATGTTTTTATTGTTATTTTTTTATCTCAGCTTTCTTCCTTGAACACATGGAATGTTTCTGAACATGCTGTGTCACCACAACATTACCGACTGCAATACCAAGTGGTGCCCAAGGCTTCAAATCACCACCATAACACAAGATGGTAGATTAAAAGGAAATGCAGTTCATTCCAGGCAGCTGGCCATCAAAGCAGATTAAGACGACCTTGTTGCAGCTAATTGCCTTTTGAAAAGCTTTTAATTATCCCCATCCATGAGCAAGTTCCAACATGCTCAGTTAGCAAACAAATTCTTTCCACCTTCTATGAAAGAAAAGCAAGATCATCAGAGAATTTTCCAGTCACAGCTGAGAAATTACAGCTCAGGGCACATTTACACATCATAACACCCCTGGATAGCACACTTGAAACAGATTTCAAAGCTTCTGCCTACACAACGTGCAACTAAGCACACACACTCTCTCTTTGGTTGGAAAGCAAGGCATTTTAAACAGCCATGAGGGGGGTTGTTTATTTTAATGCAATTGTGAACATGATTTATTTTGAATCATTTTGGAATGTGTGCTCACTTGTGTCAGAGTAAATTGTGTCTGTGGGTTGGTCAATACTTGGATGTCAGGATCATAGATTTCAGGCTGTAGGGAAACCTTGCAGTCCGATCAGTTATATGTATATTTTTTCCATCTGTAAAACCAATCTAGTGCTATTCTAGTTTGGAAAAAAAAATGAAAAAGAAAACAAATATTTAAGTCTCACCATAGCAAAATGATATGGCTCTTGCCCCAGCTACCCACATCATCACAATGGGGGAAGTGAGTTTGTGGTGGTGGTCACACCGCTGAGTGTCTGTGAGAACCAGCCAGTGCAGGAACAGGAGGGCACAGGATTAAAACCTCTAAAGTGGTTCTAGGACAATGTGCCAGGGAGCTAGACCCCTGCCGTGCCAATATGCTTAGAAATGCAATGGTTTTGGAGACCGGCTTGATGCCGCGATGAGGCAGCAGCAGGAGGACAGAGCTCTGTCCCCTGGGCTGAATTCTGACCTGTTTGGGACACCCCAGGGTGTCAAAACCACCCCGAAGAGGTGGTGAACTGGGAGGGGGAAGCCTGTTGATCACGGGGGGGGGGGGCGGTCATCCCCGTTTGATCCAGGAAACTCCCTAATCATCCAACGGGCAGAAACAAGCATTTTTGCTTGCAAGTCGTCGGCCGCCGGCAATAAGAGAAGCAACAATCAGCTATTCAACATCAGTGTTACTATCGGGTGAGATATATTTCTACAACTAATTGCTTATGATTACCCCTAGAGAAGACAATTCCTATATACAGAAAAAAGAACCTTCTATCAATCTCATCAATCATAGAGCGGCAGAAAATCTGGAGAGAGGGATAGCTGATGCAAAGAAAATAATTTAAAGATTTATGGGACATTAACTACTCATTGAAATACATTTAAAATATACTTTAAGAATATTATAATTTGGCGTTATAAATCTTAAGACATTTTCTCGTAAGTTATTACTAGTTAAGTCTGGACTTATCTTACGTTTTGACTACTTGAAGTCTTTTGGCATAATGCCCAGAACAGTGACCTTGAGTACTCTACTGCTGCTTAAAGCTTGGAAACCTGTTATTTATTTTTTATTTTTTTTCATGCCTGGCTGGAGCATAGACAAATTAACCCTAAAGTGGACCTTTTTAAACTATACTTTGGGAATTAGTATATTGGGCCAAAGTGAACTTTTTGGAACCACCTCCAGGGACTTGTAATTTCAGTTTTGGACAATGCAGAAATGCGGGAATTAGGCTACCAGGACATGGATACAAACATTGAATTGGACTGTGATATTTGGGGGTTTTGAACCTTGGTTCAGGCCTACTTGGCCAAAGTAGATCCTCTGAAACTGCCCTGGGAGCTGGAAGTGTTTGTGTTTGACTAGCTGGAGTAAACCTGTGGGAATTAGGCCATCAGGCCACGGATACAACCATTGCATTGTATCTTGGTACTTTGAGGGTTTAAATTTTGGTTCAGGCCTATTTAGCCAAAGCGGACTCTTTGAAATGACTCTGGAGACTTTGAATATCTGTTTAGCTGGCATCAATTTGCCAGGGATCAATTAGGACACAGATACAATCATCGAACTGGACTGTGAGACTTGGGGGCTTCGAATCTTGGCTTAAGCCCTTGGGCATCTGGAACAGAATGGCACAACAAGGACAATTTTGGGATGAAACAAAATCAACCCTTCAAACAATACTAGAAATAGTGAGGTCCCACTACCAAGAGACAAAATTATTCAATGAACATCTGAAGAATTATAGTCAACAAGAGACAGGGAATAACGAAGAAGGAAATGAGAGTGTGCTGGATGATGTATGCCAATCAAAAGAGGAGCTGGAGGGAATTAATGGGGAAAACCTAAGAGAAACAACTTCAATCTTGGATCCAAGGAGAGTATTAAGGGAAGACAAGGGGAGAAAATCAGCAAAATTAATTTTAAAAGCCTGGAAGATCTATTGAAGATAGACCAAGTGCATAAAGATCTAGTGGAGATAAATCAGATGCACAAAATGGTTTCATAGGGCATGGAAGATGGCAGAATGCTTAGAGAGACAGAAACAAAAAGTGAAAAAAGAGAAATAAGAGAGGGAATTACTTAGAAAGATGAAAAATATGCAATATGGTGGGTTTTCATCTTAGGTAAATTAAATTAGATATAAGATTGGGGCATTAATCTGGAACTACTTTTATTAAGAATGTTATCAGAAGATCTTGAGAATATTGTACACTATGAAAGTAATATTATGATAGTAGCCATATTATATACAGTCATGCCCTGCTTTACGATTACCCCGCATTACGACGAATCCGCTTCACGACAACATTTTTGCTATCGCTTTTGCGATCGTAAAACGATGGTCAAAATAGGGTTTTTTCGCTGGACGGTGAGTTTTTAGCCCATTGAATCGCATTGAACGGTTTTCAATGCGTTTCAATGGGCTTTTTATTTTCGCTTTACGACGTTTTCGCTTAACAGCAATTTTCCTTGAACGGATTATCGCCGTTAAGCGAAGCACCACAGTACTAAGATACGTACATGAATGGTTTGAATGTTTGAAAGATGTCTGGAATTTGGGGGGACAACTGGGAAGACACTGAGGTGTAAAAATCAAATAATTGTGAGCAAATTATGTAAAAAGATGTTTGACAAGCACAAATCAAATGTAGATAGAGTGAAAAACTAATAAACTGTTTTTTAAAAAGAAATGCAATGGTTTTAAAAGTCTGTCTAACTCCGTCCATTCATGTACAACTCAGTTTACAAATGGAGTAAGATGTTCCCAGAAGAGGATGCACACACCAACCCCAAAACCATGTGACTACCATGTGACTTTAAACCAACTTCAGCATCCTTGGTCCAGCTTCTGAGTAATTGATTGATTGATTTCCATAGTGTAACCGTGTCCTCAGTTCAGACAAAAACTACATTGAACCTATTTTACCCAAAGCTATAGCTAGAAATGTTTGCACCCAGGGCAAATAGCACCATCTCAGGACAAGTCTATGAGAAAGCATGGACATGACCCCTTACCCCCCCCCAATGAACAAGAGGAGCAGGATCTTGCATCCCCCCCCCTCAGCTGCCCCGAGAAAAAGAAACATTTTTCTTTCCAGAAAGCAAAAGGAAATAAGCAGGGCCAGGAGGCATTGCTGTTTATTTTTCTAACACTCACTAGCAGGCTCAGTGGTAAAGGTAAAGGTTCCCCTTGACATTGAGCCCAGTCGTGTCCGACTCTAGGGCACGGTGCTCATCCCTGTCTCCAAGCCGTAGAGCCAGCGTTTGTCTGTAGACAGTTTCCGTGGTCACGTGGCCAGTGCGACTAGACATGGAACGCCATGACCTTCCCACCATGGTGGTACCTATTTATCTACTCGCATTTTTACATGCTTTCGAACGGCTAGGTTGGCAGGAGCTGGGACAACTGACGGGAGCTCCCTGCGTCGCCTGGATTCGATGTCACGACTGCAGGTCTTCTGACCTTGCAGCACAGAGACTTCTGCGGTTTAACCTGCAGTGCCACCACGTCCCACAGCAGACTCAGTGAGTGGATAGTAAATTTCAGTGATTGCTATACTTTGATGCTCCAGAGCAGAATCTCGATGACTCCACCCGTATTATCGCCCGGCATTTCACACTGTGTGGACGTGGATGGTGAAGGGACAAAGATGCAAGGAGGGACATTGCGGAGCAATTGAAAAACTAGTTTTTGTGCTGGTGCCTGTCCTGGAACACTCTTTCCATCTCTTTTCCTCCAGGCTGACGCTGCCCGCTCTGTGCTTCTCACAAGGTGACAGGTCCAAAATGGGATCCCTTCTAAGAAATTTAAACGGCACCACTGCGACCCAGGGTGGGTCAGATCAACACGGCTGCCATGAATCTTCATAGCTTCCCTTTTTCTTCTGGACTACAACTTCCAGAACCCCCCAGCTGCTGGCTGGGGGGGGGGAGTTTGGGAGTTGTTGTCCAAAAAAGAAAGGCTTCTACGTGTTGGCTGTTGACACTGCATTTGATCATCAGTGCTGCCAAGGCTGGAGTGGTGCTGGAGGAGACTGGAAAGAGAACAAACCTATCCATGTTGAAGGAAATCAACCCTGAGTGCTCCCTGGAAGGACAGATCCTGAAGCCGAGGCTCCAAGACTTTGGCCATCTGATGAGAAGAGAAGACTCCCTGGAAAAGATGTTGGGAAAGTGTGAAGGCAAGAGGAGAAGGGGATGACAGAGGATGAGATGGCTGGACAGGGTCATCAAAGCAACCAACATGACTTTGACCCAACTCCAGGAGGCAGTGGAAGACAGGAGGGCCTGGTGTGCTCTGGTCCATGGGGTCACGAAGAGTTGGACACGACTAAACAACAACTGCCAAGGCTTTCAAACAGAAGAGGGGGTGCCACTGACAGATTGTGTGTATTCACTGAGTGCTCTTTGTCCTGGGTTTTGATCTTTGGCTGCAGAACCAGAAGTTGGGAGTTTGATTCCCCTGTGGGCCTCTTGAGAGAAGAGCCAGCCAATGTAGTCTTGGGTCAGTGCCAGGGCTACCCCCAGAAAAAGAGAATGGTAAACCACTTCTGAGTGCTCTCTACCTAGGAAATCTTATCCGGCTTGGATCCAGGGTACCTGAAGGACTGTATCTCCCGTTATGTGCCTTCTCGGTGTTTAAGATCATCCGAGGAGACCCTCCTCTCTGTCCCTTTGCCAGTGCAGACACGGCTGATGGGAGCGTGAGAGAGAGCCTTCTCCGTGGCAACTCCCAGGTTGTGATGATGCTCTCCCTCAGCAGATCGGGCTGGTCCCTTCCCTTCTCTCCTTCCCCCCCCCCCGACAGCTGAAGACCCACCTTTTCAGGCAGGCTTTTAGGATTGTGATGGAATCCCCAAATGCCACTTTAAGATGGTTTTTAATGTTGGCCTGCTTTTAATTATCCAATTGTATTTGAAGTAGTCTGTCGTTTAATTGGTTTTTTAAAATGTTCAATTCATTATGTTTTTGATTCTATTATTTTAATATTGTGAACCGCCCTTGGGTCCCCTGATGGTGAGAAAGACAGCCTGTAAATGAATAAACAAACAAATCTAAAATCCCCAAGAAACGTATTGCTGTAAGTCCGAATTTTGTGGCTCATGAAGAATGTACAGGTGCCTTTGGTTAAAAGTCTCAGCACTCCTCTCCCACTAAATCTGCATTCGGTGGGGTTTCTAATTCAAACGCAGATGCACTTACACCCCTGATCCCATAAGCCTGACATCTGCCTGCCCGCACTGGCCCGGAGGAAAGTTGACCTACATTCAAAATTAGGTGGATGGGTTTTTAATCAGAGCAACAGATTGTGTGAAATGCATGCCAAGGGAGGCGGGCGTGAGGATTTTGAGCTTTTGCAAGGGGGGGGGGAAAGGTCAGCGCTCGGTGAGGTCACGAATAGGGTAGGTTTGGCAAATTCTGCTCCGGGTTGAAAGGAAGCCGGGGCCTCTGCCTTGTGAAACTGGCACCTATGATGCTGCTGGTGTACTTTAAGCTAAACAGGATTAGACTGCATTGTTTGATTGTGTTTGGCCTGGGGTTCATTATTATGAGCTTTGCTCATTTATTCATCATCTTTACGGTGGCTTATCTAAGATGCTAAGATCGCTACCTTATGTCCCTCGAAATTTCTGCCCTTCCCATCCACACCTGTTATACTGAGAGGACAACCCAAGGGAGGCCAGGAAATCGGTCACTCAAAACCGGACCTTCTCCATGGTGCTTTGGAGTTGCCTCCCCTCTGAGATTCGGTTGGCCCCATACCACCTTGGCTTTAGGTGACAAGAAGCCTTTCAAAGCCTTGCCCCAGCTTAATTTGGGGTTTTGTATTAATTGTATTTTGAACTCGTGAACCTCTCTCTGCTGGCTGCCTATTATTCTTGTAATTTTACTGTCTTTCTCTACAACTTATGGTATTTTTAGGGATCGTGTCTTGTCTGATTCCTTCTCTGAAATTTGTTACTCCGATTATTATTATATTATGTTATATTGATCTTGATTTGTTAGCCACCAAGTAGGGACGTGGTGGCGCTAAGGGTTAAACCGCTGAAGCCTCTGTGCTGCAAGGTCAGAAGACCTGAAGTCGTAAGATCGAATCCACGCGACGGAGGGAGTCCCCGTCGCTTGTCCCAGCTCCTGCCAACCTGGCGGTTTGAAAGCATGCAAGATGCAAAAATGCAAGTAGATAAATAAGTACCACCTCAGTGGGAAGGTAAACGGCGTTCCATGTCTAGTCATGCTGGCCACGTGACCACGGAGGATTGTCTGCGAATAAACGCTAGCTCTGTGGCTTGGAAACAGAGATGAGCACCGCCACCTAGAATCGGACACGACTGGACAAACCTTTACCTTTATCTAAGAGTATATATATTGTTTAATTGCATTTTTATCTTGTCCAGCTAGTGGCAAAGCTACTACTCTTAGATAAAGGTAAAGGTTATATAAATCTAAGATAGGAATATATATGTGCCTGTGTGTTGCACCTTTTAGGAGACACCCCCCTCTGTCCCTGAGCCTGACATTATCTGAGCATTTCCAGACCTCCAGGTTTTTTAAAAAAATAAAAGATCCTGTAAATGTGGGATGGGATACCCTGTCATGAGGGCAGGTAGGCAGTGCACACACACAGTTGTGTGACCTTTCCACTCAAAACCCACACAACACCCATCCTTCCAGAATCACATACGCGTTCAGTCCTAACTGTGTAGGAATATTTCCATAATGTTTTGTGGGTCGAGCTGAGTGAGAGAATAAAGAGAAAGAATTTTCTGGAATACAAAAAAAAGCTATCTAAATAGCAACACATGCCATTCTTTTTGCTCTTGCACCTCCACAAAATGGGGGTAGAGCAGCTGCAAGGGGAAATATGTATAGAGTATGTGTAAAAGAGCACATTAACCTTAGTCTAAACCCCTCACTCCGGGAGGCAGTGGAAGACAGGAGGGCCTGGCGTGCTCTGGTCCGTGGGGTCACGAAGAGTCGGACACGACTTAACGACTAAACAACTAGCATTTTAGTTGTTGACGTGTCCAGAGGAAATCTTGAGCTTTATTGGGGTGTGTGTGTGTTTCAGCTGTCATTCTGCTTCTCGTCTGTCATCAGTAGCTCTCAGCCTACAACATTTCCCCCTTTTCCTCAGGTGAAATAAATGGCTGACAGTCCTTTCTACCCTTATAAGTGCCAAATGAGAAAATCAATATCTGTCATGGAGTCGCTGTGTCACCCCGTAGTCACCCCAGAATGGCACAAACACCCTGATTTGCTCTATTTTTGCACATTTATCCAAAAGAAAATGTCTGTACTTAATCCCAGGAACGCCACAATATGTTTTTATCATATTTAAACCCACTTTGCCCTACACCACGTGTGTTCAGTTCACTCATAACCACCTGACAGAGAAAATCCAGGGGACATGGGTGGCGCTGTGGGTTAAACCGCAGAAGCCTCTGTGCTGCAAGGTCAGAAGACCTGCCGTTGTGAGATCGAATCCATGCGACGGAGTGAGTCCCCATTGCTTGTTCCAGCTCCTGCCAACCTAGTAGTTTGAAAGCATGTAAAAATGCGAGTAGATAAATATGTACCACCTTGGTGGGAAGGTCATGGCGGTCCATGTCTAGTTGCACTGGCCACATGACCACGAAAACTGTCTTCGGACAAACGCTGGCTCTACGGCTTGGAGACGGGGATGAGCACAGAGCCCTAGAGTTGACACGACTGGACTAAATGTCAAGGGGAACCTTTACCTTTAAAGAAAATCCAGACTTGTAGAATTTTTCAGAAAATGTCCAGTACTCCTTCAAAGAACAGCCTTTTCCTAAGCTGATGCCCTCTGGATGCATTGGACTACAACTTCATCCCTAATCAATGTGGGTATTCCTGATGGGCATTGAAACCCTCCAGTCTGGAGCAGGGCACTGTGTCAAGGGAGCCTGTTCTAATCCTGGAAGGGTCCCAGAAGAGACTTTACTCCACTTTTTTTTTAATGTGGTCATCTGTTGTGCAATGGCCCCATGAAGGAGATAACAATGGTTACTCAGACGTGGTTGCTGGTTGCGAAGGAGACCCACCGAGTCACCCAGTTCAAGTTTCAGGACAGGAAAAATGTAGATCCACCCCGGCTAAGGATTGCAGGCAGCCCTTTCGAGAGACAAAGGCCTCTTCAACAGCAAGACCGGAGATGTCTTGCAACATTCTTGAATCAAATATGGAAACCTGGAATGTCCGCAGAACAAGGTGAAGAGGGAGCAGAGATGCCAGCCGACGACGGCTGCTCCTCTTTCAAAAATAGCCCCTGTGCAGAGCAGAGGTTGTTCATTTCTTTTCTGAAAGAGCGTTATATCCAGGCTTGCCAAAGGCATGTGTATTTTTAGATGACCCCTGTACGACAAATTACGTCCCAATCCTATGCACCAGTGGCCCGAGCCCTCGGCTCCGGGATTTGGCAGGAGGAGAAGCCCTTAGCGCAAGTAGGTGACTCAGCAGAGAAAAGACCAAGATCGGACATGGGTGGAGGTGTGAAGTTAGCATAAAAAAATCCTTGGAAGGAACCCCAAAGGGCATCTAGTCTATCCCGTTGCCAATGCAACCCGAGCAGCTAAATCTTCCCTGATGGAGGGCTCCCAACTTCAGTTTAAAATCAAAGAGAGTCCATCATCTTCCAAAATAGTGCTCCCCACCGTTAAATAGCTCTTGCCATTCAGAAACTCTTCCTAACATTTAGAAGGAATCTCTTTTTTTCCCTCAGTTGATATCATTGCCTCAGGTCCTCTGATCTGAGAGAAGACAGAAGACAACCGTGTTTTATCTTTTATGTGACAGTCCTTCCTAGCTTGGGAAGATGGCTAGCCCATTGCTTCTCAGTTCCTGGCTAAACCTCCTCAGCAAACCCCAAGTGTTTTTTTCAGAAAGCTTGGCTTGCAAAGCGGGCTGGATAGCTCAGCGACCGAGGTTGGGAGTTCAATTCCCCGCTGTGCCTTCTTGCGAGCAAAGCCAGCCTGGGTGGCCTTGGGCCAGCTGCACACAATCCCGTGGGGGGAGGGCTGGAAGAAAGGAAGGGTATCCTGCTTATGAGTAGTCTCTACCTAGAAAACCCTGAAAAGCGTTGTCATACGTCAGAATTGACCTGGTGGCACATCATGATGGTGAGGATACACTTATTTAGCTGGCTGGATACTCAATAGTTTATTATGTACCTGGCTGAAGAGTCAAAAGTTGTGTGATTCCCCACAGTGTGTCTCCTGAGAGAAGAGCCATTTTGTGTAGCTTTGGGCAAGCCGCGCAGTCCCTGGATGCCCCCAGAATAAGAAAATGGGGAGCCACTTCAGTGTATTCTCTACCTCAAGGGGGTCACTCATCATCACTCAGAATTGACCCGACAGCATGTTGTTATTACTATTGGCTTCTAAACCCCTTTATATCTTAGTCACTTTCTTCTGAACATGTTCCAGATGTTCAATCGTCTTCTTAAAATATTTTGCCCAGAAGTGGGCACACAACTTCCGTCGCACCGAAGCCTAACCACAACGTAGGGCGACAAAGTACCACATATTTTGCTTGTATAGCAGAACAGGATTGGTGCACTCTTAAACTGGATTGAGAGCCCCCTTAGCATGTTGGACTAAGGCTCCAGAGACCTGGGTTCCAATCTCCACCCGGCCATGAAGCTCACTAGGTCATCCTGAATCAGTGGCTGTTTCTGAAACCGAACTATCTCCCTGGGTTGTTGTGAGAATAACGTGGAGAGGAGGAAGGCCAGGTAGGCTACCTTGAGCTCACTGGAGGAACGATATAATGATGACAGACAAACAAACAAAGGATATATTGGTCACATTAAGATTGCACCTTTCCTCTAATGAACTGTCATCCTGACCCGAAGAATTTCGCTACCTGGAGTATTGAATGGCACGTGCCCAGTTCACCCAAGTCTACCTGCAAAGGTGCAACCGAAGCCAGACAAAATGATTTTGGTGCCTGAGTAGAGATAGGCACGAATCGTGAGTTTAGTGTCGGTTCATGTACTGCCCGAATAGATGTTTGGCACTTCAAAGCCCTGCCCCCCCTGGCAGGCACCCACTCGGAAGCATCAGCCTGGCTTCCCTGCCCCGCCTCCTCTGGGCGCTGCTTCTGAGTGGGTGCCTGCGGGAGGAGGCGGGGCTTTTGAACGCCAAACACCTGTTCAGTTGCTAAACGAATCGGCACGAACTGCCGAATTGGCAGTTTGTGCCCACCTCCATGCCTGAGGCGTAAAATCCCACACAGAGCGTTCCCCCGTGTATATAAAACAACAGGCATCCATAATGGGCTGGTTGCGGCCCTGTCTGGAGAATCAAGGTCTGCTCTTTGAGGCAACCGCCCCTCTCTATCTTAGAGGCAGGCTATAAAATAACTCGGAAACATTGTTTTGGGCGACAATGCTCACTGTGAGTAATTCTGGGGGTAACTTTTCCAAGCTGTGTCTACTTAGTCACGTCAAAGCATCTTTTCCCTCACAACATCGGCCTGTCCCACCTGGTCTCCTCAGGTTTTACTTCTCTAGGTTGCTACACCAAGAGAAGCAAAGAACGCGGTTGCCAGAAACGGTGACTTCTCGGTGGTGGCCCCATCCTTATGCAATGGGCTCCCGGTACATAAGCCCCTTGACCATCCTTTAAGAGGACGCTCAATACCACCCTGTTTCAAGAGGCATTCAAAAGCATCCTTGCTTAAGCTATTTTATGTGTGTTTCTAGCGTAGCAGTCATTTTGGGTTTATATCTGTTGTTTGGTTGGAGAAGGTTTTTTTTAATTCAGACATTTAATGTTAGGTGGATGGGTGGCTGGACTGCTGTTAGCATGGTATTTCTGCTGACTGCTTAGGGTCTTGCTTTGCAGTAAATTAGTGGCATATAAACACTTTTGATAGATAGATAGAGAGAGAGAGAGAGAGAGAGAGGGACGGACGGGCGGATGGACGGACGGACAAAAATATAAACACATTAAATAAATAAATAAATAAATAAATAAATAAAGAAAGAAAGAAAGAAAGAAAGAAAGAAAGAAAGAAAGAAAGAAAGAAAAAGAAAGAAAGAAAGAAAACATATTAACAAACACATCAAAGAAGGAAGGAAGGAAGGGAAGAGAGGAAAGAAAGAAAGAAAGAAAGAAAAAGAAAGAAAGAAAGAAAGAAAGAAAGAAAGAAAGAAAGAAAGAAAGAAAGAAAAGAAAGAAAGAAAGAAAGAAAGAAAGAAAGAGAGGGAGGGAGGGAGGGAGGGACGAAGGAAGGAAGGAAGGAAGGAAGGAAGGAAGGAAGGAAGGAAGGAAGGAAGGAAGGAAGGAAGGAAGGAAGGAAGGAAGAAAGAAAGAAATAAAGAAAGAAAGAAAGAAAGAAAGAAAGAAAGAAAGAAAGAAAGAAAGAAAGAAAGAAAGAAAGGGAGGAAGGGAGGGAGGGAGGGAGGGAGGGACGAAGGAAGGAAGGAAGGAAGGAAGGAAGAAAAAGGAGCAAAGGAAGGAGGAAAGAAAGAAAGAAAGAAAGAAAGAAAGAAAGAAAGAAAAAAGAAAGAAAGAAAGAAAGAGAGAGAGAGAGAGGAAGGAAGGAAGGAAGGAAGGAAGGAAGGAAGGAAGGAAGGAAGGAAGGAAGGAAGTTGGAGTACAACTCCCACCACCCTCTAGCCAGAACTGCCCGTGGTGACACATGATGGGTTTTCAAGTCCATCCATGCCCAGAAGGTCACCGACCGCCTTCTCTCCCTTCCTGAAGACTGAGCCAGCCCAGCAAACCAGACCTAAAGGCAGCAGTTGAGCTGAAGCCTCTCCTGGCCTTGTGCTATTCGAGGATTTGGCCGTGAGGCTGAAGAGAGAGCAAAGCCAGGAGTGCTCCTGGCCACACACACTCAATCTTCCTGCTGGCCTGAGCATCTCCCGAAGCTTTATTTAAAGCCCAAGGCAGGGAGCTATTGATAGCCTCTGTGCTTGGCAAAGCACACCATCGCTCAAGGGGATTACAGGGAAGATTACTCAAGGAACGTGTCAGAATGCCTGGAACCTCCCTTGTATTGTCTTTTCATTCTGTTTCTACTCCTTCGAACATAGGAAATACGGGCAAGGACAGAAGTTGTTTCCTTTGCAATTCCATTGCAGCTCCCCTGATATTTTCGTTGAGTAGAAATCTTCAATTTTCACTTTCCTAGTTCCAGGGAATGAATGGTCTTAAGAGCTCATGGCAAAATTGCCCATCCTTGCAACTTTTCCTTGCTGGTACGCGGTTCCTGGAAAGCACGCTGCCTGAGTCATCAGGCTTGCAAAGGAAGTCCGTGTTTAACCTCTCGCGGGCCAATCACAAAACAAAGCATAATTTGCAAACTAGTTGAAGCCTAGCTTGACATTTGCCCCTTGTAGCCCCTGTTTGTCTCCCCAAAACAGAGAGCTCACGAAGGCAAACAAACAAACAAAAAACCTTTTCACACACTGCCACCAGTTGATTTCTTTACCAATGTACTTTACTTAGGAAATACAAAGGTCCATTCATCACTGTCTTTTGAATAAAACAGGTTTATTGATTACAGATGTTTCTATAATAATTCATAAGTATCTTCTTCAGGTTCATCAAGTGTCAATAACAATCTTCTATATTATCTTACACTCCTCAGACTAAATCACTCCTCAGATTTCCAACTATCTCTCTCTCCCCCCCCCCCATTCAAACTCAGAGCTAGACTGTAAACTAAACTCCTCCTCTCTGGCTCCACCTTTTAACATCTCTAGTGGCCCCACCTCTCAACCACATCAGCATAGAACATGAATACCGCATGACTTATTTAACATAAAAAGGGTGAACGCCACCATGCAATAATGGGCTCAAGCTACGGGAAGCCAGATTTAGGCAGAATAAGAGCTTTTAGAAGGAAAAACTGCCTAACGGGTTAGGACAGGACAAGGAAACTCATGACCATGGGAGGTGGTGAGCCCTCCAATGCTGGAGCCCTTCAAGGGAAAGTTGGACCACTATCTGTCTGATCTGCTCGGATTTGGATTCCAGCCTTGAGCAGGGGGTTGGAGTCGATGGCCCTGTAGACCCCTTCCAACTCCCTGATTCTGTGATTCTACGACTCTGTAAAGATCTTGAGAACCAATTGTGTCTAAATGTCCTGAGATGGATGAAACCTTACATCCACACTTTGAGCAGATGCTCCAGGTTCTCAGCTTCCCATCATGGAACTGCTATTCAACTGCCAAAATTAGGGAAACAACATATATCCAAGACAATTTGGGGGCTGTGTGTTCTATTTCTTTTCTTTCTTTTTTTTTTGCCCCCCCTCGCAACCTCCAAGCCCCATTGTCGGTAACACCCTGCTGATTAAAGATTCCTGAAGGATTCAGAAGCTGGACTTGCTAATGATATTTGCAGGGTACTAACAAAACTATTACTCAAACATGATTTTTTTTTGTCCTACTTGTGGACTACATGGCTATGGGTTTTGTTGCTTCAATCCTCCGCAGTCTTCGTCCAAATCCAATTGCTGGTTCTGATCATGTTTGATCTATTAAATTATTTTTGGAATGGCTTAGTCAACATTGACATAGATCTCACAGATTCAACCAATAGGCTGAGACCCGGCTGGGGCTACCAATTCGGTTCAGGCCCTCATTTTTATCTCTACATTGTGTAAAACCTCCCCCTCCTCCAAAGTTTGACACTTCTCAGATCCAAATAGAGTAGGATCCCCCCGTATCCACGGGATCGGTATCCACAGTTTCACTTATCTACGGCCTGAAAACATTTAAAATATATTAAAAAGAAAAACCAGAAATATATATATTCCCATGATGCAATCACCAGAGCTGGACACTAGTGGGAGCCAGAGACTATGCTATATAAGTGGTTCACTATTATCCACGGTTTTTGTCATCCGTAGAGAGCTTGGAACTGATCTGCCACAGATACGGGAATCCTACTGTGTTCAGAAAAGGACCATATCTCAGTAGATTGGATCCAACAATAACCCCCCACATGCACAACAGCTAGTTTACACCTCATGCTACAGTATTTTGCAAGAAGTGAAGCCAAAAATGTTGTCTGCTTGTCCAACGCCTTGCAACTGAGAAGCCTGACATCTGCTAGAGCAGCTGTTTTCAACATTTTTTTTGCCACTGCCCTTTTAGGAGCTCTTCCCAGCTTCCAGGGCCTCCTGTCAAACAAGGGGAGCCTTTGGCTGTGGGCAAACAAGGATGAATCTGTGGCCCCCTTCAAATTTGCAATTTGCCACAGCCCTAGTTGGGCATGGCCGTAGTAGAGAACAGACAAGGGACATTCACATTTCATAAATCTTTGCATGGTTGCTTGAAGTAACAGTCATGGTAGGAACTACATGTTTACTTTCCTTGGATCCAACCCAGCGTGGAAAAGGGAGCCAAGGCGAATCATGGGGTTTCATACGAAAGTAAGGTGCTGCTCCTCTGGAACATTGTACTTCAGTTTATGGTCTTCGAAAAGCTTACTCAGTTCTTCCATGTATACCTGATGCAACTTGTCCACCTCTTCTTCACTGGCGTTGGGCTTCTTTTCCACATGGATGGGCTTTCCAACTTTGGTGTGGAGAGGGGCAGAAGGCAAGCAAGAGGATTACTCATTCGTTCGTTGGGTGAATTTGTTTGTATTTCCCCCCCCCCCAAGGGCTGGCATCCAGGCTCAACCAAAGGCCTTTTAAATGGCACAAGACTTTCAGATCCCTTGAACTTCAGCCCTCAGAATTTGCTAGGAATTCTCCCAGACAAGATGTTATGGGCTTTAGCCAAGAAACCAAAGTCCATACTGGAATTTTCAATTGAACAGAGGTAGGGAATGAAGGCTCTAACAGCCATTATCTTCTCTAAAGAGGAAAGAGGAAATGAGTGGATTAAGCTCCTTGGGAGCCTAAAGGGATTAATGGATGTGTGTGTGTGGGGGGGAGGTTACGAGAGCTTAATGGGCAGAGAAACCTCCCAGTCCCCTAATCTATTGCAGCTCCCCGGAATTCCCACCCATTTCCCTTTTTCCCCCCTTCTGGTTTAACAAATGGGGCACAAGGAAGCCTTTCCCAACCTTCTGTGTTGGACTATGAGTCCCATCATCCCCAGCAGCAGAGCTACTGACACGACACAACAACAGACCAACATGCTCTAAGTTACTTTCAGCAAGCTGGCACCCTCCAGATGTGTTTGACCATCGTTCCCATGGTCCATTAGCCATGCAGCTGGATATAATGGGATTTCCATCTGACATCCTGGCAGGGTGCAAGCTTAGAGAATGACGGTCGACACAAATATAGTCACAAAATCAAGAAGATTCCATTTTGGATTCTCTAACTCTGGCGACCCCAGTATAGACTTTGCCACGTCAATGTATGTGGCTTAATAAGGAAGAGGAAGCCAAATCAGAGGAAAACTCTTGTTAGCAACGAAGCCAGAAGCTGTAAGATTATCTCTCCTCCCTCTCAAGCTTCCCGTTAATTGTATTTGTTAGTCAATAATGGGCTGCCCTTGTTTCAGCCTTGATTCATCTCATTAAGTGTCCTGTATTTACAAGGATTGGCGAAAGTTGTGCAAAACCCCAGAGATGATCCAAACAAGCTATAAAACAATTATGGGTAATTGCGGCCTGTCCAATCCCATCAGAGAGAAGGTGGCCTTACTCTCTTGAAACGGCCTTTTAAAATGAACTGCTCAAGAAGGAAAGGCTGAAGTTCTCCTGCTGGGTTGGATTACACCTTGTTTGCAGTCCTGGAAACAAACCTTCAGTTTTCCACAGGATTCCAAACAATATCTGCTAGGAAAGCTGACCCAGTGTTTTCACGTACAGTGGTGCCTCGCTAGACGATGATAATCCGTTCCACTGAAATTGCTGTTTAGCGAAATCATTGTCTAGCGAAAAGCATTTCCCCATTGGAATGCATTGAAACCTGTTTAATGCGTTCCAATGGGGAAGAATTGTTGTTGTCTAGCGAAGATCGGCCATAGGAAAGCCACTTTGCAAACCGCCAATCAACTGTTTAAATCACTGTCTTGCGAACCTTGGGTCCCGATAACACCTGTTTGTGAGTGTGGAGGGAGCTGTCAAAATCGTCGTCTAGCGAAAATTGGTTTGAGAAGCAGGGACCAAACATTGTCCGGCGAAATTCCCCCATAGAAATCACTCTTTTGCGAATCGCTACAGTGATCGCAAAAAGTCAATGTCTAGTGAAAAAACTGTCATGCGAGGCGCCACTGTAAAGACAGGAGCCCTGATTGTTTGGGAGGGCGATAAGCCGTAGACTCCCGACTTTCGACTGTTTGCTCTACAGCCCTCTCCCTTTTAGAACTTTTGCGACTGATTAGAAAGGAACGTTTGTCGTTGGGGAAAGCTGAGTAGCAACTGTGAAAAGCCAGCCTAAGGAACACTCTTGTTATTCTAACGTTGTTATTTTAAAACTGAGGTTCTCACATCCTTTACAGCACAAGCATCCACGAAATACCAGCATATCAAAGACACGGCCACCACAAGGTTAAACACCCACTGACTATCTTACCGCCAACCATGATCTCTGTATTTTGATAACTATATTTTGATGCCGTGTGTACATGCTTACTTTTATTGTTACAGCATCAAGCCATACATAAAACAAAATTGAATGGAGAGCTTCAAGTACTGACATATACTGCAAAATGGCAAATCAAATAAACAAAAAGCAATAAAACTACGAATATAACAATATAAGACCAATGTCTAAGGGTTTGGGTAGCTATTCTGGCTACTTTGGCATGCCGCCCAAAATTTCGCTTCCAGTTCCGTAGTAGTCCGATTTTGATCAGTTAACAATTGGTTACAGTAGTCCGAGTCGGATTGGCTTGTCACGTCTTTTAAGAGAGGTGTAATATCGTTTCCTCAAATCTTGTTATGCCTGTTACATCTGAGCATCATGTGTCTCACCACATCCACAAGGGCAGAGTCTCTGTTCCCTCGGGATCTTCTTAAATCTGCCTTCCAATACCGCTGAGGGAAAGGCCTCGCATCTAGCCAGAGTAAAGGCTTTCCTAAACTTATATGTCTCAAGCTGTGATAAATAGGCCATGGGGAGCAAGCGATATTTGTCCGTATCTATCACTCTAAAGTTGGGGCATCTACTAAGATCTACCTATCTTTCCAAGTCCATTATTCTCTGTTTAAGGGCTGGTTTTCGCTTCATCCCATTGCATACTCAATATTGCCCATAACTTGCAATTTGTTTAGGATCGCTTTCAGCCACTTCGATTGAAAATTGTCCTCTAGAAGTAGATGGGTTAATCCCTGTAATTGAACATTTATTTTCAGCCAATACTGAAGGGAGGCTAGTGTGATTTTGGCTACCATTGTTAGTCAGCCTGTCTCTAAACGAATTTGTGCATTCCTTACACAACTTGGAACTTCAAGAATTGCTCTAAGGAATTTAGTCTGAACCCGCTCTATTGGGTCAAAGCAGCTAGATGGAAGCCCTATAAAGGTGCCGTAGAGCATCTGGCTGAACACCTTTGCTTGAAAGAGTTTTTGGGCTGCTGGAATATATTGACCCCTTTTGGAATGGTAGAACCTTAAGATGCCCTTTGCTATTTTTTCCCCCTTGGGGAAGCTGCATATTGTATATGAGCCTTTCGGGCCATACCTAGATATTTATAACAGGAAACCTGTTCAAGAGATTGCCCATTTATAGTCCAAGACCTTTTCTTTTGTCTTCTACCAAAGGCCATAATTTTTGTCTTTTGATAATTTATTTCTAATTCCTTCATTTTGCAGAGGTCTGCAAATTTCTTAAGGGCTCTCTTTAGGCCAATTGGATTTCTTGCTAAAAGCACAGCATTGTCCACATAAAGAAGGATAGAAATGTCTTTGATATAACTTTGGAGGGTGGAGACTAGGAGAGTTCAGCTATTCGACTATGTCGATTATGTATAAATTAAACAGAGAGGGGGCCAGTAAGCAGCCCTGTCTGACTCCTCTATAAGTGTTAATCAGTTCTGTTAAATTTCCTTTCCTATTGAGCCTAACCTGGAGGTTGGTATCGTCATGTAGCACATGCAACAATAGAACTAATAGTTTATCTATTGAGGTGGCTTCTAAATTGGCCCATAGTTACAGTCTTGAGATCGAATCGAAGGCCACTTTCAGAAATGTGGCATATAATGAGGTTTGACCCTTTGACGCATATTTCTCTATAAGGTGTTGGATAATGAGACAATGGTCCATAGTGGATCTACACTCTCTAAAACCAGCTTGCTCTACAGCTATCCTATTTTCTTCAGCCAACCAGGTCTCAAGTTTATCCTGAAGATGCCTAGCATATAGTTTACCACATATGTTTAGGAGACTAATGGGGCAATAATTTGCCAGCTCATCTCTTAGTCCTTTTGTGAACAGAGGTACTATTATTTCAGTATTCCATTCTGCAGGAAAGAGGCCCGTAGAGTCGATATGTGTAAATAATGCTGCAAGGAAAGGAGCCCACCAGTCAATATTCTCTTTGAAGAGTTCCAGGGGTGAACCGTCTGACCCTGGTGCTTTACCTATTTTCAGTCAGGCAATATGGGATATAATTTCCTCTTGGGAAACTGGAGGCCAAATCGGTAGAACTTCAAATTCACCAACTGAGACTGGTATTGGAGGAAAGTCTTTATAAAGCTGATTATAAAAGGCAACACATTTACACTGGGAGATTGGAGGATCAATTTGGCAAGGGGTTTTTGTTTCTTAACAGTAACCAATCGCCAGAACTTAGAAGAATTTTTCTGTTTCGCAGCTAGAATTACTTCCACCCATAGCGAATGAGTATAGTCTTTTTTTCTTTTGAGATGCCATGTATAAATATTTGCTTTGAATTGTAGTGCTGGAGGAGACTCTTGAGAGTCCCCTCGACTGCAAGGGGATCAAACCTATCCATTCCAAAGGAAATCAACCCTGAGTGCTCACTGGAAGGACAGATCCTGAAGCTGAGGCTCCAGTCCTTTAGCCATCTCATGAGAGGAGAAGACTCCCTGGAAAAGACCCTGATGTTGGGAAAGTGTGAAGGCAAGAGGAGAAGGGGACGACAGAGGAGGAGATGGTTGGACAGGGTCACCGAAGCGACCAACATGACTTTGATCCAACTCCGGGAGGCCGTGGAAGACCGGAGGGCCTGGCGTGCTCTGGTCCATGAGGTCACAAAGAGTCAGACATGATTTAACGACTAAACAAAAACAACAATAAATATTTGTCACGTTATATCTCTTTCTCTGATGTCTGACGAAGTGGACTTGTCCATGAAAGCGCGCATTAAAAAATATATAATAGTTGGTCTCAAAAGTTCCAGCACATTCTTCTCTTTTTTATTTTATTTTGGGGGGGGGGGGTTATGGGTTTTTTTTTACTTTTGTTTTGTTTTTCTCTCGCTTCAGTGAGGCTTTTTTTTTTAAATTGTCTAATAAAGATATCACCTGCTCTTGCATTTGACTTAGCGAATGTGTCAAGAGGGAGCACAGAAGCGGATGGAGACAGGAAAATGGGACAGAAAGAGTAAGCAAGGGAAAGGAGAATATAGGAGGGAAAGGCAAAGACAGCTGAAGAGAAGAGAAGGAGGAAAGCAAGATGGTGGAAGATGGAGGGAAAGAAAAGAGGAGGGTGGAATCAAGGATTTGGAATCGTCTGAACCCCCAAATCCTGTTTTAACATTAATACTCGTGGAAAGGAAGGGTTTGACTTAAGATTGCTCACTTTCAACCATTTTTGGGGAAACCAAATAAGTCATAAGTGTGAACATCTACTACAGCAGGACCCCCTTATCCACAGGATCGGTATCCACTGAGTCACTGATCCACGGTCTGAAAATATTAAAAATATTAAAAGAAAAATCCCCAAAAGATATATTTCTAGTGGTGACATTACCATAACTGGCCAGTAGAGGGAGCCAGGACTATGCAATGCTCTGTTGTTTTAAATGTGTTTTCGTACTGATTTTATTACTGTTTTAAATGTAATGCTAGTCCAATTCTTTTTAAGTATTTGTATACCTACTGATTTTTAGCTTCTACATATTGTCTTTTAATTAAGTAAGCCACCTTGGGTTCTTTTTAAGAAGAAAGGTGGGGTGGATGGATGGATGGATGGATGGATGGATGGATGGATGGATGGATGGATGGATGGATGGATGGATGGATAATGCTTGGAACTGATCCCTCGTGAATACAGGAGTCCTACTATATATAAACAGTAAGATGTACCATCCCCAATTTTTTAGACTTCAACTCCCCGAATTATCCAAACATTTTCCAGGCAGAATTCTGGGAGTTCCAGCTCAGATGCACACATTTTCAAGATACTGGCGCACACCTATATTTCACCACAGGCCTTCTTCCACTATAGAAAAAAAAAAACGGTCCTGGCGCTTCCTGGGAGGCCTAGGTCTGCATGGGAGGTGCAGTTCTTTGGAACTGTCCACTATGGAGCCTAACGGTTAGAAAACGACACCTCCCACAAAGACACAGTCCTCCCAGGAAGCACTGGGGCAGCTTCCTTTTTGTACAGGAAGTAGGCCTGAGACATCCCGGGAGATAGGCCAAGTTCCAGGTGAGTCAAATGTAGGCATCAGCTCCTAGAATTCTGCCCAGGGAATTCTTGGAGAAATCTGGGAATTGGAAATTTCACAGAAAAACAATGGTCACACTCCTAATATTTATTTATTTATTTATTTATTTATTTATTTATTTATTTATTTATTCATTCATTCATTCATTCATTCATTCATTCATTCATTCAATTATTTATTTATTTATTTATTTATTTATTTATTTATTTATTTATTTATTTATTTATTTATTTATTTATACCCTGCCTATCTGGACTATTTGCCCACTCTATTCAACACAGAAAGAGGAACACTGATTGTTTGGGAAGGTCGGGTGGTCTTTCAAGACACAAACAGGAGCCCTGATCAGTTGGGATGGTCGGTGGTATTTAAATTAATAGACAGTATCCTTCTCGTATATCTCAGCGTATTTTACTCACACTCTTTATCACCGGTCAGAAATGGCTGCTCAGCCTACTTGCCTCCCATAACCGAGATCTTGAAAAATACTGCTTTTCCTTGCTTGTTCTCAGAAAGGTCATGGCTATCAACTCTTATATACCCATTTACTGAAACATCTGGGGCTGTCCGAAGCTATGCAACAACCCGAGGGAGAATAAGATACTGGGATGCAGTGATAACCTTGCGGGAACTTAGAACAAACAAACCTGTGGGAAGCTACCGTTGCACAAAGCGTGAAGCCTCAGAACCATCCTGGCCATCCTGGTGTTGGCCCTGGAGCCTTTGGCGGTCCTTCGGCATTTTCTCACAACCTTCTTTGTGCCTGTTTTGTTTTAGAAAACCTCACCGACCGCGGCCCGGTGACAATCCTCCCCACCTCTGGAGCCCAGTGACTAAGAGCAGACTCACCCACGGTACAGATTGGCCGCCGGTAAGGAAGCAGGCCAAAACTGTACTGGAAGATCCCTCGGGCGTGGAAGAGAGGGAGCGAAATACCCATGTACTTCTGCAAGAAATCTTGGATACACCTCAGCCAGGATCCCTTGGGGTTCTCCACTTGATCAAACAGCTCGTTCTCTCCAAAGGAAAAAACAGGGACCAGTCGGATGCTGGAGGCCAGGGAAAGGAAGAAGGAAGAGGTTGCGTCACTATAATTTCTGCAGCAGCTCTGTTACGGCGTCTGGACAATGACAGATTTGGGTCCAGGAACAAAACCAACAACACAACAGCCTGGCTATCTGTAGCCTTAAGCAGAGCCCATTGCACGACTTCCATCACACATGTGTTAGAAGGAAAGCCTATGAAGAAACTGATTATGTGCAAATGGTGGCTGGGCAAATAATGAGTCAGGTACACCGGATCAAAACGGGAGCTCTTTAATCACCACAATCTACCTTCTTTTGCAAACTGTTCTTTCATTCAAAGAGATGTCTGGTCCAGCTGAAGACTCCCACCCACATACCCCGAGCAGATTCAAGGGCAAGCAAGAGGTCCCCCAGCGACCATCTTCCCGATTCAATTAAGATGCACAGCAATCCCATTTAGATCCTTAAAATCGTCTCTTGATTTTGCTTCTGTCCCTATAAAACTAGGCTACACAAGCCTACTCAAATCAATAGAAAGTCCTGTCATCCTTTTTGGGGAGAGGGGGGAACTGGCTGCCTTCCCTACGACTCACCCATGCTGCAGGGCCAGCCGGACAAACCCTTTCCGGTTTGCCAGCAGCAGCTTATACGCTCCCGGCCGGGCGTCCAAAGCTTCCTGCGCTCCTCCTACTGCGATGGTGAGGATATTCCCACCTCCTGGCTTCCTCAGAATGTAGTAAGCAGATTCCTTGTCGGAGGTAACCAACCCTGGGTAAGAAATGTAGGAAACATGAGCACAGACGCCTTGATCTAAGAGTAGAGGTCTGTACGAACTTCTGGCTCAGAAGTTCGTGCTGGTTCGTTTAGCGGCCGAACAGCTGTTCTGTGCTCTTACGACAACTGGTCTTCCGACCTTGCACCATAGAGGCTTCTGCGGTTTAACCCACAGCACCACCACATCCCTTATTTAAAAAAAAAAACTAATTTGAAAGCTAAAAGGGCAGGAGCGATTCAATTCAGGTTTTGTGTCATCGGGCCGAGAAAAAAATTATTTGAATTCGTCCACTTTACAAGTGGAACAGTTCTTGTGGTATTTGACCATGGAGCCACACTCTAATACTGGAAAATCAAAAGAGCTGTAACTTGTTTTGTTTTTGCACTGACGTCTGTGAATCACAGACATATAGGAAGCCCTAAACCGGAATAAAGCTGCCAAATTTTCACCAGCTAGCTTCAAAGATTTTCATACCAAGCACAGTTGAAGTTTGCTTTCGAAAACAAACAAGCCTTGAGCAATTTGTGCTCCATCTGATGTGATAATTGCACAGCCCGAGACCCTGTTCGGACCGGCTGTTTTGGGTGAGGGGTGCATTGGACTACAAAGGTCTGTTGAGGTCAGTGGGGAGGGGGGGTGAGGAGTGATGTTTCATTTAGCCCACTCTTCCGATCCAAACCGCAAACAGCCTCTTGTCAGTTAATCACTTCCCCTGATCATCTGCGGAGGGTCAGAGGAAGTGAAATTATTATTTTCTTTACATTGCTCCTTTCTCCCCCTGTTAGTGCTATTCTGTTTTCTTCCTTCCCCACTTGCTGCTTCCTTTCCCTCCTTCTCCCCCCACGTTCTCTTTCATGGTGGCAGTTGAAAGCCGAGATTCCTGGAAGCTGCTATGTCCCAGCTAAATAGGCATTACAACGAGTAGCGTTGCCAGACGTCCAGCAAAAGGAGGACATGTCCTCTTTTTTAGCCTAATGTCCTCCGTCCAGCTGGCAAAGATAAAAACCTTTAAAATGTCCGGCTTTTATATATTTTATGTTATAATTTTGGATGAGAAGAGGTGGCTTCCTGTAGCCTGAGCCCAAGATGACGTGTTCTGCGCTCTGGAAGGATCATGAATAGATCCTGCCCCACCTCTTTTCCAATTCAAATTATGCCATCAAGGTTCCATATACCATATAAATGCCATGGTTGATGGGACCTCAGTCTTGTTGGGATCTTGCTGGTATCTCTCACTTCCAAGTTCTTTTTATCATGTGGGACTTTAAATGATGTCTCCTCCTCCCCATCATCATCCTCTTCTTCCTGCCCCTCCAGACAGCCCTTGTTCTATGAAACCTTCCCGGTCCTTCTAGATCTGCTTACCTCCACTCATGATGTAGTCGCGGAAGAACGGGGCTCTGAAAAAGAGACCCAGCATCATCAGATGAGGGCTGAGCCCAGGGAAAATCTTGGAGAACTCTGTGGCTTCAGTGCAGAAATTGATGAAGGCCCCGGCCACCAGGACCCCGTGGGGATGAAAGCCAAAGAGGTAGTTCTGGGTAGGATCCAAATCCGCCGTCTTCACTAGCTGTAAAGACCAAAGTCATTGAGTGTCCTTAAAATTCACATCCCCGGGCAGGGAAATAAAACCTCTTAACCTGCCTCTTTTGTGAGGAATGATGGGGAAATCATGGCATTCATGCAATAGCTGTTTTTTAAAATATATATTTTATTGCTTTTTTTAACCCAAGCAAATTAGGAAAAAAAAGGGGGTCCTTGGAACAATCTGTCTGTCTGCACACTTGGAAGATCTTAGAACAGTGTCTCCCAGCCTTGGGTCCCCAGATGTTCTTGGACTACAACTCCCATAAATCCTGGTTTGCACAGTTAGTGGTGAAGGCTTCTGGGAGCTGTAGTCCAAGAACATCTGGAGGCCCAAGGTTGAGAACTTAAAACAATTATTTCCCAGGTTTTTTTATACAAGTGCAATGACTGCCACAGATAGGCGGGGTATAAATTAAATAAATAGATAGATAGATAGATAGATAGATAGATAGATAGATAGATAGATAGATAGATAGATAGATAGATAGATAGATAGATAGATAGATAGATAGATAGATAGATAGATAGATAGATAGATAGATAGATAGATAGATAGATAGATAGATAGATAGATAAATAAATAAATAAATGCCTATCCTGGAATTAAAACCCTGAAACAGCTTTTAATTTTATTCCATCATTAAACCCAGAGATCAGAACGCTAGTAGAGATAAAGCTGTCCTTAAGGCATGGCCTCTAACCACCTGTGTGTTTAACCATACCTCTTAGCCCTCTTCCGGACACATCTACTGCAAGCAACACGCTATGGTGTTCATTCACCCTTCATACACCACAGATTGCATAAAGGAGAAAGGCATAACATTCCTATTTAAATGCCTCGAAAAATATCTAAATGCTTTCTTTGAAACCTTGGAATTTGAATTAGAGAACATAACTCATTCTGTCAAGAGATCATTACTTTTGAACTGCCATCCTGTTAGAGCTTCATTACAAAAAAAGAGTAAGTAATTTGAAATAATAGTGTTACTTTGATTCACCACTTTCTATCTCTAGTTAAAGTAAGTTAGTAAGTTAGCTCCCTCCCTCCCTCCTTCCCTCCTTCCTTCCTTCCTTCCTTCCTTCCTTCCTTCCTTCCTTCCTTCCTTCCTTCCTTCAATCATCAGTTCCTCCCTCCCTCCCTCCCTTCTCTTTTCTTTCTTTCTCTCTCTCTCTCTCTCTCTCTCCTTCCTTCCTTCCTTCCTTCCTCATTAGCTCCTTCCTTCCTCTTTCTTCCTTCCTTTTTTTCTTCCTTCCTTCCTTCCTTTAATTTTTATACTGCGTATATGGCTGAGGGCCACTCTGGGCAGTTTAGGTAAAGGTAAAGGTTCCCCTTGACAATTTTTGTCTAGTCGTGTTCGGCTCTAGGGGGCGGTGCTCATCCCCGTTCCCAAGCCATAGAGCCAACGTTTTTGTCCGAAGACAATCTTCCGTGGTCACATGGCCAGTGCGACTTAGACACAGAACGCTGTTACCTTCCCACCGAGGTGGTCCCTGTTTATCTACTTGCATTTGCATGCTTTCGAACCGCTAGGTTGGCGGGAGCTGGGACAAGCGACGGGCGCTCACTCCGTTGCGTGGATTCGATCTTACGACTGCTTGGTCTTCTGACCCTGCAGCACAGGCTTCTGCGGTTTAGCCCACAGCGCCACCACGTCCCTTTGGGCAGTTTACAATGTGCTTTACAATTAGTACTTACTAGTACAGTCAGTACAGCCAGTTTTATTAGAAAATACAGGAGTAGAAATCCTTCGCAATGTATTAGATACAGCAAATAAGTTAGTAAATGAATGAATGTTTCTCTCTGTGTGTGTAATGGTTTGGTAAACCCTCGCGCTGTCCTATTCTAAAGGCTTTTACTTGTGCATCTTTCCCACTGATCTACTTTATTTAATTTATTTATCTCTCAGAATTCTCTGGGAAAGACCATCATGCTGGGAAAGGTGGAAGGCGGCAGGGAAAGAGGACGACCCGATACAAGATGGCCGGACCCCCTTAAGGAACCACACTTGAGATTGCAAGAGCTGAGCAGGGCAGCTGAGGACCGGACCTTTTGGCCATCGCTCCCTCCCAAGGGCCACCATAAGTCCGAGGCGACCGGGCAGCACAGAACGACGACGACAACAGAAAGCTACTCTAAGAAGCACAAACAACAACCCAACTATTGTGGTGCCTTCGAGATTAACAGACTTCTTTCAGGGCGAGCTTTTGAACCTTAGAAGCTACTTCCGGAGTGCAACATTCTGGGCTCGAATGGAAATGCAAGTTCCCAGTCTCCAGGCGCAACCCGATGGGCATAAGGGCACTCCCATAAGAAAGGAGAGACTTTTGTCGTATTTTCTACGGAATGTGCTTCAGAACCTTAAATTCTTTCCCTTTTCTCTCCCATTTCTTCTCTACCAGGGTCCCCACTGAAATGCGCTCCCCCCCGGGCAAATGCACGTATCGCCCTTATGATTCCTATAAGGCTACTCCTCTTGTCACCTTGGGTGTCCCATCTGTTCTGGAGCACTGTTGACTGTTCCCAGCTGCCCATTCAAGCAGCCTCGCCTAATGAGGTGTCGCCGGGAACAGAATGTCCCTTCCCGCTGCCTCGTTGCATGGGGACAGGCAGAGCCTCCAAAGGGAGGCCGCATTGGCTGACCATCTGTGCATCCGAGGGGGTTGTGATCTCTCCATTTCTCACTGGTCCCCTTGGGCCATTTTGCTTGCCCTGTTTAAAGTGCTGAATCAGAAGCCTAAACGCAGGGATGGGCACGGTGAGGCTGACCTGATGTTGTGGTACTACAAATCCTAGCATTCCTCTCCCTTGGCTGAAACAGATGGGACTTATAGTCCAAAGGCTTGCCCATCAGCCTCCTGTGTTCTAAAGTGTTGCCTCCAAATTAGGGTCACCCAGAGTCGAGAGAGGTTACTTTCTGGATCACAAATCCCAGAATCCCCAGCCAACGTAGCCATGCTCTTGAGCAGCCGCACAGAAAACCAGGTGGAGTTCCTCTAGCTTTCATAACTATTTGTGTGGGTCTTATTTGTGTGGTTTGCTCAGTGATAGACCTCAAAGGAGTGTCTTTTTGAACCTCCTGGGTCCACTCTCTTGGAGGGTTCTTAAAGTTGTATTTCAAAAAGTTACTCCATTCAGGATAGTAGGAAAGAGGGATGTTAGTTATGCTTCAAGACAATTTTGCTGTAGCTTTCAAAGAAGGAGCCATGTCAGTCTATGCATGAGTATCTAGATAAAACCCAGAATTTTAAAAAAATCTATTTTATTTCAATTTCTGGAAGAACATTAGGGAGGTTGTCCTCACTTCTCCTACCATCATCTGCCTCTTCTCACCCAGCCTCCTGGTAGGGCCAGCCTTGTGGAGTACACAACAATGGTGTATGTGGGGAAATGAACTATTCTGGACCTCAGGTTCCAAAATATATCAGCCAGCGTGGCCACCGATCATGCTCACTGGGGGATTATGAGGGTGGCCGTCGAAAAATATACCTTTTCTAATTTCTGATGGGGATACATGAGCATTTCCCTGGAGGCAATGATTATGCAAACAGTGGTGTGGGCATCAACCATCAGTACATTTCCTTTTAATAATTAGTGGCTCATGTTTACCCTTCTCTGCTCACGATGTCCCATCCTTCACTCAACTCCTGATTGCCATGGTAACCCCCATTCTCCTCCTCAGAAAAGTGCAGGTACCTTACGTAACAAGGCAATCCCGTTTTGGACCTCTTCAGTGTTCATTTGCTCAAGGAGAGAGGGCAGAAGAGGTTAGAGGCGTGAACACAGAATTAACCAGAACATTGGTTAGCAAGTTTGCGTAGGGAAGTGTGTACTTTTTTCCCACATGCCAGGTGTCTCTTCCCTTCGCTTTGTCCAAGGAAATTGTGCAAATGCTTGACAATTGTCCCTGCCTGGCCCATTTCCATACCAGATTTGAGAAACATTACTGTTTTGGATTGGACTCCCACGGTTGCTTGCCAAAATACCCATCAAAATACCATTGGGCAGGCTTGTGGGGGGAGATTAGCATGCAGTGCATTGCTAGACACCAAGATCCAAAGACAGGACGACAGCCAGCTCACGTGACTCACAAATAATACCTGCAAATGAGGGTTGGGCTTATCTCCCAAGCAACAGCACCAACCAACCAACCAAACAACCAACCAACCAACCAACCAGCCAGCCAGCCAGCCAGCCAGCCAGCCAGCCAGCCAGCCAGCCAGCCAGCCAGCCAGCCAGCCAGCCAGCCAGCCAGCCAGCCAGCCAGCCAACCAACCAACCAACCAACCAACCAACCAACCAACCAACCAACCAACCAACCAACCAACCAACCAACCAACCAGGTGGATTTGCAATGTGCAGATACACCTCTAATGGAAACATGTTTGTTTGATGCTTGCACTAGATGTTTTTGTGATGTTAGTGAAACCCAGCTGCAAAAGGGGAAAAAAGGCCATCTTCTTGCTTCAATTAGAGCACCCCTGAGCATGTATAGAATCCTAGAATCATGGAATTGGAAAGGGGGCCCCTAAGACAACCAGGTCCAACCCCCTGGTCAATGTAAAGAGCTATACTACCTCCTATCTGGTAGACAAGAGTTTGAATGCACACTCCAATAAATGCCATACTTTTTAAAGCACTGTCGCAGAACCAGGAGGTTAAAATGCCCCATTGGGTGGCAATAATGCAGTGCCAGGTGGATTTTAGTGCCTGGAATCAATGGGAAGAATGGAAAAAAAATTCATTTAGCTAAAGAAATCATGTAAAACGATAACCACTTTTAACTTCCTTCCTCTTTCTTCTTGAAGAACAGAAGAGGTAAACAAACATAGAAGCAAGATACAGTATTTACATATGTGCTAGGGTTACTTTTTTGGCTGGAAGACAAGGAATGTTATGCCCATGAGCAGTGCTTCCCAACATTGGATCCTCAGATGTTCTTGGACTACAACTCCCAGAAATCCTGGCCAGCACAGCTAGTGATGATGGCATCAGGGAGTTGTAGTCAAAGAACATCTGGGGACCCAAAGTTGGGAACTTTGGCCCAGTGTTCCATTCTATCAAGGTCATTTCGAATTTTGTTTCTGTCTTCTAGGGTATTGCATGGCTATTCCGTCCAATTTGGTATCATCTGCAAATCTAATAAGCATTCCCTGCAGTCCCTCATCTAAGTCATTAATAAAAATATGGAAGAGCACAGGGCCCAGGACTAAGCCTTGGGGGTACCCCACTTGTTACCTCCTTCCAGGTAGAGAAGGACCCATTAATCATCACCCTCTGAGTATGATTCTTTAGCCAATTGTGTATCCACCTGACCCTTGATCTACCCAGCCCACATCTAGTTAGCTTGCTGATCAGGAGATCATGGGGCACTTTGTGAAAAGCTTTGCTGAAGTAAGATATACTACATCTACAGAATTCCCTCTTTCTGTCACAGAGATGACCTGATCAAAAAACAAGATCAAACTAGTTTGGCAGGATTTGTTCTTAGCAAGTCCGTGTTGGCTTCTAGTTATTACTGCCTTGTTTTCTAGGTGCTTGCACAACGACCGCTTTGCGATTTGTTCCAGTTATGTGGAATAAGGATCGGGGACAGCAATAGCAGGAAGATCTTGCCCCAGTCAATCAGACGACGTTGGTTGTTGGGTCCATCATTGGGACCCTTCTTCTACTTCCTTCACAGGCGCTTCCTTTGCGGTCTTATTCCTTGATTTGTGTTGCAAAGTGATTTCTCTGTCTTCGCCACCCAACGGAAGAAGGTTTGATGTAGTCATTCCAGACGTGGTCCAAAGCAACATGGAACTGTGACCAACATCATAAGAAGGCTTTAACATGGATGACAAGCCAGAGTTGTGAGGACCTGATCTTGTGACCCAAATGTCCACAGAAAGATGCCTTTGTACTGTTGAGCTTTCCAAGAAATAGATTCCCCTCCTCTGTTCTGTTCCACTTCATTTGGACCAAAGCTGCAAGAACATGGACCATCCATGATCTCATTCATGTCAGCTGTGTCAATTGTTCCAGTTACCAAATAGCCCTGCATTGTTTTGTTGGCATATGATAATCTCTTGATTCAATAGATTTAGTATTTCGAAAATGTTTTGACAAATATCCTATCATGCGATAAAGAAAAAGCTGACTTCCTCAATTCCTAATTTAGCTTGGTTTTCTCCCAAAAGAGGATCTATAATCCTCCTGGTGAAGGTGAAGAGCAAACAGAGTGGACACCGATGAGCTGGAGACGGATGAGCAAATAGTCAAGGAATACCTTGTTACCTGGAACGAGTTCAAATCTCCAGGGTCGGATGAACTGCATCCAAGAGTATTGAAGAAACTGGCACAAGAGATCACAGAACCCATTGTCTCTTATTTTCTTGAAATCATGGATAATGCATGAAGTGCTGGATGATGGCAGGAGAATATCCCTGCGTTCAAAAAGGGCCAAAAGGAGGAAGCTGGGAGCTACAGACTGGCCAGCCCGACATCAGTCCAAGGGAACATTCTGGAGCGGTTTTTAAAACAGTCACCCTGCAATCGCCTAAAAAACAAGGCAGTAATAACTAGAAGCCAACATGGATTTGCCAGACTAATCTTGTCTCATTGTTTGATCGGGGAACCTCTCTGATAGACGGTGGCAATGCTGTAGACATAATATATCTTGCCTTCAGCAAAGCTTTTATTTATTGTATTCTCGAAGGCTTTCGCAGCCGGGATCTGATGGTTGTTGTAGGTTTTTCGGGCTCTCTGGCCATGTTCTGAAGGTTTGTGGGGCATCGTGTCATCAGTACGCTGATGACACACAGCTCTACATCTCCTTTACACCAACTTCAGTGGATGCCGTCCGGTCCCTGCAGCGCTGCCTGGACACCGTACTGGAATGGATGCAGTCAAATGGACTGAGGCTGAACCCGGACAAGACGGAGGTCTTGAGGGTGGGCGGCCCTCCCGTCAGCGGCATAGGTGACTCCCTCTCCTTTGGAGGGACGACCCTTGCCGCAAAGAGTGAGGTCCGCAGCTTGGGAATACATCTGGACCCGGCGCTTACCATGGAAACCCAGGTGGCGTCCGTGGTCCGCTCCGCCTATTTTCATCTATGGCGGATTGCCCAGCTGCGACTATATCTTCATCGGGGGGCCCTCACTACTCTAGTCCATGCGCTCGTAATCTCGAGATTAGACCATTGTAATGCACTCTACGTGGGGCTGCCTTTGAGGCTGACGCGGAAACTTCAGATGGTCCAGAATGCAGCAGCCAGGCTCCTTAGTGGGGTGAGAAAACACCAGCATATCTCCCCCACCCTGGCTGCTTTGCACTGGTTGCCCATCCGTTTCCGCGTTGACTTCAAAGTGCTAATGATCACTTATAAAGCCCTAAACGGTTTGGGACCTCAATATTTGGCAGACCGTCTTCTCCCACCCAGATCTACCCGAATCACCCGACATAGCCAGCAGGGGCGGCTGAGGGGTCTGACGCCGAGAGAGGCCCGGAAAGAAAAAACAAGAAACCGGGCCTTCTCGGCGGTGGCTCCTCGGCTGTGGAACGCCCTTCCAACAGAAATTCGGCTGGCACCCTCACTGGGTGTTTTTAAAAGCCAGTTAAAAACTTGGTTATTCAAGCAGGCCTTCCCTCCAGTCAATTAAGTCTTTCTCTTTCTCTTTTTCTTTGCTATTCCATCTTGGTAATCCTCTCTTTAAATTAATTGTTTTAAATTGAAACTGTAGTTGTAATTTTTATGATTTTATATATTTTTATACTGTTTTGTTTTATTTTGTAAGCCGCCCCGAGTAGACATGGTCTAGAGGGGCGGGGTAAAAATCAAATAAATAAATAAATAAATAATTTTTTCTTCCTAACGTTTTGCCAGTCTCTGTGGCCGGCATCTTCAGAGGACAGGAGTAGGAACTCTGTCTGTGCTCTGGTGCAGTTTTTGGGAGAGTCAACTAATTTATAGTGACCCTAATAGGGCTCTCAAGGTGAGTGAGATATTTAAGGAGTGATTTTACAGGTTCCACATCCCTAGCTGTGCGGGGGATTGGAACCCATGACCTTCTGATGCTAAATATACCCAGCAGGCACCACAAGAAAGGGCGATTGATCACAAAGATACACACACTCCATCTAAGGCAAGCACTTTTTACAGCAAGGTAACACTTACTGCATTGCCCACGGTTGCACCTTTTAGGAACGGGAGTAAAAACCACTCAGAAGGAGGTGGACATTTTCTCTCAGATCACGTTCCCCAAAAAGCCACTCTCCCTTTCACCTGGCACTTCTGTTGAGGGGAAAAAATATTCACGATGCTCATGTGCTATGTGAAGATGAACCAAGTAAGGACACAAAATAATTATGGGCTTCGGCTACAAGAAGCCAGATTTAAGCTGAATATCAGGGAAAACTTCCTAACTGTTCGAACAGCCTGACAATGGAAACCATGACCTCGGGAGGCGATGAGCGCGTCAACGCTGGGGGCCTTCAAGAGATAGTTGGACAACCCTCTACCAAATCTGTTTTTTGATGTGGATTCCTGCCTTGAGCTGGAGGTTGGACTCAATGGCCTTAGAGACCCCTTCCAGCCCCATTATTCTAGGATTCTATGGTTCTGTGAATCTCCATCTACTCTAATTTCATTGAGCTATGCCTAGCCTCTGCCCCTCACTGTCCCAGATGCTTCATTCTGAGGAGATACAGAACATAGGACAACCATGCACAGAGGTATGAAATTAGAATCATGGAATTATAGAGCTGGACGGGATCCCTCAAGGGTCATCTAGCTGAGCCTCATTGCAGTGCCGAAAAACTCACCCACAGCAGCCCCTACAGATAGCCATTCGGCCCTTGTGTGAAAAACCCCAACGCAGAAGAGATTGCTTGGCTCTAAGCTATCTCAAAGACAGTATATCTCCCTTGATGAGCCTGCTCAGGTGTTAAGAGCATCAGGAGAGGCCTTTCTCTCAGTCCCATCCCCTTCACAGGTGCATTTGGTGGGGACACAGGAGAGGGCCTTCTCTGTGGCTCCTCCTTTAGACTGTGGAACTCCCTCCCACTAGAGGCCAGCCTGGACCTATCTTGGCTCTCCTTCTGCAAGCAGCCAAAGACCTTTCTCTTCGGGCAAGCTTTCTCCCAGTGACTGCCTGCATGAGTGACTGGCTACATGAGTGACTTTAAAATGTTAGGCATTACCGTTCTGACTGGATCTTTAGTACCCCTTGTATTTACCATCTCCCATCATGGTATCCTTGTCAGCATTTACATACTTTTTGTTTTAGCTTTAATATTTGTCCTTTCATGGTGTAAGCTGCCTCTTTTGTATATACTCATTGTTCTTAACTTTAAACATTGTCTTTTAATGATGCAAACTACCCTCGTGTACTCATTGTTTTCAGCTTTCAATATGATCTTTCAATTATGTAAGCTACCTTGGGTCCTCTTCCAATTAGGGGTCTTGGAAAATATTTTAGATACATAAATAAGCCATATTCTGTATCCCTGCTTTGCACAGAGCTTATATTGATCAAAACAACAACTACACCCCCGTTCACCTTTGATGTTCACTCAGCTGAAGGTACCTGGCAGATTTTCTGCAGGAATTTAAAAAAAAAAAGGAAGTTTTCTTCCATTCAAGCAACTAGAATGCAAGACAGAGAGTCACATTTATGCAAAGGGGCTCAGAAAGAAGCATTTTCTAAAGAATCAGAGTGACCCAACAAATGACAAGGTGGGGAGATGCAGAGGTTTTAATAAAGGTGTGCGGGTTTGTTTGAATCAGCCAGAAATTGGGAGTTTGAATCCCTCCCTCTCCCTCCTTGACTGGGGCCAGCCTCGAAGATCCATAGGGTCCCATCCAGAACTCTGAAGTTCTTAGGTTATTATTCTGTATTCAAGCCCTGAAAACCACACTTGAGTTGGCGAGCGGTTTTCCGACGCGGCTTCTGTCTGGCGCATGACAGTGCGCGCTGCCTTGTTTCACTGCATGCATCTCCGAAGCTTGCTTGCTCCAACTTTCTTAGGAAAGTCCCACTAAGTAGACCTCCTCCTGAAGCTGAAAATGCCAATGACTTTCCAGATGGAAAAGTATGGACAGTTGAACGGTGCCATCTTCTGGTTAAACACAACACAGCAGGAGATTTAAACTCCTGGGGTCCAAGAAAGGAATCCTTAAGCCGCCAGCTACACTTCTGGGTGTTCAAGGATGGCCCCCATTTTGTCCTGCTTCCTCCTTTAGTCAAGAAGGATGTAGTTTTAATTCTCTTTTTCATAATTTTTCTACTTACTGTTTCTAGCTATTAGCACCCTGTAAGCACCCTTTGTGCCCTTTTAAGGAGAAAGTACGAGTTTAAAAATATTTTAAACAAATACTTGGAACTTGAGAAACAGTTATTTTCCGGGAAATCCCACTTCGCTAATGCGGCTTCTTTTCTAGCCCGGTGTGAGAGAAGGAACCGTCGCAGCCTCTAGAAAGCTACAGATCCAGAGGTTCGAGAAGTAGAAATGAAAAAAAAAAGTTTACTCTTTTTGGACTACATGTCCCAGAATCCCCTGGTCACCATGGCTGCTGATCACAATGGCTAAGGGATTCTGGGAGTTTTAATCCATGTCTGACTCCAGAAAAACTAAATGCTCCAAAAGTGCAAATTATGTAGAGTGATTTGCAGAATCCATTTTAGGGATGTGCGTTTTTTGGGTTTTTGAACTACAGATCCCATCATTCTCTCCCTTCAGGGATTTCTACCGGCAGCATCCAGGCCTTACAGACACCTGAATTGTGCTCACCTAGAAAGAAGGGCTAATCGGCAGGCTTCCTGCCTTGGAAAGGCCTAACATCCTGTTTGAAGAGGAAGCTGCCCCTATGGTTGCTGGGAAGCTTCCTTTTCAAACAGGAAGTTAGGCCTATCCAGGTGCCTCACTTCTCCAGGTGAGCACAATGTAAGTGTCTGTAAAGTCTGGCTGGGCCAATGAGACTTCCTGAAAGGAGAATTATGGGCTTTGTAGTCCAGGAAAAAATGCAAAATGCACATCCCTCATCTTTCTGATTAGTGCTAGGACATTTTAATTAAAGGGGAATGTTGACATTATCCACCACCCTATCAAGGCTCCCTGTTTTGTCTGAACTTAGAATAAATTCAGAGCTTAAAAGGAAATGCATATTCCTTGCTTTATAACATTTTCCCCTTCAATTAATGTGAATCCTTCAACCCTATGAACCCGAGAAATCAGACACGCTGAAGGCCAATTAGGAAACAAACACAACCTAATAGGCAAAAATCATAGAGAGCATAACTTACTCATGTTAGAGGTACGTGGCCTGCTCATTGACAGATCCCCAAATGATAGATTAATTCTGGTATTAAAAATGGCTCAGAAGTCCCTTTGTGCCATTTCAAGGAACACGGAGGGCATTTTTGCCATGTTTTAAGGACCCCCTAGCACTCCTTCTGCCCCTCTGTTGTATAAAAAAAATTGGCCACAAGAGAATATAAAAACCTCCTTTTTAGCTACCCCCCCCCCAATTTTCTAAGAAAAATTAGGGGACAAGTTTGCATAGCACAGGTTCGCAGCCCTCCAAAGTCCAAAAATGGCCAATTTGTCCCTCTGGAGCCTGGCGTTAAAAGTCAGCAGACAGTCTTTTACCTCTTAAGGGAGCTCATGTTCTAACGATGTGATAACTGTACCATCTTAATCATCTTCCCCATCCCTGTGCATTATTATGAGGACTGCCATTAAGGAGGTTGTTGCCTTAGGTGCAGTCCTTAAAATATAAGGGGGTCCTACTAAAATATCTCATGCATCTCAGAAATGCTACTAGGATCGCCATAACTCGAATGCAACCTTTAAAAAACCCCACCAAGTAGTCCCTTGTTTCGCATAAAACACTCTCTTGTGAGATTGACAGAGAGAAAAAACCAATGAGCTAGCTACAAGGGAGGTTAAACCTGCCAACCCAATGTCTGCACTCACCGTGACGGGGAAGTAGTCCCTCATGTATCTCCAGATAACACTATTCCGGATCCACTTGATTTTCCGGCCACCTTTGTTCGGTGTGTCCCAGTCGTAGACCCACCACGCACTGTACAGCACGCTAAGGATCCAGAAGCGGGTGAAGAGGAGGCCAACGAAGACGGCGATGCAGCAGAGCCCTGTGAAAAGAGACACAGCCGGTCAGGAGAGAGCAGGCCCTCGAAGGTCTCTCTCTGCAGGGGCTTACCTGTGTGGGTGGACATTGGCCGCAGGGCAGGGCAGGCGGTAAGCAAAACGGTGGCGCTGGAACCCATGATAGGCAGAGCACAGGACCCATGGTAGGACCAAACCATCCCAGTTGTGTCCCACTACGCAGTTATGGGAACAATCGGTGTTGCCCTTGTCTACTAGCTCAAGTAGTACGTATCAAGAAACGAGAGGCAGGTTGTTTGTATGGTTTGTTGTTGTTTAGTCGTTAAGTCATGTCCGACTCTTCAGGACTCTATGGACCAGAGCACACCAGGCCCTCCTGTCTTCCATTGCCTCCCAGAGTTTGGTCAAATTTGTGTTGGTCACTTCGATGACACTGTCCACCCATCTCATCCTCGGTCGTCCCCTTCTCCTCTTGCCCTCACACTTTCCCAACATCAGGGTCTTTTCCAGGGAGTCTTCTCTTCTCATCAGATGGCCAAAGTCTTGGAGCCTCCGCTTCAGGATCTGTCCTTCCAGTGAACACTCAGAGTTGATTTCCTTCAGAACGAATAGGTTTGTTCTCCTTACAGTCCAGGGGACTCTCAAGAGTCTCCTCCAGCACCACAATTCAAAAGCATCAATTCTTTGGCGGTCAGCCTTCTTTATGGTCCAGCTCTCACTTCCATGCATCGCTACTGGAAAAACCATAGCTTTGACTATGCGTACCGTTGTTGGCAAGGTGAGGTCTCTGCTTTTTAAGATGCTGTCTAGGTTTGTCATTGCTTTCCTCCCAAGAAGCAAGCGTCTTTTAATTTCATGGCTGCTGTCACCATCTGCAGTGATCATGGAGCCCAAGAAAGTAAATTGTTAGTGGCTCCCAATTGTTAATTTAAGCAACCCAGTATGGTGCAGTGGATAAAGTGATAGATCAGGACTCAGAAGACTTGGGTTCAAAGTCCCACTTTGCTGTGAAATCTCTCACTGGCAGTGTAGAACAGGTAAAGCCACAGCTTAAACATCTCAATTCCTTTGAAAGCCCCATGAGGGTTGTGATAAGGCAGTTCTGAGTGGATGGCACAGAACAACAATGGCTCATTCATGATTAACACCCACCCACCCACCACCACCACCACCACCACCATTCCTTATAATGTTAAGGAATGGCGTTTGTGGTGGGTGAGTGGGTGTTAATCATGAATGAGCCAACTGATGGAGTAATTTCAACCTTGATTGCTGCCTCTTGTCATGTGGCTGGGAAGGACCCTTCTGGGCTGAGTGACAGTCCATCGAACCAACAGTAACCAAGTATTCCTTCCCTGCCTCCAAGTTCAAGGAGAGCCATGCCTCTCTGCTTAAGTATATTTTTCCTTTCCTTTTTAATCTGCTGGCAGTTTGCACTTATGCAGCTAGCAAGGAGAACGTAGTCTGCAGCAATCTGCTGGAAGCAGTCAGCGGTGAGTCTGTTGAAGCCTGTGGCTCGGGCAGTAACGCTTGCATGATAGGCTGTTTCTCAATCTGGTCAAATGTGAGTCAATGAAACCCTTTTTATTCTTTTTCTTACCAAGGTCTCAGAGTCAGTTACTGAGACGGCAGGTGATGGTGGATGAGATGAAAAAGGGTTCATCTACTCTGGGGAGGCTTGAAGCTAATTCTGCTTTGTAAGTCTCTGCACTTCTGCTGTGCAGCTGGAGGATTTTAAGCAAAATTCAAAACTCTGCCACGATAACAGGGGTCGGTTGCAATGATGCTACATTCCTGGGAAAATCCGTGTCTCTCCCAGCGACTTTGAGGATGGCAACCAGAGCCAAAAGGAAGAGTGAATCCAGAGGTGGGTGAATGAAGGATGTCGTAGCCCCTGCTACTCATAAAGTCTGAGGACTTTGACTCCGTGAGCCCTCGTTCCACTATACCGATGGAAACATGGCACAAACACTGCCATACACATCCTTGGCATCTAGCTGAACTAAAGAATCAGCTAGCCTTGCTTTAAGCAGACACCTTATCACAGCTTATGCCCTCCCTGGTCTGGGACTGTTTTGCAAACTCAGAGGCTGGAAACCCTGCTGATGTACATGCTCTGTAGAGTGTTTGCTATTCAAATAGCATTTGCTCTAATCTGTGGTTTTCAGCATCGGGGGGGGGGCTTGAAACTGATCCCCCCCATGGATACAGGGGTTCCTACTGTAACTTTCCAGCCAATTCTGGAAGCAATAATGTCATTGTACAATCGTCTCTCATTGGAAAAATTAGGTTTTGCCCATGGCTGACAGCTGAACATATTTATGTTGCAATCTGTTAATATGCCTGGAGATGGTGTTTGTGGGTCCTGTAATTTAGTACTCTGGTTTTATTGTACCTTGGTGTACCGGATCCTTTATTTTATGTCTTTCTTCCTCCAGACTTTGTGAATTTTAGCCACAAGAAGAATGTTTATCTTCATGATGGCAGCCTGCCAGATTCTGAGTTGCAAGCCCTTGGAGTCACAGGAGCTGCAAAAACAATATAGGTTCCTATTTAAAAAAAAAAAAAATGATTGGGGCATCAGCAGATTCCTGTGACTTGCAGGCTGTGGAAAAGGAAACGTTTGTAGTTTGAAGGGAAAGGGGACAAAATGAAAGAATGATAAATATAGGAAGACAGGAGACACATGCATCAGCATGCAATATGCATCGTAGCATCGCAGGAACACATCATACCACACACACCGGATACCAACAACAATTGTGTGATAGCAGCAAGGAAGGGAGGGAGGGAGGGAGGGAGGGAGGGAGGAAGGAGGGAGGGAAGGAAGGAAGGAAGGAAGGAAGGAAGGAAGGAAGGAAGGAAGGAGGGAGGGAGGGAGGGAGGGAGGGAGGGAGGGAATGAAGGAAGAAAGGAAGACTTTCCCTCTGGCTCTGATTTTCCACATGACCTTCTTCGCTGGTGGGGTTTACCCAGACTCTCTGTCCATTTGCTTGGATTTTATTCATGCTCATTTCCAGAATCAGCTGACCCAGAAACAGATTTGCCCCCTCCCAACCACTATTCCCCCCCCCCGCACGCAAGCTCTTGCTTCCCATCTCTCTGGGACATCCAAAGGACCTGCCTTCTTCAGACTATTATGGTCTGCCTCTCTTTTCTTAGCTTTGGGCCCTCTAAGCTCAGGGAGCTGGACCCTGCTGATGTAGGAAGCGTCACTGCGATGGAGGTGGTGCCGGCGCACCTCAGGCAGGGACGGTGGCCATTCCTGCATCACCTCAGAGGAAACCCGGACCCTCTCCTGTCACCCTAGGTGTGAAATGCCAGCCATTCTGAGATGATATGTTAAGCGGCAAAAGTCAGCCCTCTGAAAGTTTTCGCGTTTTATGACTGCCCAGAACCCAAAGTTCACCTTCTGAGCAGATATCACGACCTTGCTGACAGGCAAGCTGACTGATGATTAATCAAGATCCATTAGTGCTCACTCCAGGCCCTCTGATGCCTCTCGTCATGATTAGGCAACCGTAAGGAATAATAATATTCAACCCTTCGAGCAGAATCAGCCAAAAGTGTGGCCTGAGGTTCTCAAAATGCCAAAGACCAAACAGGCGGATGTTGGTCAAAGATGCCGTGCATCATGGACTTCGTACTCTTTGCACAGTGCATTCCATTCTAGGTCACACTGCGTCATGGATTTTGTAGTCATACGCCGGCAGAAGGCCATGTGTCTCCATGTTGCTACAGAGCACTCCTTCCAGCCCTGGAGGTCTGACCCAAATCATATGCTAGCCTTTTGCAAGGTTTGCATGCAGTACTTTGCATGGAGATCTAAAATCTCACGTGGCCCCAGCAGCCCTCAAGAGGACCTTCTGTTTGGTTGTGTGAGCCATGTCAGCGGCATCGCCGGTTTCCAGAGAGGGGCAGCCGCACACAAGCGCTCTTTCTTCTTTGAACAAAAGACACGTCCAGCGTTCTTTTTTCATTCTTTTTTTGCACAAGCGGCGGTCCCTCTCAGGAGCAGGCTGCTCGGGAACACAAGGAGGACCCACAAAGAGGTTTTTTGACGTCAGAGCCGGCTGAGCCCAGATGCTGAGGTTGGGGCTGCCTGCCAGGACGTCTAGGGCTTGTCTGTTGGGGGGGGGGGACAGGACGGCTCTCTTTGTCTGGGTGGCCAAGGCCTGGGCTTCGACAGCCCTAGCAACAGGCGGGAGCAGCTGCCACCGAGCCCGTGGCATCTGCTGATGGGCGAAAGGGCCGGCTTGGGGCGACTGTGCTCTCAGAACAAGGCTGACTGGCTGGATCCCCGAAGAGATGGAGGAAAGAGCAAGGTTGTTGTGGGTTTGTTCTTCCTAACGTTTCGCCAGTCTCTGTGGCCGGCATCTTCGGAGGACAGCACTCTGTGCTCTGGTGTAGTTGGCGTGGGAGTGCAGAAAGAGCAAGGCTTGGTTTTCCACTCAGGGTGACCAGATATAAAAAGAGATGGACCTTTAATGGAACCGAATGGTTGCTTCATGTACTTACGGGTGTGAAAGGTGGACAGCTAAGAAAGACAACAAAGGCAGAAATGTGATTTATTTGAAAGGTGGTGCTGGAGGAGAGCTTTGCAGATACCCAGGACGGCCGGAAGAGGGTCTTAGATGAAGCCAAGCCCGAACTATCTGTGGACGCAAGAAGGTGGAAACCTTTTGCTACTTTGGGCACATTCTGAACAGGCAGGATACTCTGGAGAAGACAATCAGGCTGGGAAAAGTGGAAAGGCAGCAGGGAAAGAGGAAGACTCGATGTGCAATGGACTGACTCCCTAAAGAAGCCTCAGGTTTGAGTCTGCAAGAGCTGGCCAGGGCAGCTGAAGACAGAACATTTTAGAGATCGTGTGACGGCACATAGCTACAATGGTGGAAGCAAGTACAGGAAAGAGGTTGGGGGAAAAGCAACTTTTCCAAGTGCCTGGTGCTATCCTAATAGGATTCTGGCCCTTATTTCACAATTTGCATGTCTGGGTATACTGTAGGTGTGTGTATTAGCTAAAGATGGAAATAGTCTTGAGATTTTTTGTTGCTGTTGTTCTGGATGAGAAAGGATGTCTTGACAAGCTGAGGCAACCTGTTGCAAAATTGCCAGCCTCCAGGAGAATCATCTCCTCATCTACGAATGATGCAAGGAATGGATTTCTTAAAAAAAACATTTAGTCGAAATTTACCCAATTTTGTTCCAAACACCTCTGTGCAAAAATGCGGTGTTTTCCCAAAGCCCGCATGGGCACAGAAGATACAGGAGGATTGCTCGATTATTTTTTTTTTAAAAAGGTGCAGAAAACCTGACCCCTCTCTCTGATTTTCAGAAGTCCGTGAACTAAGGCAGCCAATAGTACAGTATTTTTTTTTAACAACAAAGAGTTATTTTTCAGTTTGGGGAAAAAACAAATCTCCCAAATGAAAAAAAAAATGTGGACGAGAATAGCTGGAAACCTCTTGCCACCTAGCAGGTGAGAATAAATATTATGCAATGTCTTGATACTCTGTTTGAGAAAGCATTTACACCCTTCGTAGGCAGATTTTATTTTTTTAAAAAATAGGCACACATAAACCTCCACCTCTTTTCAGATTGAGCGTATGTCCCCATTTTACACAGAATTCTAGAACAAAGGGCTTGGAAGGGGCCTCTTAAGACCATCAAGTCTAACCCCCTGCTCAGTGCAGGAATCCAACTCAGATCGGACAAAGGGCAGTCCAGTTTTCTCTTGAAGGCCTCCAGCGTTGGAGCACTCACCCCACCTCCTGAGGCCCACAGTTGCGTGTCCTGCACTCTGGGAGGACTGAGAACAGATCCTGCCCTTCCTCTGCAGAAAAGCCATTCAAGTATTTGAAGAGTGCTCTCCTATCTCCCTGAGTCTTCTTTTCTCCAGGTTAAACATGCTCCGTTCTTTCACTCCTTCTTCAATGGGTCTGGCCTCCACTCCCCTGATCATCCCGTTGCCCGCTTCCAACTTTGCTCTGAAAATTGGAGAGGCACCTCGAGAAGGAGTGCCATCTACTCCTGCCTGTTAGCCATGATGCCTAGGCATTGTCCAGAATCCCCTGAATATGGGAGTTGCACCGAAACCGATCAGCAAGATGGGATGTTGGATGACTTTCCAGAAGCATCTGGCTGACCAGCTGGAATGCTTAGACAGACTTGCGGTCACTGACCTTCCCAGTCATGGTTGACACTGAACTCAAATTTGGTTGGAGGAAATTTCAGCAGCAGCTCAGATGTTCTCAAGGACAACAGTGGTCTCCAGATGTTTTGGGACTTCATCCTCCACCTCCTCCTACTGGAAGATTCTCAGAATTGTAACCTAACATCTTGAGGACCCCAAGCTAAGAACCCTTGCGCCAGGGTGGATAGATTCAAGATGAGACACCTTTTCTACACTTGGTTGGTTGGATAGAATTTCAGCACGCTGTTTGCCGTAGAAGACATTCCTTCTTCGACTTCACTATGAAAGACCCCCAAACGACGTTCTGTTTTCTCTTTGGCTACCCTAGTGAGCTCCCGAATGTTAACATGAACATTCTTGCCCTCCAGTTGATCCTTAACAGCACTGAGGGTCAGGTAGATTGCTATGAAAGGTGATCAGATTCAAAATAATCGACAATAATGGAGTAATTAAGAGATTAAGGCCAGTGGAAGCCGGCCAAAGAACAAGAGGATTGTTCTGCTGACGGAGGTGCCTGAGCAGAGGTCCCTGTACAAGGTGAGCGTCCAAAGGGCAGGGTGCTCCGTGCAGAGGAGAAACTGCAAACAGGTGTTTGAACTGACAAGTCACTAATGAAAAGTTAGACACTCATCTGTCTGATCTCCTTTGATTCGGATTTCTGCTTTGAGCAGGGGGTTGCACTCCGTGGCCTAACAGGCCCCCTTCCATCTCCTATGAGAAGAAGGATGGATAAACAAGAAAGAGCCAGCAAAAATTGGAATAAAATGGTTGCAAAAGGTGTGATCTGCAAATGAGAATAAAGCAACTTCAGGTAGGGAACCTTGAAGCTGCAAGACCTATTTTAAAAAGGAGGAGGGCAGCTCTTATTTGGAGAGACGCTTACAGAAACATCAAGATGCGCCTGTTTCCTCCACCTCCCCTTGCTTGGCCCAGCCAAAAGTAGCACCGGATGTATGTCCATGTGCGTACCCGAATGGGCGTATCGGTGAGATTTACACAGTACTCAAAATTAAGCTAGATAACATTAGAAATCTGGTTGCTCGCTGCAGCATTCTTTTTCAGATGTACTAATAATATTGATCACATCCACCAAGCCATTTCTGACTTTCAGGGTTTTCTAGATAGAGGGTACAGAGAAGCAGTTCACCGTTCCCTTCTTCTAGAAGTGCCCTGGGACCATTTTGCAGCTGGCCCAAGGCTACCCAGGCTGGCTCTTTTCTCTGGAGAGGCAGGGTGGGGGAATCGAACTCCCAACCTCTGGCTCCACCGCCACATCCCTAAACCACTGAGCTCTCCATCCAGCTTTCTTGAAGGTACCACCCCATAAGCCGCGGTAAAGAACTGTAAGGAATTTGTACCGAAACGGCTTCCACGGGAGCCTTTTAAAGTAAGGCTTTCTTGTCTCTCCCCCACTCCTTCCTCCTCTCCATCCTTTCGAAGAGGTGGGGCAGTGCCTAAAATAAATGCTCAGTGCCTTGGAAGGAATGGCCAGATCATCATCATCACTTTACCTAAGCCCATGAAACTGAAGACCCACTGGACCACGCTGGCGGTCTGCAGCCGTCTCTCCAGAGGGATCGAGCGGGGAGCAAATTCGATCTTCATGGTGAGGCTCGGCGCTGGGCGTGTGGCTGACGACCAGAAGGTGAACGAGAACTCCTCGAGGGGAGAAAACCTGAGGGTGCAAAGTCTCTGAACGGTTGCTGTTCACTTGTCGTTAAGGAGGGGCCTTTCAGAAACTTCATCCACCCACGGAAGGAAACACCCACCCCATTTTATCAGGAACGAAGAGATCGTGTGTGTACAGACTAGGCACAGCTTGGCACCGTTCCTTCTGGGGCCTGTGGCTCCCAAATGGCCACGCTGACTGGGAGATTCTGGGAGGTGTTGTCCAAAAAAAAAGAATAACTTTCCCAGGTTCTAACATCGCCGGATGTCACTGGGAAGGAGGTTACGCGCATTGCACATAACTGAGAACCACCCAGCAGAGGCTGTGCAGTTCCTTGCATAAACTAGAGCAGGGATGATAAACATCCGGACCTCCAGATTGTCTTGGACTACATTTCCCATCGCCCCCACCCAGCAGGACCAACACGAATGGGTCAAAATTTTTGCACAACGAGATGAAGCTGTCTAATAATTAGAGCTTGAGAAAAGCTGAGCAAGAGATTCTGGGAGTTTTCGAAAGGAACTTTTTAAGCTCAAGATGCCCGTTGGGTGCAATGAGAAGCTGCGGGTCTCCCAGGTGTGTGATCTGTGGGCCAAAACACACATTGCAGTGAGTGTGTTACTAGAAGAGAGAATTCCTTAAGGGCTGGGAATGCCTGATTGTCACAGCAGGAGTTGTACATCAACCCTCATATAAGTCTACAAATCATCTTGCTTTACTTTCCGATTGGTCATTGGGAGCTGAGTGCAGGCTTCCTTTACAAGCACGACGGATCGGACCTGAAGACCTGTTGGAATCACATCTCTCGAACAACAACAGATGGCAGCTTCTAAAGCTGGGCTCCCCGTAACATGTAATTTGACCCCTGGATCCATTTGTGTTCCTTTGGTTTTTGTGTGTGTGTGTGTGTTTTGGACAACAACTTCCAGAATCCCCTAGCCAACATGGCCACTGCTAGCTAGAGCCTTCTCAGGACTGTAGGAATTTCAGAAGGCTCTAGCTCTGGTTTGACGGAGCTTCACTGATCGACAAGGGAGCAGTTTATAGGTTCAAAGACGCTTCTCATCTGTTAAATGACTAGATGGAACACAGAGGAACCTCTGCACATGTCTAGATTATGGCCAGGACAGAGAGGCTAACACAAACCACTCAGCAACACTACCTAGACTTTCATGGGGTGGGTAAGCTCCAAGAGGTTAATGGGCTGGTAACTTTGGAAAATCTCCCTGTCCTGCCCCCCGTTCAGCACTCTGAGCAACTCTGATGTCTCGGGGAGTTGCCAAAATATATGACCTCAGAAATACCTTCTCACACTGGTAAGACAAAACTGGGCAAGCTTTCCATTTTTCAGGAAACGTCCACCTCTCTTTTCTGGCCCGCCCATCCACCAGCCAACAGTCCTAAGTTTCAAAGGCCACTGAAACCATCATCCCCTTGTGTTGACACAGGTGAGTGACTCAGGTGAGTGAGCAGAGTCTTGACTGCAGTACTGCAATTTAACTACTGCATATTAAAATGCTGCATTAAAATAGTATTAAAATGCTGCACTAAAAGGCCAAGGAGGACTGCCAGGACCTATTTGGACATTACAATTTTGGAGGAATTTTCAAAAGGGTAACTGTGTGACTTTGCTGGAGCAAAAGATCTCTCTCTCTCTCTCTCTCTCCGAAGACAATCTTCCGTGGTCACATGGCCAGTGCAACTTAGACACGGAACGCTGTTACCTTCCCACCGAGGTGGTCCCTATTTATCTACTTGCATTTGCATGCTTTCGAACCGCTAGGTTGGCGGGAGCTGGGACAAGCGACGGGCGCTCACTCCGTCGCGTGGATTCGATCTTACGACTGCTTGGTCTTCTGACCCTGCAGCACAGGCTTCTGCGGTTTAGCCCGCAGCGTCACCACGTCCCTCTTGTGAGTAAATTCACTTACAACGAGAAGAGATTGGGACTTTGCAGGCTTCACAAACACAGAACCCTACCAGCTAGTCTGTTCACAAGGCATCTGTTCTTACCCAACAATACCCCCCCCAGAGATCCACAAGGTTTCTATTTTCTGTTAATACAGAAGAAGCAAGTACCAACAGACCTTTTGTTAATCAGCGTACATAAGAGTGTCTTGTATTCGCAGGCAGGGCGACGCTAACAAGACTTCCTCGAGGCTTGTTCTCCAGCATACAAGGCTCTGTCGTGCTGAATCTCAAACTCTTGTCAAACAATCATAGAATTGTAAAGCTGGAAGGAAACCAGGGATCATTTCTCTCCCAACTCCTGTAAACCTGAGAACATTACAGAAGAAATCTCTAATGAAGTAAAAAGACAGAGCTGTGTTGAACATTCTCCCTGGGCCCACACAGAATGCCCTGCTTTCAGGTGCCTCTTCTAGAATCCTAGAATCATGGAGTTGGAAGGGTCCCCTAAGGCCATCCAGTCCAACCCCCTGCTCAAGGCAGGAATACAAATCCAGACAGATCCGACAGAGGGTGGTCCAATTTTCTCTGGAATGCCTCCAGAGCTAATTTACCACCTCCAGAGGTCAATTTCTTCATGGTCAACGTTAAAGTTGTGTGGATCTTCTGTAATCATGATTTTCGTCTTCTTCACATCCAACTGCGGTCCTGCTTTGGCACCTTCTTCTTTCTTTTCCCCTAAAAGTCATTTCATGTCCTTGCTGCTTTCTGCTAGTAAGATGGGATCGTCTGCATATCATAAATTATTGATGTCTCTTCCACCCATTTCCCCTTCTGCTTCATTTGGATCTAGTCCACCTTTTGCTCTGTGTACAGACTGAACAAATAAGGGGATAAAATGCACACTTCCCTGAACCCTTTGCCTATAGGAAACCATTCTGCCTCTCTGTATTCTCCCCCAAAAGTAGCTCCTAGTGCACAAGACAAATCTGGATCGCTGTGGCTGCCAGTCAGAGCTGGCCATACAAGCCCAAATGGACTAAGGCTGTTGTTGTTGTTTAATCTTTAAATTGTGTCCGACTCTTTGTGACCCCCATGGACCAGAGCACACCAAACCCTCCTTGTCTTCCACTGCCTCCCAGAGATGGGTCAAATTCATGTTGGTCGCTTCAATGACTTTGTCCAACCACCTCGTCCTCTGTCGTCCCCTTCTCCTCTTACCTTCACACTTTCCCAACATCAGGGTCTTTTCCAGGGAGTCTTCTCTTCTCATGAGGCGGCCAAAGTACTGGAGCCTCAGCTTCAGGATCTGTCCTTCCAGTGAGCACTCAGGGTTGATTTCCTTTAGAATTGATAGGTTTGTTCTCCTTGCAGTCCAGGGGACTCTCAAGATCCTCCTCCAGCACCACAGCTCAAAAGCATCAATTATTCGGCGGTCAGCCTTCTTTAGGGTCCAGCTCTCACATCCATACATCGCTACTGGAAAAATCCAAGGTTCCCATGCTCTTCATTTCAATCCTTCATGCTTGCATTCCAGGTTTCTACACTGCCTTTTGGAGCATGGGTGTGTTTTATTTAAACAGAAGTGTGCATGTGGGCTCACATAGAAATGCATTGCTCCAGTCTAGACAGCATTGACTGTGTAAAGCCATCTCACCATTTCGGTTGTTCTCCTTCTTTATTTAGCTGTGGGAACCCTTCTCAAAGCTAAAATCCCATCTCTAGGAACACAATTCAACTTAGCCTGCCCCACCACACACAAACACACACACACACACAGGCAGAGAGTTTTGGAGAGTTGGACAGGAGGGGAAGAGTTCTTTTTATTTTAAATACTCGGGGCTGTTTAATAGTCTCCAAGGCGCATTTCAGATTTCTGAATGGACCCATCATGGTGGCTTTAAAGAGTGTGGTGGGGAAAAGGATGAATTGATCCATCCGCTTTTATTTCCCCCTGTTCCTTCCTGGCGTCCCCCTGCATTCCTTCATCTAAATTCCCTGGGATCTGTCCAAAGATCTTTAGTCCTGAAAATCACTCTCTCAGAAATGCAAAACCATGATCGGGAGGTGCTGTCCAGCATCAATGCAGAAGAAGAAGAAGAGAAAATGGCCCGGGGAAAAGGGGATTTCTGCTGCCTTTTGGCAAAAGCATCTGCCTTCATTGAGCAGGGGGTTCGACTGGATGGCCTCAGAGACCCCTTCCAACCCCATTATTCTATGATAAAAAACCGTTCGCATTTAAAGTGCTTGGAGAATCTTCCTTATTTTTTGCTGTAACAGCTTTCCCTTCCTCTATAAGGTGTATTTGCGCATTTGCCTGTGTCGCCACCCATTTAATAGTCCGAAGTGGCACAATGAATTCATCATCCTCATCCCAAGCTCACTTTCAGTCTGAACTGGTGCACTCCAAAACGACCTTTGAGATCACCCGGTAGGCTTTTAAGAATGGAAGGATCTGGGGGGGGGGGCTTTTTAATGGGGCTCGGCTGCTCGTTGGCCGTTCCCCCCCCCCCTCGGGCTTTGAAACGGCTTGAAACCCCGCGGTTGTTGGGGTCGAATTCGGCTTTTCATGCTGTAAGTTCAAACGTGGCTGTTGCGTGTCCAGCAGCAGCCTCAAGTCCCTGTTCACACGTTCATCAGAACTGGGGAAAGGCGGTACCACTTCCGACGGCCGCTGGAGGGAGGGACGGAGGGAAGGAGGGCGAGCCGTCTGGGACTGCACCACTTCCGCCTGCGCGGGGGGGGGGGGAGAAAGAGAAAGGAGTTGGACGACGCCGAATCCTCGGGGGCCAAAGGCGTCGAATACAAAAGCGACAAGTGGGAGCAACGAAGGGCAAACGCCCCTCCGGCGCGCGCGCGCGCACACACACACACACACACACACCGGGGAGGCCCAAATGGACCCCCCCAAAAGAAGCCCAGCCCTCCGCCCCCTCCCTGCAGTGGAATGGTCCAAACCCAATGGGGGAGTCCTCGACACACACCCCCACCGCTCCATCATCTGCGTCCTGAAGGGGCCCAGATCATTTACCCCCCCCCTCGAGCCGATGCACGTGGAGAAGGGGCCGTGGCTTGACCTGACCCGCGGCTGAACCCTTTTCAAACGTGCCCCCTTGTCCTGCGTGTCGCAGCCAGGAGAGGCCAGGTTTTGCCGGCGGGAGGGCAATCCTCCGCCTCCTCTCTCCCCCTTTTGTGTGTGTGTGTGTGTGTGTGTGTGTGTGTGTGTGTGTGTGTGTGTGTGTGTGTGTGTGTGTGTGTGTGTGTGTGTGTGTGTGTGTGTGAGAGAGAGAGAGAGAGAGAGAGAGAGAGAGAGAGAGAGAGAGAGAGAGAGAGCCTGGATCTCGCAGCATCCTTGGTCCCTTCCTGGATCCTCCGTCCTCGGGGAGGCGCTTCTCTCCGGGCCGGGCTGCAAGGGGTTAAGAGGCTGCTCTCCTCCCCCCTCCACCGCCACCCCCACCGCCACCCCTCCCTCCCTCCTTCCCCCCCTCCCCTCCCGGCGTCTGCGCGCTTGACGGAGGCAGGCGAGCCCTCCTCCTCCTCCTCCTCCCGCATCCTCCATCCTCTCGCCCGGAGCATCCTCCTCCTCGCCTTCTCCGACCGGGCGCTGCCGCGGGGCTGGGTGTGGCCGGGGGGCGCGCGGGGAGGGATCCTTCCCTGCCGCAACCGCAGCCGGAGGAAGAAGAGAAGAAGAGAGAAGGAGAGAGAAGGAGAAGGAGGGCGGCGGCGGCGGCGGCGGCGGCGGCGATCCTTTTCCCGGGCGGCTCCCCTCGCGGGGGAGGAAGGCGAGGATGGCCCGGCTGGGCGCGGGGCGGCGGCTCCTCCTCCTCCGGCCGCCTCCTCTCCGGCGGATCTGAGCCGCTCTGCGGCGGGAGACCCTCCCTCCGGGCACACCGGAGAGACCCCCCCAACCCCACCCCACCCGCCACCCCCGGCCGGCTTTCCCCGGGCCGGGCGTGGTGGAGAGAAAACCCCCTGCGGGATCGACGACGACGACCCCCCCCCTTCGCCGCCTGTCCTGCCTGGACGAAGAAGGACCCCCCCCCCCCAGATTTGAACCACCTTTCTTTTTCTTTTTCTTTTTTTTTTGGCAAGCCGGCTCGGCCTCCTCCCCCCCCCAAAAAATAGAACCGATCTCCCTTCTGTCTCCCTTCTCCAGCCCCCTACCCCACCCCACCCTACCCCACCGTCTTGATCCCCTCTGTTTCCCTCGGGGATCGGCCCGAGAAAGAATCGACTGGGAATTCTCCCTCGAGATTCTTTTTCCCCCCCCCTCTCCACCTGTCTGGAAGAGGGTGTCCGGGTTTTTGTGCTGTTATCGATCAGGCATCATCAGCATCCCTACTTGATTGCTTTTTGGTTTCCCCCCCCCCTCGAAAGTTGGGGGTCACACACACACACACACAGAGGCCAGGTTGGGTGCTTGCCCTTCCTCTACGGTGCTTTGCTGTTATTTTCTTGTAATTCATTTTATTTTAATTTTATTTTTTATTGCCAAACGGTGATGTAAGAGAGGAAGACTCCTTGGGACCGAAGGGAGCCAGTGGCAGCAACGCCTTCATTGTCTGCAGTGAAAGGAGGGGCGAGCGGGGACACACACACACACACACACACCCGCCGTGGAGCTGGGAGACGGTCCGGGCCCGGCAGACAAAATGGCCTGGCCGTGCATCAGCCGGGCCTGCTGCATCGCCCGCTTCTGGAACCAGCTGGACAAAGCTGACATCGCCGTGCCTTTGGTCTTCACCAAATACTCGGAAGCCACCGAGATCCCGGGGACCCAGGTGGTCCTGCAGCAGCAGCAGCAGCAGCAGTTGCCACCGCCACGCCCGCCGGCAGCCGCCATCGAGACCCAGCCCACGGCTGCCCTTGGCGGTGACCTGGATGCGGTTGCCAGGGCAACCTCTGGGGCTGTGGACCACACGCCCGCCGCTGGCGGGGCTGGGGCTTCGGCCGGGGGCACCAAAGGTGGCCATGCCTCCTCGAAGGAGCACCCCACGGCCGACTCCGTCATGCGCCAGGACTACAAGGCCTGGAAGGTCCAGAGGCCGGAGCCGAGCTGCAAGCCGAAAAGCGAGTACCAGCCCTCGGACACCCCCTTCGACTCCGAGAGCCAGTACCAGAAAGATTTCCGGCCTTGGCCCATCCCCAAGAGGGGGGACCATCCCTGGATCCCGAAGCCCCTGCCCATTCCCGCCGTGGATCTGGACCGGGGCTCCAAGGAACGGTCGGGGAGCCAAGAAAGGAGGAAGAAGCCCCCGCAGGGCCAAGAGCCGGAGGAGCGGGCCAAGGAGGACGAGGCCAAGCCGGCCAAGCCCGAAGAAGCCAGGCCCAAGAAGGTGAAGAAGAGGGTCCATCTGGCCGAGGACGGCGCACAGCCACCCTCCCGGTTGGCCGCGGGGTACTCCACGGCGCTGGACACCGCCAAAGGGCGAGCGGCAGTGGATGCCCTCAACTGGCAGATCAAGGAGGTGTTCACGGGGCGGGCAAGCACTTCCTCTTACAGGTGAGAAGCTGAAAACAAGTTGGTCCTCCCATCAGGTCTACCCAGTCCTGGTGAACTTCTGCCGGATTTGGGAAACGGGGAACAGAGATACTGGGCGGGACGCCCGGGCGGGTCTCACGCTCCCTTTGGGCAGAGAGAGATGGGGCCACAGTCCAGTCGTGGGGCCATGACTTAGCAAGGTCCTGTGGACAGGAGGATGTGGGATTTTACTAGCAAAATCCAGCAATCTTGTCTGGGGTGTTTGTTAGAGGAGAAGTAATTGCCGCTGGCAGCCAAAGACTCATCTTTTCAGGCAGGCTTTTAACAATCATGATGGAGTCCCTGAATGCCCCCCCCTCTCTTTTTTCTTTTTTAAAGTTAAGATAGTTTTTACGGTATGCTTGCTTTTCATTATTCAGTTGCATTTTAACTGGTGCATTGGTTAAAATTTTTTTTTAATGTTTAACTTATTATGTTTTTCATTCTATTCTTTCTAATATTGGGAACAGCTTTTCGGGCTGTAAAACAAACAAACAAAACAAACCATCAACCTGGAGAAGTGGCATAATGGGGAGAAAAGAAAGGAGGCTGTTCCTTTTGTTCCTGTAAATCCATTAATGGAGAGTAGAGGAAGGCCACAAATCTTAAACTGGAGTAGAGATTCCCCCCCCCCCTCAGTGCGTGTTGGATGGCTGTCAGCCTTTTTTTTTAAAGTCAGGGAAAGGAGCAGAACCAGGAAATGACATTAGAGAATGAAAGAAGGTGGCCTAAGAGTAGCAGTCTGTATGTAGATCTTGAAAAGATACGAGGAAAATAAACAGCCTGACGATTTAGCATTCCCTCCCCAATTGGTGCAGGCTATTTGCCACATCCTTTGAGGCTTTGTTCCAGCAAGTTCCACCTTTAACCCTGGCATCTCTTCATTTGAATCGAAATCAGCAGTTTCTGTTCATCTGAGCTACAGTATTACATTCTGGAAAACATTGTCCGTGTAAAAGGAGATTGCAAAGAACTCCCGAATGAGCCGTGGCCCATTTTGATAATGGAAAGGGGGGGGGGGCTTTTAAAGCTTTGGTACCAAACTAACAGTAATAACACACAACGCCACCGAAACGTAGTGAAATGTCATGAAAAAGAATTTTTTTCCTGCCCGCAACCAAAAATTGCTAAAATAATTGAGAGAGATTTCCCCCCAACAAAAATATCATATATATGGCTCTTTTACACACACGCGCGCGCACGCGCGCACACACACACACACACACATACACTTGCCAAATTCTTACATACATTTGCATTTCAGGTCTTCAGAATGGTTTTTCTGAACCAAATTTGCAGTGGCCTTTCTACTGCCCTCACCCCCATTGCTCCCCATTGCTCTGGTCACTGCCCGAGAGTGAACTACACCTCCCATCCTCCCCAGCCATTGATCATGCTAGCAGGGGCTCGTGTGGGATGGAGCCCTGTAACCCTCCTTCGTTCACAGAATCACTGAATACTTGGGTTGGAAGGGGCCTATAAGGCCAGGTAGCTCCATCCTCTCCTCAATGCAGGAATCTAAATCAAAGCAGATCCGACAGACAATTTTCTCTTTGAATGCCTCTTAGCAAGAAGGCTTAGGATTTCATGTATGGGGAGATCATCGGAGGACAGGGTATTTCAAACAGATTTCAATGCTAAGCCCCCCTCCCCCATGATGTGCTGCTCCTTTCTCTTGTAAGTACATGTCTGGAATCATAGAATCATAAAAGACTATTATTATTGTTATAGACTCATGGAATAATGGAGTTGGAAAGGGCCTACGAGGCCATCCAATCCAACCCCTTGCTCAAGGCAGGAATCCAACTCAAAGCAGATCAGACAGAGGGTGGTCCAATTTTCTCTTGAAGGCCTCCAGCGTTGGAGCACTCAACACCTCCTGAGGTCATGGGTTCCACTGTCGTACTGCTCTAACAGTTAGGAAGTTTTCCCTGATGTTCAGCCGAAACCTGGCTTCCTGCAGCTGGAGCCCCTTATGACGTTTCCTGTCCTCCGAGATGATGGAGAACAGATCCTGCCCCTCCTCTAGGACTATCTTTGAAGAATGCGCTCCTCTCTCCCCTCTGTCTTCTTTTCTCAAGGCTAAATAGGCTGGGTTATTTCCGTCTCCCCAATGGATACTGTGAGCGTGCAGTGTGCTGATGACACACAACTCTTATCTCTCCTTTACCACCTCTGCGTCCAGACCCTTGAGCGGCGCCTGGCTTTAGTGCTGTAGTGGGCGTGGACGAACAGGTTCATACTGAACCTGGACAAGACCGAGATTCTGTTCCTGGGGGAGCCCTCCGAAAGGTTTGTGTGGGGGATTTTCCCTAGACCGGATGGAACTGCCTGCCTGTTTGGGGACCTGTTATCCGAATCCGGGTGTTTTTCTGGACCCAGCTCTTTATCGGGGACCCTCAGATTGTACCCTTGTCCAGATCGGCCTTCCACCCGTTGAGGCTTATTGTCCAGTTCCGACCATACCTTGACGAGGGCTCCCTCAGGATGTTGGTGCAGGTATGGGTGGTCTCCCAGATTGACTACTGCAATGCCCTCTACGTGGGGCTTCCCTTGAGGCTGACCCAGAAACTACAGCGGTTCCAGAACATGGCCACCAGACGGGTGGTTGGTGTGGGCAAATTTGATCACATCATTCCAGTTCTGGCCAGTCTCCACGGGTTGCCTGTTGTGTCCTGGATCAGGTTCAAGGTTTTGATGCTCGTGTATAAAGCCCTTCATGGTTTGGAACCACCTTACCTGTTGAAGTATCTGCCCGACCCACGGGATCATCCCAGACCAGGCTCCTCCAAGTAGCCACCCTGAGAGAAGCCCAAAGGTTGTGTCCCAGAGGCGGGGCCTTCTCGGTGGTGGCACCAAGACTCATGAGACCAGCTCTCAGAAGAGCTCCATCTCCCCCCCCACCTGTATTCTTTTAGGAGACAGTTGAAAACACTTCCTTTACAAGGAGGCTTTCTAGTCTTACCCTGGTTGAGCGCTTCGCCTCCAGTTCTGATTTTTGGGGATCATTTCTTGGGGCCACCGGTTCTTTTTAACCATGCCCTTGCCCGTGATTGCTTTTTTTGTGTTATATTTCAGTGTTCCATTGTGTAGTTTTGTTTTTAATCTTTTGTAAACCATCCAGAATAGTACTTCAGCACCAATGGCATGGTATATAAATTGCAGGAACAAACAAACAAATAAACAAATTGTGAATAATTTTTCTGATTAAAAAGAGAGGAGAGAGACCCGTTTGTGAGTCCTCTTTAATTAGTCTTGGTTGCGCACGGGGGGCATTGGAGCTGGATGTTGTGCAATGCAAAATTGTGAAATCCAAGTCACCATCAAGAGTGCTCCTGATATTGTAGGATGCTGTTTTGCAGCCATCAGCACACGGTTGAGTGCTCTCCGCTTGCAGACCAGCTCTTTCTGAGCGGATGATGGACTGACCTGTTGCCGATGCCATAAATGGCTGTGCTTTTTAAAGAACATGGAAGGAGGAGCAACAAAGCAGCGGAGCATTTTTTTTGCTGGTGTTTTGCTTGTATCTTAAATCCCGAACACTGGGTAAGGTTCAGTGTCGGTTTGCAGTATCAGGTGGGTTGGAGTGCTTGGTGGTGGAGCCTGTATATGCAGTATGTTAAAGCACAAATAACTGTATGTAAGTGTTCATTCTAGAACTTTTCCGGAGTGATTTAGGTCTCTGGCTGCGAAGCCAAAGGTTGGGAGTTTGATTCCCCTGCTGTGCCTCCTGGGAGAAGAGCCAGCCTGGGTGGCCTTGGGCCAGCTGCACAGTCCCACAGCGCCCCTAGAGGAAGGGAACAGTAAAGCACTTCTGAATACTCTCTACCTGGAAACCTCGGAAAGGGTTGGCATAAGTCAAGATTGACTTGACGGCACACAACTATTACTATTGTGTGCGTGCTAGCATGCACATCACAACCCACGCTGCAGGTCCAGTCTTCCCCTACCTAGACCCCTGCAGGTATGTGGGATGACAGGGACCATTGTCCCCAGCTGATATAGGGTGCTCTTTACCCCAGTAGGCAGGAGAGCATAACCAGAAATGGGATAATAGCTGATATGAAGACTGGTTGATTTGATTAACACATTGCACCCCCTTTTATGAAATAAAATGGGCCCCAAGTTAATCATTCACTAGATTCATTTTTTAAAAAAAGAAGCTAATGGTAGCTGGGTTTAATCCATGCATTCATAAGAAGCGGAAATGGCCAGCGCCATTAATGGTCTTAAGGAAGGCCACTTCTTCCTGTCCATCTCAGCTATTCAGAAGAGGCTGCTCTGTATGATACACTGCCTACTGCTTCCTTTCCCTCTTTCAACTTGCTGTGAATGAATATTTCTTCATCCAGTTCGGTGGGCTCACTAAGTCATTCCTCTGCAGCAAAATTACATCAAAGGAGGATGTCTGTTCTCTCTCTCTCTCTCTCTCCAGCAGTTAGGTGGAATTCACATTTAAACATTTTAAAAAGTAAAGTGGAGCCTAAAATTCAAACGGTGTATTCTTCAAAATTAGAAGAAGGGAGGGAAAAACCCAGAACAGACATCTCCACCTTCATTTTCTCAACGCTGGCTCTAAACACATCCTCGGTCTTTAAAGGATGTTGTGCTCATTAAGGAGTTGGGTTGAAAATGGCCATGACCTGCTTCCCAGACCCCGGATCCTGGCTCTTGCAGTGCCCAAGCTCAAGCTCACTTTCCATTAATAATAGCATTGCCTGGGCTAATCTCCAGGAAAAAAACTCTTTATCTCTTCTCCAGAGAGAGATGGCAGAATCTCTTCTGGAGAGATTCAGATGCTGAGCAGCCCTCAGGTAACCTATCTCGCAAGCCCAGCCAGCCAGCAATGAATGCTCACAAACAGAACAGCTTCATTCATTCATTCATTCATTCATTCATTCATTCATTCATTCATTCATTCATTCATTCATTCATTCATTCATTCATTCATTAGATTTCTATCCTGCCCATCTCGACCAAAGGTCTACTCTGGAAACAGAGCATTTATAGGCCACGATTAAAGCTTAGCGCTTCTGCTACACCTTTGACAAGGTTGTCCTCTCCATTCGCTCACCCAGACATGTGGCTTCAGACCAGGTCCCACAAGAACACCTGTCCATCTGAGTGCTTGGCTGGCAAGGCTTAGGTGTGTCTGGGGAAAATCAAGGCCAGAGGCCCAGGCTGGGCTAAATCCCAAAGGAGAAATGTATGTTAAGTGCAGCTGTCAAAGTATCCTGACTCTGCATTGTTGATTTTTTTAAAATGGCATGGGAAAGATAATTATCGTAGAGGCTCGCTCTTCAGCTGCCTTCCTTCCACGCCCACTTCTCGGGCTGGGATCTGTACCATCATTGCCTTGATCATTCTTAGGGGGAAATGAGGTCCTCTAGTAGGGCTTGCATCTGAGAACGAAGTGGATTTGCTGAGGGCTGGCCAGGTAATGCCTTCAAGGAGTAATTTCTTGGCGCATCCTTTGCTAGCCGTGTGGATCCCTGCACTGGACAAAGTTGCAACTGACATGACCGGCATCTGTGGAATTTTAAATGGGATTTAGTCAGCTCAGAGAACAGTGTCTTTTTAGGGGCTCCTGATCCTGCTAGCCAAAAGTGGCTCTCCTGGGCTCAGAGGGCTAGATGGATGGCAACTGCGTATAGCCCAGTCCTAGCTGGGGAAACTGGTGATGGCGGATGGCTCCCATTTCACTGGGCTGGCAAAATCCACTCCGGGTTTAAGCCTGAACTTTACAGGAGCTCTCCAGGGTGCTGATCCCCTCAACCCACACAATGGGTTCCACACCTGAGATAGCTTGTATAAATTGTGAACTCAAACCAGAGACAGATTTGCTGCCCCTCAAAACACAGGATCGTGTTTTGGGGGATAATGCTCCCAGAATCTCCCAGGCAGAAAAAGCCAAGGAAGCGCCGTACTCGATGTGGAGTTCTGGGAGTTGTACCCCAAAACAGGTAACTTTGTCTAAGCCCTGGAAATGGGAGTATGTTTTCAAAGATGCCAGAGGCATGAGATTAGATTAGACTCCCAGGAGCAGGAGGGAACAGCTATGAAGTCCAGGAGTAATTTAGTAATTTCCTGGCACCGGCTCTGTTGTCTTCCAGCATCTGCCATCATCTGTTCTCCTCTTTCTGCCCAATGGTAGGGCCAGCCATGGGGACAATATTACGCTGGTCTAATATAATGTGTGGTCTAATATCAGGTAACTCTTTCTTCTCCTTGGGCTTTCCCCCCCCCCCATGCTACCTTGTTTTTATGGCAGCCAAACATAAAGGAGAACCGTTCAAAATCTTCCTAATCCCAAAGGCTGTATTGAAAGATGGTCAGGTCAGAGAGTCTGACACTGGAGCATCTCACTAAGACTCCTACAGAACTTTATAGACCTCTAGGGAAACATCAGGAGCCTGTGTTCTAGGGCAGGGGTCTCCAAACATTTGACCGTGAGAGCCACTCCGGATATTTTCAACATTTTTGAGGGCCAAAGGAACAGGAATGTATGCATGTGTGTGCGGTTGCATGCACACATACCCCACATGCACACACGGAGGACCACACACACACACATTGCCCACCCCCCACCTGCATGGACATGCGCACACCCGTGTGCGCATGGGCTAAAGGGAATGAGCTGAGCAAAATGGCCGGAAGAGACTGTTCTAGGGGAATATCAGAAGCCTATGTTCCTCATAGTTGGCATTTATCCCTGAAAAGGTTATTTCAAGTATGAAACCAGATAACCATTTCCAATCATACTAAAATTCATCTGGGTATCAAGGTCGAAGTATTTTTATTGTTGCAGTAATTCCAAGCAGTATCTGCTTGTTCAGTTCTACTAGGGTTCTCTTATGTTGTTTTGACTTTATGTTTGTTTATCTACATTGCTTCTATACTTCAGAGTTGTTGAAAGCATCGAAAAATCTCACGGCTATGAAATACAGTAAGCACAAATGCTTAAAATATCTAAAAGACTAAAATTAAGTTGCAGGCAAATACTTAAGTCAAAATGCAGTCGATAATACAGGAGGATAAAAAGTAGAATGAAATGTGAAAAAGAATGTTTTGGTTACATTCTAAAAATGCCGCAATGTATAGCCTTAAAAGGCACATTGAAAAAGCAGAGAATAATATCTAAACTATGTCATTTAAAATTAAAAAGCATTCTAGTTCTAAGTCATGTTTAGTGTTTAAGCCTATTATAATAACACAGCGAGAAAATTGCTCTAAGTACTCACCCAGCCAAACCAGTTTGAATTTATGGGGAGAAATCTGTATTATTCTCATCTGTTGCTGCTGCATGATTCCTGGTATCAATGCTGTTGGTATCTGGTGTATGTGGTATGGCATGTTGTGTTGTGCTGTGAGATATGTGCCTCGTGCAAATGTCTATACAACGGTACCTTGACTTACGAATGTAATCCATCCCAAAAGATGTTCGTAAGTGGAAATGCTCGTTAAGTCAAAGCACCGTTTCCCATTGAAATACATGGGAATGGGATCAATCCATTCCAGCATTTAAAAAAAATAAAAATAAAAATAAAAATAAACAAAGCAACTTCCACGCTGGGACTGAAAAAACAAACAAACAAATCCAAAAATAAAGATTGGAGCAAGTCCCACGCTGGGACAGAAAAAAAACACAAAAATCCCAGAATTAACCCTCATTTTCTCCCCCCCCCACCAAAACAACAGCCACCCACCCAAAACTTATTTAAAAAACGCCCCCATCCTCGTTGGAGCCCGCCGGGAGGCGAGCAGTCGGAGAGAGCACTCCGGCCAGGCTCAAGACTTCCGGCTCTAGTCCACCCCTACCTTCGGCCTCTTTGCCACCAACGGTTAGTAAATTTAAATTTCCCACCCTTTTCTCCTGCCTTTTTGTGTTCAGAAGTGGAAGCTCCGTTCGCAAGTAGATGCAAAATTTTGCGGCCGGAGCTGCTCATAAGTTGAAATGTTCGTAGGTAGGGGTGTTCGTAAGTCGAGGCACCGCTGTACTTCCCTTCAGCTGTAAACAGCGGACTTTTGGTGGAACAGTAAATTACAGGGGACTGAGTCACAGTCAGCAAATTTATAATGGACATTTCTATTGCTTTTATGACTCCCCTAAAATGCAATTCCTGTAAATCAGAATCTGGCCAGCCGCCCCAAGACAATAAGCGTTATGAGTTTGACTAACAGTTCCTAAGCCAGTGGGTTACACCGTGTAAATTTCAGGAGGTGCAAAATTAAGGTAGAGCGAGTCACAGGATTGGCAGATAGAACCTGCTGGTCACATCAATACATTGCAAAATTTGATAATATGAAACAATTATTTCAAAACCCTTTCAATTTACTCCTTTGTTTACTTCCATGCTGAACTGTCCGCCATGAAAGAGGCTCTTTTGCAAGGCCACGTTATTGTAGGATGCTCTTGCTTCCAGACTTGTCTGGAGCAGGCTGATTGTTTTGTAGTGACTTTTAGTAACCTGCTGTTCAATAATACAGTGTACATTTTCAGGGCTGCTTTTTAATTATTGTAGCACTATGTACATCCATAATTTCACAACTTGACAGAGGTTCTGCAGTCCCCCACACACACACTTTTGCACATTTCCCCTCTACTTCTGTTGAAGGTCTCAGATTCCCCTTTCCACCTGGACAGGCAAAAAGTCTGTCTAGGTTACACGAAAGCTCTACCAAGATTAGGGCTATACAGCAACCAGAGGCCCACAGCCAGCATCTGCTCCCCCAGCACCTCAGTGCCCCTCCCAGTTTTGGATGGAAAAAGACCACAGCCTGAGGTAGGCCAGTTCTGACTTGTTTTCAGGGTCTCAGTCAGCTTCAGGGTCCCTCCTCCAGCAGCCGCCCATTCACAGGCTGTGCTTTGTGAATCTCTGCCCTGCCTCCTCATATGAATGGGTGGCTGCTGGAGGAGGCAGAAGAGGGAAGCAGGCACTCTAGCTAGAACTGGACAGCCACGCGACAAGGAGAAGCCAACCAGCGTGTCCTGGCTGGTGACTGATGGAGTTGGTGGGGAATGGAACCAAAAACCTGAGTCAACCTGGCATGAAGCAATTTGTGCCCATCTCTATTTTGAACCTTTGAGCTGCATAGCCAGCTACCGAGACCACGGAGCTCTCTAGCAGTTCGTTGAAGCATTTGGAGTGAATCACCATGTGCTTTTTCCTATTTCTGCAAATTTAAGGGTTTCCCAAAGATGGGTGCAAATATTTTTCCTCTTGCTTCTTGCTGGCCTTGTGTTGGCACCCTTTCTACTGGCATCTTCCACCCAAGCTGACTGTTAGAGGGCAGCGATTGCTCACATCAGCTGTTCATCGAGAAGAAAACTTCATCCCACTTCATCCTTTCCCTGTGAATGATTTTGCATTAATAAGCCTGTGCGTCTTGTCAGCTCTTAGGCACTGAAGAGAGGGAGGAATTATTGGTGGCTTCTCTCTGTGTGAGAGGGGTGCAAGGTACTTTTCAAGAGCTTGCAGGAGGCGCAAACAAATAAACATTCTGAGCAGTAGATATAATTAAAAATATTTGGTGGATTCGGAAAGACAGACTCTTAGATGTCGTTATGCACAGAAATCGGACACCGGCTAAAATTGAGTCTTGGGAATGGGTTTGTGGCATTCGGTTGGTTCTCACACCTGCATTTGGGTTCTTCATCATCTTAGAACTGCAGAGCTGAAAGGGACCCTATGGATCATCAAGTCCACCCCCATCAAGGAGGCCCAAGTAGGGAATCAAACTCCCAGCCTTAGGCTCCGCATCCAGAGACCTAACCCAGCGATCCAGCAGTTTCACATACAACCATGCTCCCAGATCTGCTATATTTTCCCCATTTAAGGGAAGTCTGTGGAATGCCATGGCTTTCCTCATACCCCTTTGTATGTTGTTGTTGTTTAGTCGTTTAGTTGTGTCCAACTCTTCATGACCCCATGGACCAGAGCACGACAGGCCCTCCTGTCTTCCACGGCCTCCCGGAGTTGGGTCAAATTCATGTTGGTCGCTTCAATGACACTGTCCAGCCATCTCATCCTTGGTCGTCCCCTTCTCCTCTTGCCATCACACTTTCCCAACATCAGGGTCTTTTCCAGGGAGTCTTCTCTTCTCATGAGATGGCCAAAGTACTGGAGCCTCAGCTTCAGGATCTGTCCTTCCAGTGAGCACTCAGGGTTGATTTCCTTCAAAACGGATAGGTTTGTTCTCCTTGCAGTCCAGGGGACTCTCAAGAGTCTCCTCCAGAGTCTCAAGTGTATATATCTCTTTGTATAGAAACCTGTATTTCTGTATTTATTCTGGTCCCATTAAGGCTTCTTAGACCTCATTGCTAGTCATTGACGGAAGCCTTCTAAGAGTCTGTGTCCTTTTCCCACAAAGTCTGGCAAAATTCTTGTGGATTCGGCTAAGAACTTTGGTCGATAAGACTTACAGCTGAGGTCTAATGTCCGCGAGAAGACTTTGCCACCACCCTGTAGATGGGAGCTGCTTGTCAATTCAGGCACTGCCAGACTTCAGAATCAGCATGCTGTCATCCTTTTAAGGGCTGTGATTTAATCCTATCTGACCAGTCTCAGCTGGTCCACGTTCCCATCAAGACGGTGCACTTTTATGTATGGCCCTTGTGCCTTTACTTACACATGGGTGGAGTGAGTGTAGAGGAATACTAGTCTGAAGATTCTGGACTTTGTTCATTAAATGTTTGAATGAAGCACAGGGATTAATAATGTATGTTGTGCTTGAAGCGCTCATCCAGAGCAAGAACATTGACCATTCTGGTTTTAATTTCTGCTTCTGTCTCAGCCTAATTCATGTGCAGCCGATCAGATTACTTGCAGACTGGTTTGGGCGAAGCTTGCTCCTGGTGCGCTGTTACGGTGGGCAAATGTGACAGCATCGGCAAGCCCTCCACTTTTCCAGCCTTCCTTATTGATTTCCTCCTCTCCGCAGTGACCTTGGCAGTCTGTGGATCCCTTTTTTCCTAACTTTCCGGGGAGCGGCAAGCCATTGCAATTTGAATTGAAAGTGCCCTGTGATGGATGGATGTCAGATCTGGCCTGATTCAAATGATCCTGATGGGTTTTCCAAATCCATAATGATTAGGGTTGCCATCCAGGCAGCCCCTTCCTGTCCTCCATCCATAAAACTATGACAGATAGCCATCAATTACTTTGCTGATTTCAGCATCTCTATGGAAAATCAGATCAGCTACAGGCTAGAGGGGTTTTTTATATCCCTTACAACCAGCTGCCAGATGGAGGGGCTTCTTTGCAGCCCGCAGCAGCTATCTGAGAGGGTTTATTTATTTATTATTATTATTTGCATCCTTGCAAGACGATAACGGGCCGTATGTCTTGGTGGAGGTTGGACCATCTTGTGCACCCCTCCCCCCAGCCTTTTCTGTGATTCTATAAAACGTTGGTGCTGCCCTTTTTCCTAACAAGGATTTCCCAGTACCTCCCCCCGTTCCTTTCGGTCAGGGATGTTAGCACGTCTTTGACTCTAAGTCCCGAGTCTGAGTCCGAGACTTGGGTCCCAAGTCCCCATTAAAAATAAGCTTTTCACCCCAGAAAAAAAGGGAGGGAGTGTCATTGTTTTATGATGTGGCTAGATGGGTGGTATAGAAGTCGAATGAATGAATGAATGAATGAATGAATGAATGAATGAATGAATGAATGAATGAATGAATGAATGAATGAATGAATGAATGAATGGACGTGGAAAAATGGGTCTGAGTTGAATCCAAGTCAATGAAAAAGAAAAACCTGAGTTGAATCCGACTCGAGTTGTCAGTGCAACTTAAGTCCGACTCAACAGCGAGTCTCGTAATGCGTCTCCCCATCCCTGCCTTTCCTCCTCTCTTCTGCATTCTGGGTAGGTTTTGGAGAAATTCCATTTTTGGAGAACAGCTCCCAGAACCTCCCAGCCAGCGTTTTCCGTGGCCCTGCGGAGTCGAGGAACTTTACCGTTATGGTCCAAAACCAGGAAATTCTGACAGCGATGCAGAGCCTCTCTCTGTAAATACAACCACCTTCAAGCCACTGTTTTTCATGTCTTGTTCGGTGCAGGCTTGCTATATTTTTCTGGGCTGATTTCCTACCTCAACCTCTTCTTCTTGGGTGATTGTAAAAACTGAACGCCCAGGGCTCGCTTCAAACATGTTTTTATTCACGACAGCCATTATGCTGTCCGTGTAAAGAAACTTAAGACAAAAACAGTGGTGTATTCAGAATAAATAAAAAGACCTGAAGGGTGGTGGCACGCCTTCCTATAAAATCAGTGTTTGCCTCCGACCAACTTGGTGTTGGAATAAATTATAGGTTTCTTCCTCTCTTTTACGCTGCAGTTCATTGAGCGTTGCTGATGCCTCATCAGCATTCTGCTGTTGTGCGCCCTTATGAGCTTGGTATCTGAAAACGATGGGTATTTATACATCTGTCTTTCTCTCCTCTTTTGTGTCAGTGAACGGGGGCTGTAAACTGCAGGAATATTATGAAAATGAGCACAGCCCCCTCACACGCAAGGTTGTGTGTCCTCTTCCCAGCTGCAAGGAGCAACTTGAAAACCTTTGTTTCTGTTTTTGATTAAATCGACTGATCGCTTTGTCAAAAACGGACCAACGTTTTGTTAATTTTAACTGATTTCCAGAATGGGAATTTTATTAATATGTGGCCTGTTTGAGGTAGAAATGACTGAATCTTTTGGCACCTTAAAGATCAGGAAGTTTTATTCGACAGATGTTTTCATGGATACTACTAGACCCCTGCTTTAAAATACATCTGAAGCAGTGGCCTACTGTCCATGAAAGTTTATGGCTTATGGTTGGTTTGGTGGTTCGTGCTAGTTCGTCTTTTGGACAAACAGCTATTTGGTATTCCCAGCCCTGCCTCCTCTGGCAGATACCCACTGAAAGGCAGCGCCCAGAGGAGGCAGGGTAGGGAAGCCAGGGCACTGCCTCGGAGTGGGCACGCGTCAGAGGAGGCACAGCTGGGAAGAGCTGAATACCTCTTTTGTCCGGAAGATAACCCGGCAAACTGGTGGTTCGTGCCCATCTCTAGTCTTTAAGGTGCCATAAGACTTCTGGCTTCTCTCAACCAAGTTAACTGTCTCTAACACAAATTCAAAACACACTTTACAAAGCTGACTTGATTTTGCTAGCCATAGTTAAGATTAACCGCAGTTTAAGGTTTGGGCATCACTCTAAACTGTGGTTAATCAATTAAGGAGACAAACGCAAATGCATCAAAGAAAGCTAGTGGGTTTTAGAAGACGATTTGTGGGAGCAGGGGAGTACAGCTACCTGGATCTCACAGTTGCCATGGCTGGACACCTGGATGGGGATTCTGGGAGTTGTTGTGAAAAAGACCATCTTTTCCAGTCTCTGGACAGCCTCTCAAATGGAGAACCTCAAGACACACTCTTTTTGAAAGTTTAAGAGAGGTGATACCTTCAGTAGAGCGCTAAAATCGAACATTCAGCCCAAACTTTCGTGATTCGGAAATCAGTTCTTCAGGCATGTGTCAAAATCTTGGGGAGGCTGCAGAAAATTGTAAGTGGGTGCCCCAAAAGAAAGCATTGTGGAAGCACTTTTTCACACCGTCAGGAAAAGGGCAGGTTGGCCCTGATGTTTTCGGCTGGTTGGTTTTTAAAGGGTGCCCTGCACACCAACGCTACCTGTGATGCTGTACTTACCCATTACTTGCGGCCTTCGGTTAAAGTCGCTCGTTTGTTCATTTCGTCCTCCGGGGAAAAGCTAATTAGAAAGCAGCCTCTCAAACTAGGCCATCTGCTGTGGGAGGCTCTCAGCCAACCCTTCCAGACTCCCCAGGGACGTTGGGGGGCGGCGGCGCAGGTTGTAAACAGGATTTAAAGGAGAATGAAGACGCCCAGAGAAAGGGATTTCCACACACAGAATGTGGTCTCGGATCCGAATCTGGTCAGCAGATTTGAATAAAAAAACAACTTTTGCGTCAAAGTTGAAATTCAGCAACCAGACTCAATTCAGAGAGTGAGTGTGGGGGCTTCCTTACTGCTGGGTCTACTCTAAGAGAGGTCTGAAAGGTGACAGTCAGGAACCAGATCTTCTCAGTGGTAGCCGTAAGGCTCTGGAATGCTTTACCCGTAGATGTACACCAGGCTCCCTCCCTCCTGATCTTTAGAAAGTGTGTCAAATCTGTGCTTCTTAAAGAGGCCTTTAAGACTGGCTTCCCTTTCTGGGGGACCTGCTGATGTACTGTTTTAAGTCTTATTTCTTTTTAGTCTTGTATGGCATTTTTACAGCTGCCTCCATCATAGCTGTTATAGGAATTGTTTAGCATTTTTATGGTTATGGGGTGGGAGGGAGTGGTCTATATTGTTGTAAACTTCCCAGAGTAGTGGCTTGCCGTTAGATGGGCAGTATATACAATGATGCCTCGCAAGACGAAAATAATTCATTCCTCAAGTCATTTTGTCTTGCAAAAATTTCATCTTGCAAAGTGCAGTTTCCCATAGGAATGCATTGAAATTTAATTAATGTGTTCCTATTCGTCTTGCGAAGCACAGCCAGTGAAAAATTTGTCTTGTGAGTCACCAAAAAAATTGCAAAATGCTTTCGTCTTGTGAGTTTTTCATTGTGCGAGGCATTCATCTTGGAAGGCATCATTGTAAATGTAACTCATCCATCCATCCATCCATTGTTAGATCCATCCATCCATCCATCCATCCATCCATCCATCCATCCATCCATCCATCCATCCATCCATCCATCCATCCATCCATCCATCCATCCATCCATCCTATGTACATACATTTTATTGAGTTTGTTTTCTTTCTTGTTTTGTGCTTTAGTTAATGCATTAGTAAAATGATAGCTTTCAAGGCTACTGATGATGGTCACTGGTCAGTGTGGCTATGCATTATCTTCCGTTTGGCCATTGGCCATTTTGGGCCTCAGGGCCAATTGCTGAGCCCACGGGTGAAAGTACAAACGCTGCACTGATGTCTGGCTTGTTGACTTCTCAGAGACTCTGGTGAGCCACTGTGGAAACAGCAGACGAGCTAAAGAGGTCTTCTATAGCATAAAATAAGAATTGTACAGTTAGAAGGGACCACCAAGACCTATCTAGATTGACCCTTGCCCATGCATGAAGTGGAGAGCTGAAGCGTCCCCTTCAAAAGATCTTTCAGTTTCCGGCGTAAGGCAGTTTTTAATCTGATCCAACGCAGTTGTTATGCCTTTAGAACCCGCTTCACCTCATTCTCACTCTTACACAGAGAGATGGACATACAGACCACAGAGTTAAACCGTGGTCTTTGATTCCAGGAGGTTTCAGTGATGCATCCGCAGCATGGATGGCTTTCAAAGGAGTTTTCCTGATCTTCATGGAAGAAGAAGTTGCTACCCATGCTGGTCACATCCTTCCTTAACCAGCAGAAGCAATGTATGCTGGGATATCACTTAGTACTTTATTGGTTGATTGCTTAAAACTATAGGTCATCGCAAAATATCAATGACAGCACCAAACATAGGTGGCACTGTCATATCCCAATTACACTTTAAAAAAAGATTTAGGATTTAGGATGCTTGGCACGAATCTTCTTTGCTGCCAGAGCAAATTTTGCTACTTGGTGGGTAGTAAATACATCCCTGTCCACAAGCAGCATGCAGAGTTCAGCCAGAGGAGGGCTGTCACACAAAGTTCTAAGTCTGCCTGCAAGGAATTTGCTCCTGGGGTGATCTTAGTATAAAGGACATCTTAACAAATAATGGGAAACATCTTCAACTTCTCCTGATCCACATGGACAAAGTCTTTGATCAAGTGTACTGTGGGGGACGATACACATTTATCAAGAAGATTTTAATGCCCGGTGGCCAAATAACCTGTAGGATTAGGATGTTACTGCTGAGGCCCATATCAAGTTCTAGAATTTCTGGATTACTATCAACTGCTCAGCTCCTGCGTGTGGGCGTCTCATGAAGGCAGCCGTTTTCAAATTTCTGGGGGGCTGTTTTGTTGGAAGTGGAACACTTTTGGGTTCAGCTGCTCTTGAACCGGCGGGATCTGAATGGCGAGGCAGGAGATTGTGACTAAACTTTAAGAAGAACGTCTTGGCAGTAAGAACTGTTCAACAGTAGAATGAGTTCCCTGGAAGGATAGTAAACTTTTCTTTCTTGGAAGTTTTTAAATGATCCTGGCCACCTGTCAGGAATGCTCGAACTCTGGATTTCTTGCATTTACTGCAGGCTGGACTAGATGATCTTCAGGGTTCTCTCCAGCTTTAAAAGTCGGGGATTGTGTGATCCGTGGGGATTCAGTCAGCCACAGCAAAAACAGATTGCTCGGTTAGATGAGCTTTTGGTTAGCTCTAGCAGTGTTTTTCTTAACGTTCTTTTGTATTTCTTTGTCTTCTTCCTTGGACAAAAGGGTAATGATGGATCACAGTGTCAACCAAACCAGAACTGACATTAATTGTCCTCAGTGTTTTGTTTTTATGTAACGAGCAGTTGGAGGAAAGCCTGAGCCACCACCTCCCAGACGGGGAGGAAGGGTTTGATCCTGTTCCTTCTTTCTTTTCCAACCCATGCTGCATGGCGCTGAGTCTGTTCGGAATTTCTGCGCATGGCTGTTTACATGATGACAGCTCCGCATGCCAAGTTCATGTCACATCCAATTTAGTCTTCCCTTGATACTGAATCCTTTCTCCTGCCATTGTCAGCCCAGCTTGTGTTTATTGGCTAGGGATCGTAAAACAAAACACAGAGTGAATCTTAGTACTGTAATATAACAAGAAACTTTGTTGGTTTCATAAGCAGAGAACCACCAACGCACAAGTGGGTAAAGTGGGCTCGCCAAATAATAAACACTTGCTCTTTTATAGCTCTTTTATAGCTTTTATAGTTGCTCTTTTATAGCTCAAAATGGAAAGTTCCAAACACCTGGGCATGTGCAGGAATGCATTAATAAAAACTACTGAAAAGCAAGTACAGGTTTTGCTGTTAGGTTGTTTAGACAACCAGATCAGGAAATGTGCTCTGTATTATAACACCTCAATTTGACCTGACCCAGTGAATATAAACTTCCATATTCGCTGTGATGCCCAGTTATGGATACTTGAAAAGTTTGCATTATCTCTCTTCCATCTCATCATTTCATCATACATACATATGCAAATGCCCTCTAAAGGTTTTGCACATTCCCCCCCCCGCTCCTTATGTTTGGGGATGATGGGAATTGTAGGCTAGCATTTCAAGGGGACGGAGGGTCGGGTTTCAGTAAGTTCTATAATACACATTCCCCCACGGAACCAGAACTCAGCCGATCACAGGTTGTATAACTTATTGGTTGGTACAGGCCGGCTTTTAATAACTATGGCTGAGTCCCCTGAGGATGGTCTTTGCTTTTTAAAGTTGCTTTTAAAGGTTTGAATGCTTTTACTTAATGGATTGTAATTACTATTGTAGTTTAGATGTTTTTAAAACTAATTTATCATGTTCTTAGCATTACCTGTTTTTATTATGGGAGGTGCCTTGAGGCCCTTCAGCAGAAGGAAGGTAAATTATACTGAATGAATGAATGAATGAATGAATGAATGAATGAATGAATGAATGAATGAATGAATGAATGAATGAATGAATGAATTAAACTATTATAAAATTAATACATTAATTAATTAATAAAGGCTTAAACTGTAACAGTTTCGGTCATAGCTAAATTGGAGTCAAGGATCACTACCCTGCTGAGGATGACTGTATGTTTAATTGTACTCTTGAAGAACAAACACACTGACTTCCAACAGACGAAAGAGATCCTCTCAGCAGAGAAGGGTGACTCTCTCTGAATTCAGAGGTGGGAAGGAACAATCGGTTAGTACTGGATAGATTGACAGTCCTCCCAGAAAGGTCCCTCCCAGCCAAATAAACCACAGGCGACATGCGAGGTTGTAAAATTCCAACAGAGCATCTTTGAGAGATGGCCATCCAACCTTTGTCTAAAAGCCTCCAGTAGTAATTGTGAGAGTTTATCTTTCACTTTATCATGTCCATCTTTGCACAAAATGTTCCTTTAATATTTCCAATTTTCTTGAACAGATCTGTGGTTTTTTCCCTTTCTATTGTTTTCCTCTATTTCTTTGCACTGTTCATTTAAGAAGGCTCTCTTGTCTCTCCTTGCTATTCTTTGGAAGTCTGTATTCAGTTTTCTGTAACTTTCCTTATCTCCCTTGCATTTTGTTTCCCTTCTCTTCTCTGCTATTTGTAAGACCTCGTTGGACAGCCACTATGCTTTCTTGCATTTCCTTTGGGGGGGGGGGGTAACAAAAAACCTTTCACTTGTTAAGATGATACAACAGCTCCGTTTCAAAATCCATAGTAGCACAAAGCTTTTATCAGGTATCCAGCCAAAGGTGGCATAAAAATATGTACACAAACTTTAGGAAATCATATTTGTACCTTTGTGGCTATCCAAGCAAATGTTTAACACATGGATCTTTTCTTTGCTTACAACCAGCTTGACGACCTTTATTTTCTACAGGACATGAAACAACTCAGTTATCAGTCCTGCATCCACTATAGGAGTCTGCGTGGCTCTTTTTATTATTATTCTTCTTCCTAGCGGCTCGTGCTTCCTTGTTACATTATTCATATGCCTTTTGTCTTTGACGATGAGGCTTTTAATGAAAACGTGCTTAACTCCATTTCTTGGTCCCTGGTTGACTGTGCTGCTTTCTCTCATCTTTGCAGCAGACCCAGAAAAACCGGCAGGATAATTGGGACCCTGTAGGGAAAGTGGGGGGTTGAATCGCCATTGGCGTAGGATTAAATCCATCAAGAATTATCTTTTTCATTCAAATTGAAGGCCCAGAAAGTCTCAGTGATTTCCATTCATGGCCAAACCAGAGCTTTTGGAGCACGATGAGCCCTGCCCAACCAGCGTTCTCCCACTGGGGTGTTCAAAAGGTTATAATAATAATTTTTTTAATGGACTTTTTAAAGCACTAAGGCCACTGAGTTGGTTCTGGCTGCTTGCAAGGAACTGGTTAAAATAATAATGGCTTGTCTTGCAGTTCGTTCCTAGCCGCCGAAATGGACAGGTATGCCGTTTCTAACTGGCAATTCTGGGATGGTGGTCCAGTCATCTGTCATTGGTGTTTAGTCGTTAAGTCGTGTCCGACTCTTTGTGACCCCATGGACCAGAGCACGCCAGGCCCTCCTATCTTCCACTGCCTCCCGGAGTTGGGTCAAATCCATGTTGGTCGCTTCGATGACCCTGTCCAGCCATCTCCTCCTCTGTCGTCCCCTTTCTCCTCTTGCCTTCACACTTTCCCAACATCAGGGTCTTTTCCAGGGAGTCTTCTCTTCTCATGAGGTGGCCAAAGGATTGGAGCCTCAGCTTCAGGATCTGTCCTTCCAGTGAACACTCAGGGTTGATTTCCTTCAGAACGGATAGGTTTGTTCTCCTTGCAGTCCAGGGGACTCTCAAGAGTCTCCTCCAGCACCACAATTCAAAAGCATCAATTCTTCGGCGGTCAGCCTTCTTTATGGTCCAGCTCTCACTTCCATACATCGCTACTGGAAAAACCATAGCTTTGACTATGCGGACCTTTGTCGGCAAGGTCATGTCTCTGCTTTTTAAGATGCTGTCTAGGTTTGTCATTGCTTTCCTCCCAAGAAGCAGGCGTCTTTTAATTTCGTGGCTGCTGTCACCACCCCCGTCAGTCATTTGTTAGGGGATGGTAAAAAGCAATAAGGAAGCAGGAGGAGGGAGTGGCCCAAGATTTTAGGTATTGTGCCAAGCAGAGATGGGCACAAACCAAACGGCGAATTGGGGGGGGGGACACAAACTGGGCTGGTTCGTGTTTCAGTTCATCATTGGATTCAAGGACCCAATGGTGCCAAAAAAAGAGTCAAACTCCTCCCTCCCCACGTTTCATGTTGCTTCCCACCTGATCCCATCGACTCCCTACCTTGTCTTGAAGCCATCATCTTTGCCACCGCCATCTTGAGAGGCAGCTCCTTCCGTGGAAGGTGGCTTTGAGAAATGGTTTCAGCCCGGAAGAGAAGGATGTCAATCTCCAGATAGGTGTCGCTTTGTGCATGCTCAGAGGGAACCCAAGAAGAACCCCCAGCTGGTGAGATTGGAAGTCCTAGAGCCCCCTCCTGCTTCCTGTAGTGCCAAACTATGCCACTCTGGCAAGGCCCCATTTAGAGGTATAAAGACAACAGCCCTTCCCTGCTGTTGTTTCCAGGTAATGGATGTTCAGGGGTATACTACTCCTGGGCATGGAGGTTCTATTTAGGTGGCATGACTTAACAGTTTTCAGTAAATCTGCTGTGATTTTTTTAAGCCATCTCAGCTAAACTTTGAATGGTTTGGTCACACATAGATGCTCGTTTCCTCCTTATCCTCCAATTAAACACATCTAAATACTATTTTTTTTTTAAAAAAATGGGTAGGATTACATCTGTTTTAAATGAAGAGATCAAAATAAATCTCCATGCTCCAATTCAGTGGTGGTTTAGAGGCTCACACAGCCCCTTAAGCCTGGTGTGGGCACTCCTAGAGATTTCCAAGTTTGTGCACATGTGAGTGTACATTAGAAATGGGCACGAACCAGTTCGTCCCAGTTCGTCAAGGCGGCAGTGCAAGGCGCTGCTGCTCCCCTCCCCCCTCAGTCAACCAGCCCCTCACCAGGCCTGTCTTGCTTGTTTTCCCTGCCTCCTCAGCTAATCTCCCAGTCACAGGCAAGAGCCCAGGATTCTCTGCTCCGCCCTTTCGTCTGAGTGGGCGATCAGCCAAGGGGGCGGGGCAGAGAAGCCTGAGCTGCTGCCGGGATTGGAGGATGATTTGAAGAGGTGTAGCAAGCTAGGATGCTGGGCCTGGCGAGGGGATGGTTGAGCCAGAGGAGGCAGGGGAAAGGAAGCAGCAGCACCTGTGGTGCCGCCTTTACAAACTGGGGTGAACCGGTTCGTGCCCATCTCTAGTATAAATACATTAATTTGTAAACCACACAGAGTGGCCTTAGTAGCCAGATGGGAGGTATAAAAATCAAATCAATCGATAAATAGTGTATGCCCTAACTCCAACTATATGAGCTGCAAGATTTTCAGCAGCCGCACAGACACAGGGATTCTGGGGGATGAAGTCTCTCTTCCAAAAAAAAAAAAAAAAAAAACCAACAAAACCAAATTTCCCAAAAAGGAGAGTATATTTTACTCAAGAGGCCAAACATTAGAAACAGAATTCACAGTCCCAGCTATTGCGGGAGCAGAGACTGGCAACTCCTTGTTTGAAACAGCCTATTGTGCCTTGGGATGCGAATCCCCCAGGAAGGGGACCCGGTTGCTCCTTGCGAATCTCCCTCCCTAGTTTTGAGAGGCGGGCATCTGCTTCATGAACACAACCCGAGTCCATTCCCGTTCAGCTGTAATTTACCAATTAGCTGCACCCCTGCTGTTCGCGGCGTTTCAAGAGCGGTGTTCGTTCGTTGGCCGCTAACAAGCTGTTTGCTGCTTGTCAAGGGAGTGTGTGGAATATTAATGGCCTGCTAGGTTTTAAAATTAAAGGGTGTGTTTCTGTCCCTAGGGAAGGGTACAGTGTTTGGTGCCCCCCACTTGCCTTCACTTACATAGATGGAAAAGTAGATTGATCAGTGTGGATGGATCTTCCTTCCTTCCTTCCTCTTTCTTTCTTCCTTCCTTTTTCTTCCTTCCTTCCTTCTATCCATCATCAGCTCCTTCCTTCCTTCCTTCCTTCCTTCCTTCCTTCCTTCCTTCCTTCCTTCCTTCCTTCCTTCCTTCCTTCCTTCCTTTTGTTCTTTTGTCCTTCCTTCCTTCCTTCCTTCCTTCCTTCCTTCCTTCCTTCCTTCCTTCCTTCCTTCCTTCCTTCCTTCCTTCCTTCCTTTTGTTCTTTTGTCCTTCCTTCCTTCCTTCCTTCCTTCCTTCCTTCCTTCCTTCCTTCCTTCCTTCCTTCCTTCCTTCCTTCCTTCCTTTTGTTCTTTTGTCCTTCCTTCCTTCCTTCCTTCCTTCCTTCCTTCCTTCCTTCCTTCCTTCCTTCCTTCCTTCCTTCCTTCCTTCCTTCCTTCCTTCCTTCCTTCCTCAGCTCCTTCCTTCAATCATCAGCTCCTTCCTTCCTTCCATCCATCATCAGCTAGCTCCTTCCTTCCTTCCTTCCTTCCTTCCTTCCTTCCTTCCTTCCTTCCTTCCTTCCTTCCTTCCTTCCTTGTAATAATGAAGTACCAGGTTATTTGAATGCATTTTCTACCAGAACACTACTGTACTTTTTAATTAAGCATGCTTTGGGCATGGTAGCTGATTTTGTTGAAGGGGAAGTAGAGCTGGTTGGGTGCTAATTTATTGCCATGTTTCTAAATTATATTTTTAGTTTATTAGCATTCAGGGTGGGTTTGATTTAAATAAAAAGAAAATCTGACTTGTTAGCAATGTAAACTTTTTAAAAAATCATTTTAAAAAATTAAATTGTGATTCAGACCAACTTGACTTTTGGGGGGAAAAATCCTTGGTTTTTATCCACGCTGCTACTGCTTATGTTACATTTTCATCTAGATTTTGTTTTCACTTCTATTTTAAATTGCATGGCTTGGTAGAAAGCTGGCGTATAAAAGCCGTTAACAAATAATGCCACTATATGAAGAACTTATAGACTGGGTCAATCATACTGCTGCTATTGTTCTTTTTTTAAAAATAATAGAATCATAGAATCATGTAATAGTAATTGTTAATATTCCTAGCTCGTCTTTGCACTTTAAAAAATTGCAAGTCAGCTACCAAACATTACTAAGAGGCCAGATTTGGGGGGGGGGGGGAGGTCTTTCCAGCTGGCCTGAAGGCAGGAACTGCCTTGCAGCTAAAAGGAGTTCTTTGCACATAACTCCGTGGGTTGGAGCAGCTAACTGCCGAGCCAGGGTTTCAAAGTTTGATTCAATGCTATGACTTCCTAGAGTAAAACCAGCCTGTGTAGCCTTGGGCAAGCTGTGTGTTCGTTCCAGAGCACCACCAGAAGGAGGGCGCTGGTCACCCTGTTCTGAGGACTTTCTCTCTAGAAAACCCTGGGAAGGGACACCAGAAGTCAGAATCAACTTGGAGGCCCATCTGTCATCACTGCAACGGTTGCTATGACTATCCAGGTTGCCCTTGTGCCCATTTCCACACTCAGCTGGTGCAGAAGCAATGCCAGTCCTTTGCTCCCAAATCTTTGTTGTTGTTTAGTCATTGATTCGTGTCAACTCAGGGACCAGATCATGCCAGGCCCTCCTGTCTTCTGCTGCCTCCCAGAGTTGGGTCAAATTCATGTTGGTCGCTCCGGTGACCCTGTCCATCCATCTCGTCCTCTGTCGTCCCCTTCTCCTCTTGCCCTCACTCTTTCCCAACATCAGGGTCTTTTCCAGGGAGTCTTCTCTTCTCATGAGATGGCCAAAGTATTGGAGCCTCAGCTTCAGGATCTGTCCTTCCAGTGAGCACTCAGGGTTGATTTCCTTCAGAACGGAGAGGTTTGTTCTCTTTGCAGTCCAGGGGACTCTCAAGAGCCTCCTCCAGCACCACAATTCGAAAGCATCAATTCTTCGGCAGTCAGCTTTCTTTATGGTCCAGCTCTCACTTACTGGTCCCTTACTGGTCAGCTGCCAGTACTTTTGTTTGCTTACTCATTAAAAGGCCATGATGAAGAAAAACCCAGATGCATAATTATGTGGCAGTCCAAAAAGAATCTGATAATTGATCTGGCAGCTTCACTGAAGACCAGCGGGCACCGGATGTTTCTGAACATCAGTCCTGCAAACGCCACTGCCTCCTGACACACTGGTTAAATTGCAGTCCTGCAGCCAAAACTCTATTCACGATCCGGGTTCAATCCCAGGTAGCCAGCTCGAGGTTCACTCAGCCTTCCATCCTTCTGAGGTTGGTAAATGGAGGACCCGGGGGAAGAATATGTGGCCTGCATAATTAAACTGTGCACCGACCACAGAGTGCTTTTAGTGCTATGGGCCGATGTATAAGCAGGACACTTTGCTTGTGACCGCTTTTATTTTGCTTTTTAGCAAGAGGCATTCCGAGCCCTATGTGGGGCTTCCCAGAGCCTCTGTCCTTCCCCCCCTTCCCCCTCCCACCAGAAAAAGTGGAAATATTCGGAAATTTTACATATCTAGTAAATACTGTGCTGGCTGGTTTACATCCAATATAAATAACAGAATAAATAAATCTTAAATAAGTAGACTAAATATGAAAAGCGGGGGGAGGGGCATAGATCAGGAAGCAAATGAATTCCTGCCCAATACATCAAAAACAAACCGATGGCAAGTAGGCAACTTTAAAATGATCTATTCGTACTGGGTTAAAAAGAGGATGTTCTCAAAAACTTCAGGAAACCAGTATGTTTTGAAACAGGGGGCCAAGGGCAGCTCCAAGGGGAACCTATTCCGAAGGGACGGGGCCACGGCGGAGAAGGCCCTGTTTCTCGTTGATGTCATCCTGGACTCCCTCTTTGGCATTTCCCATTCTTACCCACATCCCTAAGTGGGACGTGGTTGGCGCTGTGGGTTAAACCTCGGAAGCCTCTGTGCTGCAAGGTCAGAAGACCAGCAGTCGTAAGAGCGAATCCACGCCACGGAGGGAGCTCCCAACGCTCGTCCCAGGTCCTGCCAACCTAGCCGTTTGAAAGCATATAAATGCAAGTAGATAAATAGGGACCACCTTGGTGGGAAGGTAACGGCGTTCTGTGTCTAATCATGCTGGCTACGTGACCACGGAAACTGGACAAAACACTGGCTCTAAAGCTTGGAGACGGGGATGAGCACCGTGCCCTAGAGTCAGACACGACTGGACTCAAGGTCAAGGGGAACCTTTAACCTTTTATTCTCACCCAGTCCCTCCCCTTTCCTCCCACCAGAAACGAATTCCCGCCATGGAAGGACGTCAAAATGGTGAAGCCTGTCAGATCCAAGCCCCAGTACAAGCCTCCGGAGGAGAAAATGAACCACCGAACGAGCTACAGCACCCAGTTCACTGCCGAAAGCGCGAAGCCCGCTCTGGCCGACAACAAATTCCTGGAGCACCGAAGGATACGCACGCTCTACAGCGAACCCTGCAAGGAAGCGTCAAGGGTAAGCGGAGATGGGAAGGTGGGTGGCCCCAAATTGGTCTTTGGCGTGTTCTCTCTTGATTAAAACGAAGGAGGGAGGTGTCCCCCCCCGCTTCCTTGATCCCCTCTTGTTTTGAAGGAGTTAGTGTGGAAGATATTCATAGCCGATCGCTCACAAAGGTGATGGCCGAGCCGTTAAAAGGTGTCTTTCACTCCCCTTAGGCCACCTTGTTCTGAAACCGAATTGTAATTGCTTCCGGTTCAGCTTCAGAACAAAGCGTCCGCACTTTTTGTTCTAGAGCCACAGTTTAATCGCACAGCGACAAATTAAAAGGAGAAGTAGGAAATGTGGCAGTGGAGAGAAACAGCGTTCTGTCTCTAGGGGAAAATTGTCACATCATCTCTGCAAGTGTAGAACTCACTATGAATTATAGATATTCATGGACAATTTCTTGCCCTGAATATTCCCCGATTCCATTGCATTCCATTTACTTACAGTTGAAGGGATCAAACAGCAAACTGAGAAATGTGACTGCTTTTAGCAACAGAATATCCCATTGTAGCCCAAAAATACATTATTGTCCCACCTCATCTGTGGTTCCCAACATCTTCAGATGCTTCAGTTCTGTAAAGTAGAATCCAGAGCCAAAGTTCCCACCAGCACTATCATCACGTAGAGGACAGTGCCAAACAATCCCCCCCCCCCGCTAATAAATCACAGATTGAGGTGGGCTGATTTCATAGCATGAAGCTGTCTGAAATGCAGAGAGAAGCTTCCAGACAGGATGGATAAAAAAAAAATCGATGAGTTTTTAAAACATTGGTTTAAATTTTTTTTAAATTTTAATTTTAATTTTAAAACTTCTAAAAGATTTTTTCAACTGATTTAAATTTTTTTTAAAAAAATGTAATTTAAAAATCATTTTTTGAAAATTTAAAATTTTAATTTTTAAAAAAATCTAAATTTAAATTAAAAAAATAAATTACATTTTTTAAAAAAATGTTTAATTTAAATTATCAAAAAAAATCTGATTCTAAAAAAATTTGAGATTTCCTTTAAATCCAATCCACCCCTGCTTTCAGCTCTACTCAAACCGGCAGCATATCTCCCAGGGTGGGGGCTTTGCTATGGGTTTTTTGTTGTTGTTGTTGTTGTTTTGGTGAATCTCTACTGCTTGTCCTACCTGGAAACTCTCAAAACTGAGCTGAGACATTATTATACATTGCACACCCCAATATCAAGCTGGGAGCTCTTCAGCATATATGGGGGAAATGCAAACACAAACCTGAGATAATAAACTGGAAAAAGTTATGCACTGAAATTATTGTTTAGTAATAGAAACTGCAGAATATGGAAGAGTTACTTTTTGCACTACAGCTCTCAAAATCTACTAGCTGACATCACCAGTAATCGCCGGGCGTTGTAGTCCAAAAAAAGTAACTTTTTGAGCTTTGAGAAGGAGTAGCAGAAACAACAATAGTAATTTACTAAATGTGCATCCTTCCTCAGTGGAAAACATTCTTGGAGTCCCTTCCAGTTATAAATAAACCAAAACATTTAGTAAAATAAACTGGGCAATAAGATGATTGATTGCCCTATTAGAAGGTCAAAATACTGAAGTATTAGAAAGTCAGCCATGAAATTATAATTAAAGTCATAAATGAAAGCAGGCAGTCAGAACTCCCTCGATGTCCAGAGCTTAGAGACATTTTGTTTTGGGGAGACTACAGTTTCCAGAATCCCCAGCTCACTACGGCCACACGGCCCGCTTCGCCTATGACAGAGCGATCCTCAGCATCCTCAGCAAATAACGAGCAAAATGTGTGTACAGCGCTGGTTTCTTCGGTCCAGAGATGTTCTTGGACTACAACTCCCAGAAGCCTTCCTCAACCAGCTGTGCTGACCAGGATTTCTGGAAGCTGCAGCTGGGGAACATCTGGAGACCCAGGGTGGGGAACTGCAGGTCTAGAGGGAAGCATTTTAACCCAAGTTCCCTGTTTCCTCACACACACACACACACACACACACACACACACACACACACACACACACACACACACACACCCTCACTTGGCCGTACTTTTCTAAATGCCCCTTTTTTCCACACCTCTCCTTGTGTGTGTGTTTGTGTGTGTGTGTGTGTGTGTGTGTGTGTTTGTGCTTCTTTCTCTTTTGTCTCGGTGGCTTGTCTCGGTGGCGCCTGCCCAGGTGGAGAAGCCGAGCCCCCAGCCTTCTAAACCAAAAAAGACGACCGCAAGCCATAAACCGCTGAAAAAGGCCAAAGATAAGCAGATGGCGTCCAGCCGGTCGGCCAAGAAGAAGACGTCCGAGAGCCCCGGGGGAACCAGCGTCGTCGTTGCCGCCGAGGAGAAGGAGAAAAGCAAAGATATGAACAATAAACTGGCCGAGGCAAAAGAGTAAATTTTCTTGCATTTCCTTGCTCTTTCTCTCCAACCCCTCTCCCGTTTCCTTTTCCTTTTTTGGTTTCTTCTTTCTTTCTTTCTTTCTTTCTTTAAATAAAGGCCGCAACATTCATTAGAGGCTTCTAATCGGCTTGTGTCGGGATGGCATATAGAAGCTTGACCTTTGATTTCCGAGAAGGATTAAAAGGCCTCCTTTCTGGGTGGGGAAAGCTAGTAGGAAGACAGTGCACAGCAGGGAAGAGCACGCACCCGATCTAGGGCGAGGAAGGAGAAGGATTTGTCAGGTTTGAGGAAGTTAAGGTTTGGACTACAATGCCCATGATCTCCAGCCAGCCCAAAAATAGTTCCTCTTCCCCCCCTCCCAAAAAAAAAGCTCTTATATTGAGTCTCCAGCGTCCCTAAAGCAGGGCTTCCCAACCTGGAGTAACCCTGGTGTTTTTGGACTAAAACTCCCAGAAGCCTTCACCACTAGCTGTGCTGGCCAGAATTTATGGGAGTTGTAGTCCACGAACATATGGGTTATGCAAGTTGGGAACCGCGAGTCTAGATGTTGGAGTATATCATTTTCAAAGGGCAAAATCAATTGTAGATCAGAGAGAATAACGAGTGGGTGATTCTCCAGCCGTTCATTGCATTTCCCATCATCCTTTACCGGCACAGGCAGTGGTGACAGGTGATGAGAAAGGCGGCACAGAAACATCTGCAGTGTTCCCCATCCCGGACATTTAGCAAACAGGTTGACTTGGCTTTTTGGTTTCCTAAACCTGCGAAACCTGTTGGTCTGTAAACGTCAAAGAATCAAAAGGAACCGTAATCCAGAGCAAATCTCTCTTGAAACCAATTCTAATTCCCTTAAAAACAGTCTGTTGCTTCTTTATGCCTTATCTTTAACCTTTCCCAACCCGGTACCCTGAGGATGATAGGATTTCTAGTAGCCCCATACGTCTGCAGGATGCCAGACTGGCAAAGGTCACCTTTTAAGTGGTCTAATGAAAGATTTCGGTGCCACTGAGAAAAGGGGGAAAGCAAAGAAGGCGTAGTCATAGCACCTGAGACTTTTTCTTTAAAGTCTAAATCATGGGATATTTCCATAATTATGCTTAAATAATGGGTGGAGATGGGCATGAACCAGTTCATCCCAGTTTGTCCCAGTTTGCAAAGGCGGCAGCACAGATGCTGCTGCTCTCCTCCCAATGCCTCCTCTGGCTCAATCATATCCAGTGTGCCAGCTTCCTGCACCTCCTCAGCTGATCTCCCAGTCACAGGCAAGAGCCCAGGCTTCTCTGCCCCACCCCCTTGGCTGATCGCCCACTCAGACGAAAGGGCGGGGCAGAGAATCCTGGGCTCTTGCCTGTGACTGGGAGATTAGCTGAGGAGGCAGGGAAAACAAGCAAGACAGGCCTGGTGAGGGGCTGGTTGACTGAGGAGGCAGGGGAGGGGAGCAGCAGCGCCTTGTGTTGCTGCCTTGATGAACCGGGATGAATAGGAACGAATCGGTTCATGCCCGTCTCTAATAGTGGACCATAAATAGGTTTTTCTACTGTGCCGGATCCACCACTTTGCTAAAGGTGGTTTTGAGGATTAATCCAAGATCTTCCTCTGAGCCCTCACTTGGAGAGCCCACGGAGATGTCGTGGTGCGGATGAAATAAGTACAAATGAACAATCAGGGGCCACCACCTCGCCAGCATCCAATTCTAGCCCCATCCCCTGTCCCTCTTTAGAACAACCGATCCATCTGAAGGCACCACGCTTGGGAAGGCAGGCCTTTGCTGACCCGAACCTGTGTTACACAGCCCATCAGACACCCTTGGGCGTACAATGTTCCACATTGCCCTGCGGCATCATTGCCAGCCGACAGTGCGCAATGGCGTGTGAAGAAGGTGGAACATTGTCGCGCCATCATCAGAGGGCAGATTCGATGGACTGTAGCAGAAAGTCTTTTAATCTCTGGAAAACTGCACTCTGTTGCAGGTTTTCTTTTTAAAATTCAGACGTTTTACCCAACACTCTTAAATATATATATATATTTTTAGCCTTTGAGTCTGTATTGCTTGAAAGATCAGAGCAAAGCTATTAAAACGTAGGGCACAACATGGGGAACTCTGCTTTTGGAATCAAAACTCAGCCATGGATTTCTGGATCAATCTAAATTATGTTGACTGTACAGGCTTGGGAGACTCTGCCCGCGACAGAGGTGAGCTGCACGCATTCCCAAAAGCTCAGATCGTATTTACTATAATCAGTTACATTTCGAAGAATCGTAGAATCATGGAGTGGGAAGGGGCCAGTGAGGCCATCCATTCCAACCCCCTGCTCAAGGCGGGAATAGAAACCAAAGGAGATCTGCCAGGTGGTTGTCTTCAGTCTCTCTCGAATGTCTCCAGCGTTGGAGCGCTCGCCACCTCTTGAGGTCATTGATTCCATTGAGATCCTCTCTTTCCTTCTGTGAAGAGCTATCCAGTTTAAATCCAGTTTAAGGATAAGGGAACAAAAAAGGGGTGGGGAGGACAGCAGGGCTTGCCCATCATCCCACAGGTCAACTGGTCGCTCTTTCACCCTATCATGAGAGCTTGAGATAATACTTGTTTGTCCCAAAATGTCTCAGCCAACCTGATCATATTTCTAAATGTGCACCTATGCAACTGGAGTATGGATCTCTTAACATTCCCACATTTTCACAGAATCATAGAACAATGGAGTTGGAAGGGGCTTCTAAGGCCATGGAGTCCAACCCCTTTTGCTCAATTGCAGTAATTCTGATCAAAGCAGACCCAACAGATAATGCCCCAGTTTTCTCTTGAAGGCCTCTAGCATCGGAGCAGTTACCAACTGCAAAGATCATGGATTCCATTGTCATACTGTTTGAACAGTTAATGCAGAACAAACTAACAGATCCTGCTCCTCTTTAGGAGTACTTTTCAGGTATTGAAAAGCACTATCCTATCTCCCCTCAGTCATCTTTTCTCAAGGCTAAACAGGCCCAGTTCTTTCTGCCTTTCCTCCTCCTAAGGCTTAGTTTCTAGTCTGCAGATCATCCTTGTTGCCTTCCTCTGAATTTGCTCCAGTTTATTGGCATCCTTCTTAAAGTTCACTGTCCAGAACTGGACACAGGACTCTAGATGAGAGCCTAACCAGTTCTGAATAGAGGGGGACTAGTATCTTGTGGGATCTGGAGACTCTACTTCTGTTAATGCATCCTCAAATGACATTGGCCTTTTTTGCAGCTGCACCACACTGTTGGCTCATATTCAGCTTTTTTGATCTAGAACAATTCCAAGATCCTTGTAGTATTCCTGAGACAGGTTTCTCCCCTCTTTGGCCTTCTTACCCCTAAATTTGATGACATATTAAATCGCTATTCTCTGACCTGAGCAGGCAACATAATCAGGAGTTTAGAGAAATGCTCTACTGAAATGGGTTCTGTCAGAGCAATTTAGGTGGATGCCAGAAATCCCCCCCAATATTTGGAGTGTTACAAAACCAGACACAAAAAGTTTGGTTTCTAATTTTTCTTTTTTTACTCCCCCCCCCCCCGAGAAGTACAATGGCCACCTTCAAGTAATTAAAAAGCAAACAAACGAGAAACTGTCAAAACTGGCTAAAAGGAAGAGAAGCCGGCATTCTGTTTAATTGTGATTTGGCCCCAAATTGCCAATTAGTTTTCAAGGACAAGAGAGACAGGACTAAATCCAACAAAACGGAAATCAACGGGAAGGTGACTGAGGACAGTCTGAAAGTGAACCCTGTAGTGATCTGGTTGCTATGTTGAGAAAACAGCCCCCCCCCAAAAAGCCCTTTTAAAAAAATCATATTTTCCCTAGCGTATGAGATTTTTCAGGGTTTTAAATGCTCATTTTGGAAATAGCTGAGGAGTAAGCAGAAGGAATTGCTTAGGAAAACATATCTTAAAACGATCTAGGGGAGAAGCTATATGATCAATGAGTAGGCGATGTTATTGACTTGACGCGTGAATTGAACGCAGAACATGCAAACAAAAATCGTAGTGTATCGTGCGTGACTTGTTCTCTACGGCTTGTGCCTGAATGCTTTTGATTATAAATTCTGTGTAATGGATCCCGTGGTGTATTTCCGAGTGTAGCTGTAGTAGAAATTGTAGCGTATGAAGTGTAGCCCGGATTGTGTGTCTGTAGAAAGGGGAGGTGCAGGGCAGGTGGGTGGGGAGGTTAAATATATTGTATATATATATATATGCATATGCCTCCAGAGCTCTGGAGGAATTCAACAACAACCATCAGGAGCAGAAGGCAAGAAATAATTGCAAAATGTACGACACATTTTTTCCCTCTCCCTTGCATGCTTTGTGGGAGAGCTGCTTGGGAGGATTTAATCATTTGCCGTTCAGAATGATTTTTTAAAGAAAGAAAGAAAGAAATTTCTGCATGGACATTGCTTGATTGTAGACATCTGCAGCTCTGGAAAGATTTGTGCCGAGCGTAAAAGGACACGGGCCGCTACTTGCTGCCACTTGCATTCTGAAGCATCCCACAATGGCCTCCGGGAATTGGGTGCCTCAAAGCCTTTGGCCATGATCCAGGGGTGTCTTTAGCAGGCTTGCTTCTCATGAGCGGAACTACCAGGATCTCACGTGAAACCGGCCAAACATAAAAGGTCCCTGGGCCCGATGGTCTGCTGGAAACTCACATTTAGCTTCGTGGGAGGGAGAGAGAGAAAGAAAAAAAGAAATGCAACGGCTACCTATAAGCAGCCTGATCTGCTCCCCATCATAAGGGGTCGACTCTTTATGGACTCCTTCATTGTGGGAGGGGGGAGAAAAATCATCTCCCTTTCTCCTGGTGTGTTGGTAAATTTGGGGTACACTGGGGAAGCAGGACAATGGCAAGGGAGGAAACAGTTAAAATGCCCTGCAGATGCTGTTTTCGTGAGAGCTATTAAGAATGTCTACAAGCAGGTGGCCTATTCCTGGCTTGCATTCCTCCTAAAAGTGCGGGCTTAAGGAGCGTAACGCCTCACCTGGACCTTCTTATTGGACCAGCCCGCTTGCGGTTAATCTGGGAATGCTCTCTAAAAAGAGGAAGTGTTTTGGGGGGTGTCTCCCCGGTGGGTTAGGGGAGGCGCGACAGGCGTCCAGCCGTTTTCGCTCTTTTCTCTGGTTTAACACCCAAGTGTCTCGGCTAACACCGACTGCAACACACCTGGAATTGCTCACTGTGTTGGTTGCCCATATTAAACCGTTCAGGTTTCTTTGACGCCTGCGTGAGTGGGTTGGGTTCTGTTCTGTTTTCCTTTCTAAAATAAGATTTTGTGTCCTGGCAACCGGGTGTACCACGTTTCTTTACTCTCTTTTGTACGAAATTTGCTTGCTGGCTTTCCTCCCGCAGTTTTCCTTTTCATGGCTCCTGTCGTCCGTGTGTTTGGTCCCATTCACTGTACCCCCTTTTCTTGTGCTGCTGTGATCTCTCTCTCTTCTGCAAGATGGTGCTAAAAAATCCTGTCCACCGTGTGTTTCTCCCCTCCTGCCCCACACTTGGCTTTGCAAAGAAAAAAGAAAAAAAAAACAATATCACCTCACTGGCTTTGCTCACATCTGCTGTGTTTTCTGTTGGGAAATGTGTGAAAAAATATATATGGGGGAGGAAAAAAACCTACATCCTCCATAAATCCATCTATGCTCTTGCAAGGTAGATCCAAGGCGATCCAAACTGGTATTTTGTGATCTATCTCCAATTGCATCTCCAGTTATCTGCCTACATGATGCTCAAGATCGCCCTTCCCACCCCCCCAGCACTACCCTCAAATATGCTGTTAGTGTAATAATCACGACCAGATGAATATTAATGTATAGTAAATGGATTTGTGATATGCTTATGGACTTTGCTTGCTTGAATGGGGGCACTCTTCTGATTTATTTTTTTCTCTCCCCTGGACAATGATAAATAAATGCTGAAGACGAAACACCCACTTCTTGGATCTTATCATTTCCTCCCTCCCCTTTCCGGTCTCAAATGAATTAAGATAAGAGGAGCGTCTTCTCTTATGTTCAGTCCTGAAAAACAGCCTAATTTCTCAGGGGTTGAAAATCCACTACGTGTGGTGCGTTTGATTCTCTTCAGACGGCAAATAAAAACAGAAAGGATTTTCAAAGCAAACGAACTAGGTTCCACGTTTCTTGATTGGTTTTGCATTCGGGTGGCGTGTGTTAAACGAGGCATTGCTCTTCCGTTCCAAGTTCTAATTGATGAATCAAGAAGAACGTTAGATGGTCATCCATTTGCATTGTTTTGCTTTTGGTGCATCCTTTTCTAACAGGGATGACAAAGAAAAACAGAAAGGCTGCCTGAGGTTTACTAAATTATGGCCAGAATCCTATTACTTTGGCCCATTGGTGTCAGCTCGTTGGTGTGAATCTCAGCGATGAATCACTCCTAGTTGAGAGTTCACACACCAGTCTTGTGACTCGATGTGTAACCACAAATGCCTGCTCTGACTCCTCAGTTTCTTGTGATTCCCCACAAAAAATTATGCCAATGGCTTTAGGGTTAGTGTGATTTTTCAGGTGGATTCTAGCCTCTCTGTTCTTCTGATTACAGTGGTGCCTCGCTTAACGATTACCTCGTTAAACGACAAATCCACTTGACGATGATGTTTTTGCGATCGCTATAGCGATTGTAGAATGATGTTTTAATGGAGAAAATCACTTTACGATGATTGGTTCCCTGCTTCGGGAACTAATTCTTCGCTTAACGATGGTTTAAAACAGCTGATCGGTGGCTCTTAAAATGGCCGCCCACTGTGCAAAATGGCTCCCTACTGTTTTTAGGATGCATTTTTTGCAAGACAAGCACCAGAAAATAGCCACCCTATGGAGGATCTTCGCTGGACGATTAGGTATTTAGCCCACTGGAACTCATTGAGTGGTTTTCAATGCGTTTCAATGGGTTTTTCCCCGCTTGACGACGATTTCGCTGGAACGGATTAACGTAGTCAAGCGAGGCACCACTGTATAGCTGGTTTCCATCTAAATCCACCTCAAAAAAAGGGGCTTGAATGCCGGTTTTGTGCTCTTGATCCCTGTGTGTTCTCTCTCCCCTACAAAGATCAGGAAAGGAGAAATTTGGGGCTTCAGAGATGTCTTTTTAAAAAACTGATCCTGGATTCTTGCCTTGATAACACGTGTACAGTTTGGCCATTCTAAGGTGAAGGACAACTCCCCAAGGGCCAAATAGCGCAAGGATTAAGCCCAGTTTAAGAGGCAAACCGGATCTGTGGCTTAAAAACACATAAAAGGCAGAAATCTGTCCATCTCAGATTCTATCTACAATTTTGTTTTATGAAAAATTGAGAACTTACATTCTGAGTGATGTGGACATAGGGAGCACCCAATGTCGAGTGAGGTCCTTGGCCCATCACACCCAGTGTTGCCAACTCTGGTTGTGAGCAGTACTTCAGATTTTGGGAGCTAGATCATCTCCTGCCGTGTTGGAGATGACAGGGATTTAACTTGGCACGGTCCGCAAGCAACTGACTTACCACTGAATGAGGCTTCGGGGTCAAAGACGGATGAGCTCCCAACCGGTTGGATGAAGTTCTTCTACTCATGAGGCTGCTGAATTAGCACATCTCTCTAAAGAACTAAAACCCGTGGCCAAATCGGCACCCGCCATCAGCCAGGTGGATCCGTGAACCTCACAAGCAGGACGCAACCCTCCTGGGTTTTGATTCAGCCCCTCGTATCCAGTCCTTGTATCATGAATGAGGAAATTTGTTGAATCCACACCACCATGTTCTAGCCTTTAATGTGATTTTAACTGCCGTGGCGCCACCCTACGAGATTTTGAGATTTCTGACGCCATAAGAGACCTTCAGATTCTATGCGGGATTTCTGGATGGGCGCTGATGTTTTCGAGCAAGGAATTCTGTGTCGTCAGACAGCAAATCTCGGGATGAAGGGATGGCTTTTAGAAGGGATATAACTCTATCGGGTAGATACAAAAAATGGAGTTCTTACGGAGAGTGACCGTTGAGCTAGAATCACACCAAAATTAAACCAAAACAACATTGGTTTGACACAAGAGACATGGAGGTTAAAAAGTCATACCTGCAAAAACCAACAATGTATACCAATGAAAATAATAGAATTTCATAGAATAATGGAGTTGGAAGGGGCCTCTGAGGCCATCAAGTCCAACCTCCCCACTCAGGGCAGAAATCCAAATCAAAGCAGATCTGGCAGAGGGTGATCCAGTTTTCTCTTGAAGGCCTCCAGCGTTGGAGGGCTCGCCACCTCCCAAGGCCATGATGTCTGTTATCACTCTGCTCTGACAGTTAAGTTTCTCCTGATATTCAGCTTAAACCCGGCTTCCTATAGCTTGAGCCCATTTTTATGTGCCCTTCAGTGTTGGATGGATGGTCACTCTCGAATTGGCCTCCTCAGCCACACTAGACGCTGTTCCAAGTCCTCCATACAGAGCACGTTACCATAGTCTTTCGAGACTGAAGGATGCCTAAACCTAAACCAACCAACTCTGGGATGATTAGTAAACAATATAAAAATAATAATATGTGATGCACAACAGAGGAAGCCGTTATCCCATGATTACTGATTAGACATACTGTAGGCTTTCAGTGCCCGTGACTAATAGATATATTCATGGAAGATGGGGTTTTTTTTTAGTACTAATAAGAAGATAAATCCTTTAAATTGAATTCTCATGAAACAAATCCTACACAGACATAGCCAGCTCTCCATTTCATGCATGGCGCTTACAAAACATTCACGCTGCTACAGATCCGTTTTCTTTTTGAGGTTTTGCAGGATTTACGAGGGATTTGGGGTGTGTTCACGGTTGATTCCAACCCCCCCTTCCAAAAAGCATTCTCAGAGATTCTCAAGAACTTAATATACTCCAGCCCAGAATATGGGGGTTGTTGTTATTATTATTATTATTATTATTATTATTATTATTATTATTATTATTATTATTATTATTATTATTATTATTATTATTATTATTATTATTATTATTATTATTATTATTATTATTATTATTATTATTATTATTATTATTATTATTATTATTATTTTGCCTACAACTCCCATCATTCCGTAGGATGCTGGCAATGACCAGTGCATGCTGGAAGTTGTAGTCTGCAAGTAACTTTGCTCCTGCTTAGAAGCAGAGTTCCTTTGTCTGGTCTGAATTCCCGGGATCCGTCAGCCAACACTGGCTACATTGGCTGAGGCCTTCTGGGAGTTTTAGTCTGTGGAAAGAAACCTTTCGAAGACTAGCCTTGAACATTCCTTGGGTGCATCTCATAGAGACCTCAAAAACCATCTCAGGGTTGCCAGAAGCAGCTTGGTGGTCCAGAAGAACAACGCTCTCCCACGCGAGATGCTCTCAGCTTGCATTTTCCACAAGTTCTACCTCTTGGCCATTGTTGATTTCTCCCAGACATCATGAAAGAAGGGGAATGTGATGATGATACATGGGGTGGGGGGAGGACAGGCACAGAGTAATTATCTAACCCCCTCTCTCTTTTTTTGAAGTTTGGCTTCAAAAAAGCTACAAGGGAGGGTGCTTAAAACCGGATTCCTCAGCTCATGGTCGCAATCTAAGTCTGAACTCACCTCACACAAGCAGACAGGGCATGGACATCTGCCTTGATGAATTTTGGAGACCCTTATCTACAATTTTTCTGCACTATCCATGAAAGGGTGGTGCTCAGCCCGAGGAAGTGCTATTTTCTCCATGAAAGCTTGCAGTTGGTTTGATTTTTTTTAAAAGGAGGTTCTGTAAAGCTATCACCCTACTCTTGCGTCTATGAAAGAAGTGCTAATACTTGAAGCATGATTGTTCTAAAGATGTGTCACACCATGAAACTGGCTACACAGACACACACATATTGAAACCATACTTAGGTAAAGGAATGGAATCATTTGACTTAGGATCAATGGATAATCATTAACACATCTGGCTTGTTTCTTTGTTCATTTTCTACAGTCAACTGTCACCTAGGCGGTGGTCACTGTGTCACAATTGTAGCACAAGGATGAAGAACGTTTGGCCTTCCAGATGTTTTGAACATCAGTTCCCACTACCCTTTATTCTTGGTCACAGTACTTGAGATTTCAGGGAGTCAAAGCCCCAACATCTGGAAGGACGAAGGTTCTTCATTTGCTAATCACAGCTCGGAATGGTTGTTCCTGAAAGCAGTTTGGTATTTAACTATGAAGCCACTTCCCTCCCTCATTCCCAGATCAGCTCTTTGTGGCTTATGTTATCAAGAACTTCTTTAGTAACATATTATATGGCATTGTTTATTGCTTTCCCCTTGCATTAGAGTTCTATGAGGTGGGGAAGCTCTGTTTACAACACATGCGCCAACAGACTAAACTTCAGAGGGGAGTCCCTTAAAACAGTGGTCTCCAACCTTGGGCCTCCAGATGTTCTTGGACTTCAACTCCCAGAAATCCTGGCCATCAGAGGTGGTGGTGAGGGCTTCTGGGAGTTGTAGTCCAAGAGCATCTGGAGGCCCAAGGTTGGGGACCACTGCCTTAAAACACCCCTTGAAGTACTTCCGTCTTAAAAACCTCACTGAACAAAGTTGCAAACATTTTTTTCTCATCACGCAAAATAACACTACAGTAGGACCCCCATGTTCGTTGGACCACCATCTGCAGTTTCACTTTGCTGCGGTCTGAAAGTATTAAAATATTAAAAGAAGAACCCTAGAAATATGTATTTTCACAACGTATTTATCCGAACTGGCCACTAGAGAGAGCCAGAGACCATACTATGTATTTTTGCTGTTGAAGACTACAGAGCATGGTCTCTGGCTCCCCCTTGTGGCCAGTTCTGTTAATACATGGTGAAAATACATATTTCTGGATTTGTTTTTCCTTTACCTTCAGCATCGGAGAGGGGGCTTGGAACCAATCCCCCATGCATATGGGGGTTCCACTGTACTATCTAGTATCATTTTCCAAAAAGAACATTGTTACACTCCTATCTTTACGTCCTCCCCCCGTAACACACCAGGGAACCTTACCCCTGTAACACATGATTTCCAACCTTTGGTGATAAACAGATATAACATCCAGTCTTTATCTACCTGTAGGGACCCTTAAGTCTTCTTTCGTGATCTCTACGTGAGATCATGAAGCAGTGAAACCTGTTTCATTTTTATAACTCCCAAATTAATTGCACCAACTGAGAGCAACTGAGAGTGGAGATCGCCCCTCCTCTTTTTTATTCTACTCCACCAGCCCCCTCCCCAAAAAACTCTTGCTATGACCTCTTGCTTGAGTCGCTCCCCAAAACCGCTGGACTGCATGATGTAATTCCATGCTAAGCGAATACACAGACTCGCCTGGCTGTTGCTGCTGCCTGAGAAGGAGGGTGTTTTCTGTAAGTCGCGTGGAATGACCATCTTTTTTCTGCCTGCAGGAGCCCCGAAAAAGCCGCCGTTGCTACATCTAAGGAACCAAGTTCCTTAAGGCAGAACCAACCCATGGAAGTTCTGGCCCTGCCTTCCATTCCAGAGGAAACGGTTGGAACAAGCATGTCGCCTGCATGAAACCTATAAAGACTTGAATAATATCTATCTTCTTTAAAAAACAATTCCAATAAACTGGTGCTGAGTCTTCTACTGTCTCTGGAGTTTTTCCTGACCTTCTCTGGTTCTAGGAGAGGTTCTCCAGCCAAGACCCCCGAGATGCCAGGAGGCAGGAATTGCACCCTTTTAACAGCTACACACTTTCAGCACCCACAGTTTCAACTAGCAAGTGAGGATTCCCTAAACACATCCCTATATTTGCATGCGGAACACTTCCCTGCAATGTCTTGGGATGAAGAATCCTAAGCCCATCTGGATCCCTCTTGATGCCAAGAAGCTCCATGCAAATTTATAACAGAGACATGAAAAGATGGAGAAAGTTCCTCTTTTTTTGGATTGTTTCTCTGAGAATCTCTCTAGCCGAGAGCTACCGAGTGTGTGTTCTTATGGGCTGTCTAGTTTATTCTAAGTTACGGCAACCCAATGTACTAGTAAAGTAATGACTCCAAAAGATCTAATTAGTAACAGCTCTGCTGCTCAAGCTTCTTTTATAGAGGGCATATCCAGATGAGCATAAGTAAGTAAGTAAAGTAGGCATCCTTCAGTCTCGAAAGACTATGGTATCGTGCTCTGTATGGAGGACTTGGAACAGCGTCTAGTGTGGCTGAGGAGGCCAATTCGAGAGTGACAATCCCTTCTTATGATTGTTGCATGGTGCACGGTTGTCGATCTGCTTGTCGGGTTTCACCCTAAACCCCACGCACCCCGTGAGGTTAACAGACCGTGGCGAGGTAGCACCTTACTGGCTGGGGGCTGCCCAGCTTAAGGCGGGCGGTATCTACCTAGTGAGGTGCAATGACCTCTCCCACCGTCAGAAGTAGCCCCTGGCGTCCTGCTCTACGCCAATTGAGCAGAGACTTATAACCGGTAACTGCTACTTCCCGTGTTGTTTCGACGCTGTATGCGAAGCTGGAGTGTCCTCTCCAGAGCACGAAGCCTGGGTAAAATAGTATGGAGGATAGGCTGTTACCCAAGCAGCAAATCCCCCCTCTCCACATCGCTGAAATGGTCCAGTGGAAAGGCAAGAGCCAATACAACTGGTTCCAGCAACGTCGCAGGAGTTGGCAGAATGAAAGAAAATGCCTCCGGGACTCCGGCTCCGGATTTTGCCTCGAGGTTATCTCCTGAAGCCCTTTCCATAAGTGGATATAGCCACAAGGCAGTGGAGGTTTAAATTCGGAGTGGTCCTTCTCCTAGATGGGCTGCCTTCCAGGGCTGACGAGCCCCACCTACCCGGCATATAGCTTGATATAAGTACTGTAATGTTTTTGATGCTGTTTTGGTCTGAATGAAATTATGGTGTCCACACATGTTTTGACTTAGAGCGATCCACCTTGCCCCTTTTAAAAGCTGTGACGCTCCTTTTTGGCACAATTCTAGGGCTGCAGTTTTTTGGGGTGTGTGATTCAGAGCCCTCCTGATTATCCTGTTCATAAGTCTTATGTGGTTGCTTAATTTGCTCCGAAACAGTGCTGTGGGCAGTGAGAACCTTTTAGTGGGTTGTGTCACTGAAAAGGAAGATGGAGGGGGGGGAACCTCCTCTATTGTACCATATTTTTAAAAAATATACTTTCCTATTGCTGTAGCACTATTTTAGAGAGAGGAGATACATTGGTGGCATTATGTGTACCATGCTAGGTAGGCACATCGCTGTTTCACTATGTCACTTTATTTAACAATAACAAAGTCACTGTGGCTGACTGAATGACGGCCATGAAAAAAGGCAGGGAAGGAGATAGGAAAGGGGGGCAAATTGGTGTGATCCAAAGACTTGTGTGGACCCTTATCATGGCAGAATAAACTTTGATCAGTGTGAACTGAAGGATCTCAAGTGAGAGATGAAATACATAACCCTAAAGATAAGAACCTCTTAAGCAGGAACTAGACATCTCCAATTTCCCCCATGTGGACATCATCAATCCATCAGACACCACTACCCCGCCAAGATAGTGCGTGTCATCATAATATTCCTTGCCGGACACATCAGGTTTGTAACCGAAACCTGCATTTATTTCAGCATGACCCATTATCAAGTAAAGCAATATTTTTTTTGCAAGACAGAGGTGTGAGAAAGCTTGAGCTGTGGTAGACATTTTTCAAGAGCTTAAGGAAGAAATGCTTTTAATTATATGTTATCTATATTTCTAGTTCACAGCTCAGGACACACTCCAGATGTATTAAGGTCAAACCCAATATTATCAGGTCTCATTAGGAATGGGAAGAATACTTGCACAATGCCATACTCTCCTCCATTTAGATGGCGTCAACTTGACAAGGGATCTTGATGAGGAATTTGATTCCTGATCTCCACCCAGGACTAAACAAGGCAACCCCCCCCACACTGGATCCCCATAATTTGTGCAAAATACCACCTGTGCCGGATTTGTGGCCATTCCCACTGAGAAGCAAAGCACATCTGGGAAGCAAACGCAGCAGGACTCACTGGATTTTCAAGAAAGAGGCGGACCACCATGAAGCAGAGGAACATCTGCACATCTTTGTGCTGTTTTGTGCAAAAATGGATAACGATAGAATTATAGAGTGGAAGGGGCCTTTAAGGTCATTGAGTCCAACCCTCTGCTCAAGGCAGGAATCTAAACCAAAGCTGACCTGACAGAAGGTTTTTTCATTTTCTTTTGAATCCCTCCCGCGCTGGAGTGCTCACCACCTCCTGAGATAATATGGTTCCATTGTCATACTTCTTCAACAGTTAAGATGTTTTTTCCTGAGATTCAGCCGAAATCTGGCTTCCTGTAACTTGAGCCCGTTGTTGCGTGTCCTGCGCTCTGGGATGATAGAGGTTGTGGTTTCCTTCATTGACTCAATGTATCTCGTGTTTGTTCTTCCTCCTTTCCTGTTGCCTCCAATCTTTCTTAGCATTATTGTCTTTTCCAACGTCATGACATGCCCAAAGTAGGACAGCCTCAGTTTCATCATTTCTCCTTCCAGAGAAAATTTAGGGTTGATCTGATTGAGAACCTACGTACCAGGATGGTAATGGAAACAGGTAAGCTGCTGAAAACTGGTGAATCTGCTCCACTCCTGATGTGAGCCTGAACTTGGTTAGCAGCTATCCATGGTACTGAAGCTATTCTGGGCTAGGTGTTAGCTTCTGGGTATAGCCTATAAAGTTCTGATTAAAACTAGAAGTGGATTCACTACTCCTGTGAAATCAGAGACACGCTATCCTCAAACCAAGTGTTGTTTGACTATTGGTTATGTGGGAGGGGAACCATGGGTTTTGGAGTCCAGCCTCTGGAGGACCACACCTTCTCCACTGCTATGCTATGCATCAATACCTGAAACTTTACCTGTTTTCTCAAGAGATTCAAATTTAGTAAACTCCTACTGGGCTTGGCTTCTCCTTGTGTGTCTGAATCCTTTTGCTGTTCCCTTCCTTTCTTTGATAACGGTTGAGTTAATTTTACATTTCCCTCCTGCTTCATGCATTACTCATACTTCCATTCCCATGTTGCGTTATTATTTATGCCAGGAAAGGCTTTCCCATTCAGGAACCAACCATCCACCTTTGTGACATATCTGGGTCACAATCAGGACGTCTCCATCCCGGTTTGTAATTTGGTGGAAAAAAAATCTTCCATTTTTAATGCACAATGCATTATTTAAACAGATTCATTAATGATGTATAAACAAGACGGCACCTCGGAGATACGTAAATGTCTTTTTCTGTCCTGTTGTAGAAATGAAAGGTAGGATAGAGTTCCTGAGTCTGCCCCTTTTGTTTAAATTTAGAAGGAGTTTTCTAAATCTAGATCTCTGTGATCATATCAGTAGCAACATATTTCTTTTTAAAACTGAACCACACCTTTCTAAAGCGGTTTGTCACTTGAGTGTTTGTTTTTAGATGTATTTCATGCTCACACCATGCAAGTCCATATTTGAGTCCTAAGAAAACCGAATCGCTGTTTTCCATTTACAAAAAGAGTAACAAAACCCAGGTTTCTAGCCCTCACTGTTAGGGCAAATGGGTGCGAGCAATGATCATATCATCCCAGAGGTCAACCTTTTTCTGGTCCAAAAGAAAGTGAGCTAGAGCGTTATCTGTGTTTATTTCATAATAAATGAGAAACTCCTTTTTAAAAGAAGAGACAAAAGAGAATGAGGGAGGGAGAGGGAGGGAGAGGAAAAAAAACTTTGCTGGACCATTCAGTTCATAGAATCATGAAATTTAAGGTTGGAAGGGGCTGCTAAGGTCATCTAGTCAATGCAAGAAATATTAGACACCAGACTAAGCAAATTCCAGAGGTTAAATTGTTAAATTAAATTCTTAAATTAAATTTGTTAAATTAAATTCTTTAATTGTAAGTTAAATTTAACTATTAAATTAGAAACATTTCTTTGGGGGCTCTTTGGAGGCCCCAGCCCTGAGCAGAGTTTTGACTGCAGTGCTGCAGTTTAACCACTGTGCCACACAACACTCGGAAAAAGCACCCCAGGCCGTCTGTCTACTTGTTGCCCCCTGCTTCTGTTTGCAGTACCCGTGGTCACTGTTTTCATTTTCCAGCCTGCTCCAACTTGGGGCATTCTGAGACCCTCTGTCGTCATTTTCATTTCCAGCTGATCCATGCAATAATGGGAGAATTCCTGGAAAACAACATAGTAAAAGTCATCAAAAAGTCCATGAAGAGCAATGTAACGAAATGTGTGTGTGTGTGTGTGTGTGTGTGTGTGTGTGTGTGTGTGTGTGTGTGTGTGTGTGTGTGTGTGTGTGAGAGAGAGAGAGAGAGAGAGAGAGAGAGAGAGAGAGAGAGATTCTAGTGCAAATCTCTAATTTACATACTTCTGACCTAGGTCAAAATACACACACACAAAACACACACACACACGAAAAGCCACATTAAACCACTGGTATCCAACCCTCTCATCTACCCATCTTTTCATTGGGTGTGAACAGAATGGCCATTTTATGCGTCACCGAGAAGAGGCCAGGCATCCCCAAAATGGAAAGCCACCTGCCGATTTGCAAAAACTGCATGTGGCAATTAATCAGCAAGAACAACCACCCGCTTGTGGATGGTCTCCTCACAGTCATCGGGGCTTTGGGAATGAGATTAAGAAATTTCACACAGTATTATGAGCAGTTGCAGATCTCAGAAAGCACACCATCAGAGCTACCAAAAAAAAAAAAAAGGCAATATTTGGAACCTTATACCTACGGTGCCAATATTTAACAGGGTTTTGGTTGAAACTTGTATCTGTTGCATAATACCAGTCCATGTTTTTATAATTTGGCCTTCCAGAGTTTTCCAGGTAGAGAATGGTCAGAAGTGGTTTTCCCATTCCCTTCCTCTAGGGGGAGCCCTGGGGCTGTTGTGCAGCTGGCCCAAGGCCACCCAGGCTGGCTCTTCTCCCAGGGAAGCATGGTGGGGAACTGGACTCTTAACCAGACCTAAACCACTCAGCGACCCAGCCAGATATAATTTATCTTATTGAAATCACATCACTGAAATCAGGAAGACGGTGACGCCGTGACCTGTATAATCCTGCTGCGTTTCCTATCTAAGTGCTGTTGACCGCAAGAGGAGCCACTCTGAGTCCTTGCTCTTCTTCTCATTTTTTGGGCAAGTATTCTATTCAATATGTGTCTAGTGTCTAGACGCGCTGGCCACGTGACCACGGAAACTGCCTACGGACAAACGCTGGCTCTACGGCTTGGAGATGGGGATGAGCACCATGCCCTAGAGTCGGACATGACTTGACTAAATGTTGAGGGGAACCTTTACCTTATCCTATTCAATATTTCCATGGACAGGACACCAGCAATGGAATCACAACTGTAGTTTCTGCAGTTGAAGCTTAGAAAAATCCTCACGATAAGGCAGCATACAGACGATTATTTTTCACTCGGTATGCCATCAAATAGAACAGTGGTCCCCAACCTTGGGCCTCCAAATGTTCTTGGACTTCAACTCCCAGAAATCCTGGCCAGGAGAGGTGGTGGTGAAGGCTTCTGGGAGTTGTAGTCCAAGAACATCTGGAGGCCCAAGGTTGGAGACCACTGAACTAGAACACATAACAGGGTCTTTCGCTTCCTCTAGTAACCAATTCCGATAAAGACATAATGAAAAAATGAATTTCTAGAGTTTTTTTCTTTCTATAATTTTAACACTTTTAGATCAACAATAAGTGAAGCTGTGGATACTGATCCTGAGGCTATGGGGGGGGGGGTTTCCTCCTGTCGTTCAAGACTTCCACCTCTCCTCCATTCCGTGGCACTTGGTTACTGGAATCAAACCTATTCACTATTGAAAGTGAACTTTCTGAAAAGCACCAAACTCTGGAGAAAAAGCCTTCCCCCCCCCTCCAATTATTGTTGTTGTTGTTGTTTACTTCACAGCTTCTAACAGCTGGCCTTGTTTGGGAGATTTTATGAACACCAGTCCAAAAAAGCGTAATTTTTTAAAGACTTTGGCAAAAACACCAACAAACTCCAGTTCCGTCAGCCTCCGGAAGGGAAAAACGGGTGGGAACGTAGTGTCCGAGGTGGTAATCGTCCAGAAAGTGTCACATTCATAACCGGCATGGCCTTCTTCCCGTAATTTGCTTGGCATGCTGTGCATTTCTCTTAAACAGTACAATCGCTTTCCCTGGAGGGCTGGAGGGTGGCAGCTCCCATCACGCTCTCCATAATGTGTTTCGACGCTGAGCTGGCAGCAACGGCCGTAGTCCCATTTAGCTCTGCAACCCTATCTATGGTTCGCCGGGAACCTGTTTTCTTTCGTTCCTTGCTTTCATTCGATGTTTGTTACTCATTCTATATGACTGACATTTATTTCTGCTTACGGTGTGATGTAAGCCACCCAGAGCTGTGGCCTGACCACCACCCACCCAAGAAAGAAAGACCACCCATCTAAAATAATGTTTAGTAGTCTGTTCATTTTCTGAAGCAGCAGGACACAGTGGGGGTGTCGGTGCATGGCTCATCAGAAGAGGTAAAGGTTCCCCTTGACATTTAGACTCTAGGGGATGGTGCTCATCCCTGTCTCCAAGCCGTAGAACAAAGTTAGAAAAGCGTGGTGGTGCTGTGGGTTAAACCGCAGAAGCTTCTGTGCTGCAAGGTCAGAAGACCAGCCATCGTAAGTTCGAATCCACGCGACGGAGGGACCTCCCGTCGCTCCTCCCGGCTCCTCCCAACCTAGCCATTTGGAAGCATATAAAAATGCGAGTCGATAAATTGGTACCACCTCTGTGGGAAGGTCATGGTGTTCTGTGTCTCGTTGCGCTGGCCATGTGACCACGGAAACTGTCTTTGGACAAACGCTGGTTCTACGGCTTGGAGACAGGGATAAGCACCGCCCCCTAGAGTCGGGCACGACTGGACTCAATGTCAAGGGGAACCTTTACCTTTTAACCTTGTTAACTGCCAGAGCAGAACAAGAGGAAGAATGCATGGTCTCTGCTGAGACCACCCTCTAGATCAAATTCTGGAAAAATGGAAAATCCCAGTTTCAGAGCGAGAAGATCCAGTTCTCCTGCAACAAAGCAAGAAGCGGTTGCCCATTTATCCCAACAAAGACATGGACTTGAAAAGCTTTTAGCAAGTCAGCTAACCAAGAAGAGCTAGAGCCCATTCTGTTTCTGCCCCTAGGCTGTGTTATCATTTTTTGAATGGCTATAATAAAAAGGAAATGCTGGATTGCTTCGAGCGGTGTGTGTGTGTGACTGTCACTCCAACTTTGCAGTTCTTATGTAATGTCGAAGTTGTTGGCCTTTCCTAGTCTAGAGTCCTGAGAAAGTGCTGAACAGAAACATGTTTGTTTGTTTGTATTTACCCTGCCTTCCTCCTCAAATGGAGCCACAGTGATTGGATTACAACAATTAGCTTACAAGAATAATAAGACAACATTTAAAGCTAAAAACAGCGAACTATTTTTTAATGGCAAGGCGGAATATAAAATAAATGAGTGAAATTTGGGCTTCCCCAGTGGTTTTCCCATTGAACATATATATTTATTATGATATATCTGTGCTCAATGGGAAAACTACTGGGGAAGCTCAAATATATACATACATGTGTATGTAGAGACCCTTGTTTGTCGCATCACACCAGCCCCTCACAATGCCATCTGACACCTTTCTGTGACAAATGACCATATATTTAAGCTCAGGGTGAGACATCCCAAAGACACCTCTAAGCTTGACATGAAAAATCAACTAGAGCAAGACGTGAGGTTTGTTTTATGGCTTACGTTGAGTATAATGGGAAGACAGTGCTTGAATTATGACATGTGGGGTAACTAGGGCCTATTATTGCTGCGGAGGGGAGATGATTTGGTTAAATTTGGAAGTTTTCAGGCTTGGGGGGGCAGAGGGGCTCCCCTTGCCCAGATAGCTCTTCGTTCGGATAGAGAGTTAGAGGGATCCATTCAAGCCTAATTGGTGCAAAACAGGTGGATTCCCGGAGATACATTCAAGTTTTCCCGGAGACTTGCAGCTTGATCTTTTTTTAACCCCAACTTTGACTCAGGCAGTGCCAAGAAAATGGCACTGTTCTACTTCCCCCCTCAGTTATTCTACAGAGTTTTGCTCAACCCAGTGTGTGAAATAGGATGCTTTTTGCAAAATATCTAAGTTTTGAGAGGTTAATTTTCAGCTGGGCATGGGCCATGCTGGCTGAGGGATTCTGGGAGTTGTGGTCCAAAATGGTAACTCAAATATATATATATTTGCAAAAATCATCCTATTTCACACACTGTGTGTGTATTGATATTGGTGAATCCCCCCCCCCTTGGTGCCTTAACCTGGCAAAGCAGGGCCGATACAGAAGCCAGCATCTTTCCAAACATACTTTGGGATGGGATTTTTTGTTTGTTTTTCTAGACTACAAATCCCATCATTCCCCATTCTGGGAGTACTGCCTGACTCACACACATCTAAGAGACTCCTAAAGGAGGCTCAACTGAGAGAAAAGCCTAAAGTAGGAGGCTTTGAACCTTAAGCTAGGCCTAGTTCCACTCAAGCTTCCTGTTCGGAAGGAAATCTCCCAGCAAGCCCTGGGGCAGGAACAGGAAGTTGGCCAGAGCTAGGCCTAGTTAAGCCTTCAAGCCTTCCAGAGTAGGATTTCTTGGAGGGGCATCACATTTAGGCATGAAGACTTATGCATTTTTCCCCACACATGTGTAAATAGCTAGTAGGTTTCTGGCCCATGGCACAAAGGTGATATAGAAATGGAATGAATCAATAAATAAAGCATTTCCCTCCTGTTTTCATAGCAGTAAAAGCCACCTCCCCCTATACGAACAATCTCCATAAAGCCATTGCCCATGAAGGTACTTTCTGAAGGCAACAATATAATTTATGACACCAGATCTGTGCCCTCGGAAAAGCTGTGTCCGGCCTTCCCCTTGAGAAAGAAAGAAATATATCCCAAGACAAAACGGAGCTAGATAAATTAAGAAGATGAGCCACAGTTTACAAGACACTATAGAAAATTTTAAGAACGTGGTGGAGGAGATGCAGAGGAAAATGGTAGCCATGAGGGAGCGGACCGACGAAGCCTACAAGAAGATCAATCAGCTGGAAGCCCAGAAATATTCCCGAATCGGGATCAACAGTCAACTGAATAAGGAGTTGCGCAGTCTGTCACTCCAGGTGGCCCGCTTTGAGGAGAACAAAGCCGCTCAAGAGAGCATCGCCCAGGTCCGTCAGAGAAAAAGGAGCTTTCAGAGTCCAGAGATGAAGTGGGAGAACAGAACTGGAGATGGAATTTTGCTAAAAGGAGCACAACCCAACGCTAAAATAAAATAAAAGCAATCGGTGTTCATGTTCTCACTTGTCTGATTCCCCAAAGGAGAACAATGTGTTTGGGAGAAGAACACTTACTATCTCTCTCTCTCTCTCTCTCCGTCAAAGACACCCTGCTTTACAAAGATAGGAGCCAGAGGAAGGGTGTGATAAACTATGGGGTCTCAGGATCGAAACCCCAAGACTTTCTGAGTAGCAGGGGACCCTTCACTGTTCCTTCTACCTACAATCCTCCTAGTAGTTGGGAGGAGAAATAGATTTTCCCAGGAACAGGATCTCATTGTAAGCTCTCCTTGTTATTACCCTGTTTCCCCGAAAATAAGACCTATCCTGAAAATAAGCCCTAGTACGATTTTTCAGGATGCTCGTCATAGAAGCCCTTGCCCCCAAAATAAGCCCCTGTTAAGTGAAACCCTGCCCTCCGCCCTTGTGCAGCAACCAGAAGAAGATATGACTCTAAAATAAAACATCCCCTGAAAATAAGCCCTAATGCGTTTATTTGGAGCAAAAATTAATACAAGACCCTGTCTTATTTTCGGGCAAACACAGTATACAAAATATCTCTAAAGGTGGGTTGGTTTTGCACGAGCAGTTGAGAGATATTGACTGTACAAAATGCCAGCTCCTCATTTCTCCAACTTCCTGTAGTGTCTGGACTCTTCTCATCAAATGGGGCTAGCTATGGTGACTATATGTACAGGAGGAAATCCCCTGTCTCACGTGCTCAGTATGCATCAGGTTGCAAATCGGGTACAGTAGAAACCTCCTATCCACAGGATCAGTATCTGCGGTTTCACTTATCCGCAGTCTGAAAATATAAATATAAATATATTGTTGTTAGGCATCCTTCAGTCTCGAAAGACTATGGTAGCGTGCTCTGTATGGAGGGCTTGGAACAGCGCCTAGTGTGGCTGAGAAGGCCAATTCGAGAGTGACAGTCCCTTCCACACTGAAGACAAACCCAGTCTGTCCCCTGTCCGGCTCCCTGGTTTTTCTGCTTATGTGACTTCCTCTTTGCCTCGGCCTGCTGGACAAGAGTCTCTTCAAATTGGGAGAGGCCGTGATGCACTGCCTGCCTCCAGGCTGAACGGTCAGATGTCAGGGTTTCCCATCTGTTGAGGTCTATTCCTAAGGCCTTCAGATCTCACTTGCAGATGTCCTTGTATCGCAGTTGTGGTCTCCCTCTGGGGCGCTTTCCCTGCACTAATTCTCCATAGAGGAGATCCTTTGGAATCCGACCATCAGCCATTCTCACGATGTGCCCAAGCCAACGTAGACGTCGCTGTTTCAGTAATGTATTCATGCTGAAGATTCCAGCTTGTTCTAGGACTGCTCTGTTTGGAACTTTGTCCTGCCAGGTGATGCCAAAAATCCGTCGGAGGCAACGCATATGGAAGGTGTTCAGCTTCCTATATTTGAAAAAAACAACTAGAAATATGTATTTTCACGATGTGTTTACCAGAATCAGCCACTAAAGGGAGCCAGAGACCATGCAATGTATGTTTGTTGTTGAAAAGTACATTTAAAAAATCTGGAATTTTAAAAAAGTTGGTGGGGGAACTGCGAGTGAAGGTCTTAGTTTTATACAATACTGGAAAGTCTCTCTGGGGCGGGAAGGTCTCATTGAGCAACATCAAAACATAGAAACTGGATCAGAATGAGAATGTGGTGAAGGAGTCTTCACATCCCCAACCAGGAGCTCCAAAGCAGATCAGTGGAGCTTCCTGCAAAGTTAGGTGAAATGAGGAGTAGAGGGTGTGGGTGTGTTTTCTGAGGGATGCAGTGTAGGGCAGAAACACCGTAATGGACGACCCCCTTCAGGGCTGAGCACAGCCAGGGTTTGTAGCTGGGAGAGGTCCTGCCAGTCTCACAGTCAGGTTGAGTTCAAGCAGCCGGGAAAGGGTCTTTTGCCAAGCAAACATCACATGCAACAGAGTCAAGGAGTGCCTGCCGTGTGGAGAGCCAAAATAGTCCTACAGCAAGGGCAGGCAATACCTTTTGTTACACCACCAAAAAATAGGAAACAGTTGCTAGCTTTCGACCTAACTAGTCTTCATCAGGCTGTGCACCAATATGAAGTGTTCTGCTGATATGTTGTAGATATTGCAGAAGTCATGGGAAATGGCCGTGCCAGGTCTGTTACTTAAAAACATCCTCCCTGTACCTTTCAGGACCCTCTTTAACTTTGCATCAATGATGTGATCTGTGTTTCCAGATCTCTGGGTTTTCCTTTTTAAGTAAATGGGACAGATACAAATAGGGGGGGGGGGCAGGAGGCTGAACTTTGACTTATCCCCTCAAAGCCCAAACAACAGCATCCTTCCACAAACCACACACACAGAGTTCTAATCTTGTAGCAACATTTCAGTAAAACTTGCATCCTGCAATGAAGTGAAAAGCCGAATTCCAGCAGAAGTGACTGTAGAGCATACAAGGTAACGAACAGAAAACAAATTAAAAATGGGCTTCTGAGCATGTCTGAATGGTGTGTCCTTGAAGCCATGAGAATGAATCTCTGAGATATCCCACAAGCAGAGCTACAAATACAGACTGGACAAGCCAACGAGGATTCTAAACCCTACATCTTCCAGGGTCACCTCCACAATCTATGCTCTGCAGTTCAAAGCTCCCAGTATTCAGATTCCTAGCCAGATATTTTGTTGTTGTTTAGTCGTTAAGTCGTGTCCGACTCTTCGTGACCCCATGGACCAGAGCATGCTAGGCCCTCCTGTCTTCCACTGCCTCCTGGAGTTCGGTACCAAATTCATGTTGGTCGCTTCGATGACCCTGTCCATCCATCTCGTCCTCGGTCGTCCGCTTCTCCTCCTGCCTTCACACTTTCCCAACATCAGGGTCTTTCCCAGGGAGTCTTCTCTTCTCATGAGATGGCCAGAGCATTGGAGCCTCAGCTTCAGGATCTGTCCTTCCAGTCAGCACTCAGGGTTGATTTCCTTCAAAATGGAAAGGTTTGTTCTCCTTGCAGTCCAGGGGACTCTCAAGAGTCTCCTCCATCACCACAATTCAAAAGCACGAATTCTTCGGCGGTCAGCCTTCTTTATGATCCAGCTCTCACTTCCATACATCGCTACTGGAAAAAAAACACATAGCTTTGACTATGCGGACTTTTGTTGGCAAGGCAATGTCTCTGCTTTTTAAGATGCTGTCTAGGTTTATCTCTCCTTGCTGTTCTTTGAAAATTTGCATTCCATTTTCTGTAACTTTCCAGATATACCTTGATTCAATCATCACTCCAAATGGAGATTGCAGCCAGGAAATCAGAAGAATGAGACTCGGAAGGGCAACAATGAAAGAATTAGAAAAGATCATAAAGTGTAAGGATGTGTCACTAGAGACCAAGGCTGGACTGCCAGAAAGACGAACATCTAACCAATGTCTAATCAAGCCTGAACTCTCTCTGGAGACAAAAATGTTGACACTGAGGCTGTCGTACTTTGGGCACATCACGAGAAGGCAGGATTCTCTGGAAAAGACAATAAGGTTGGGAAAGATGGAAAGCAGCAGGAAAAGAGGAAGGCCAAAGACGAGATGGACTGACTCCCTCGAGGAAACCACAGGCTTGAGTTTGCAAGACCTGGGCAGGGCTGTTGCAGAGAGGAGATTTTGGAGGTGGCTCATTCATACGGTTGCCCTAACGTAATGGTGGCTTGACGGTACATAACAGCACAAACAAAGCCGGCTCCCCGCATCCAAAAAGTTTTCTTTCCAGTCTGATGTACAAGGAAAATCCGAACCACCAGTTGTTACATCATGCTGCCTTCTCCCGAGGTGATTGGCCGAGGGGTTGCCATGGTGAGTGATAATACAATGGCATGCACAGGAGCTATTTTTCTCCCATCCGCTTGGTGTCATTTCTGGACTGGGAAACTAGATGAAAAACACGTAGAGGAAAACAAAGCCTCAAAAAGAGCCACAGCCAAAAGCTCAGTCTGTTTTCCTGCCCATTATTTGGATTTCTAGACTTCGAATGTTGAGAATGGCTTAAATCTCAGAAAGTGAGTGGAAAGGAGAAATGGTTTCAATTGGGAACAGACACTGGAATTAGGGTGGAAGGTTAGAAAAATCTAATTATGCCTTCCAATTATTACTCAGTCGGGGTGTCAAGAGGAAACGACCCAGGTGGGCACAACGGGGTAAAACTGACCCCTCTTGCTAACCCCGGCTATTTTGCGGTGTAACAGAGATTTCCATGTTTAATGCAGTGTTTTAACGAGGAATTTATTAAGCTAAGACATAGAGTGGATTTATGGAAATAGCCCGGTCTCTTCAATATTGTAGGGAAGACGACAATCTGATAGGGGCCGCTTATAGTCACCTGCTGCCTTGTGCTCCTTTATTGAAAGGAAGATGGGATAGAAATACAGTAAATAAAAAGCAAATAAAATAATGGAAGTGACACCGGGCGACCGTTCCTTCTCTGCACATGCCCTCCATTTCATAGGGTGCATTTAACAGGATAAAATTTTGAAATCTATCAAAACCTGCATATATTCAAAGTTGGGAACAGCTACCTTTTTGAACTACAACTCCCAGAATCCCCGTGGCCAAGACGACCAGTGGACTCTGCAAGCTGTGTGCCAAAAAAGTAACCGAGGGTACGGTTACTCGTCAAGAGACTCCTGGGTTTGTGTCGGGTTTAGCATGCTTGAAATCGATTTTAAAATATCCATTTGCACAACATACAGCTGAGTGTGTGGATTTTTTTGGCCAAAAAAAGTGTGGGTTTTTAAATTCAGAAACTGAGGTGTTTTAAACAACCTTGAGGGGTGGTTTATTCAACTTGATGTGATGATGGGAGATGGTTTTGCAGATACCCAAAACTGCCAGAAAAACAAACAAGAGGGTTCTGGATCATAATCAAACCTAAACATTTTCCGGAAGCAAAAAAATTGTTGAAACTGAGGTTCTCTTACTTTGGGCACGTCCTGAGAATTCAGGATTCTCCGGAAAAGGCAATCACCAACAACAGACAATGGGAATCAAAACATTTAGAGGGTTACAGCTGCTCGTTGGAGGTAAAATAAATGGGGGGGGGGAGAAGTGTAGGAAGGAGACCCCACACAGCCAACGAAGCTCTTGAGGAAGCTGCCGTACGAGTAATAAGAGTTCATTTTCACATTGCATTTATTCTTATCATCATTCTCTGCAGCAACAGCACTGAGGTCAAAACTCCCGGGCAGCCAGATCTCATGCTGACACACACTTCCATGCGCTCCAAGCTGACCGATGCCAAAAGCCGACCTAACGTCTGAGACACCATGAAGACCCCAAAGGTAAATCCAACCAACCCCCCATTTTTTGCCTCCTTTGGTGAGGTTCCGAAAAACCCTCCGTCCAAAGAGACTCTTCTCTCTACTCCTGCAGAGCACAGAGCTTTCTCTCGGGCTCCTCTTGTTGGGTTGCCCCCAAAGAGGACCGGGTGAGAAAACCCTCTTCAGTGCGTGCTCCGGTGGTCCATCCACAGATGGCACTTTTGCTTTAAAGATGGACCAGCTGAGACCTTTTTGCCAGGTGAAGAAGCCGTGAAGGAATGCCAGCCTTTTCTTCTACTTCCTTCTTGTTTTTCTTCTCCGTTTGTCGTCCTCGTTTTTTCCAAAAGAAAGAGTCGGCAACATGCACCCCTCTCTTCCTCACCGCTGTCGGCCTTCCAAGGATCGCTCACGACCAGCGCCCTGAGGAGTAGGACAGGCTGAAAAGAGAAGTGAGCGGCTCTCGTGGAATCAGAGGGTTCCACGTGCGCATCCGTTGGTCTCTTCCATCTGGCTTCTTGGGTGTCATGGTAGCAGAACCGGCCCAGTCGTTAGACAGACTGTGTGCTGTCACCTCAGGGGGTAGAGTCTGCTTTTCCTGAACTGGCAGGAATCAAATTACTTTTTTATTCTCTTTTGCCTGTCTGCCTACCCCCTCTGGGATGTGGTAGCGCTGTGGGTTAAACCGCAGAAGCCTCTGGGCTGCAAGGTCAGAAGACCAACCGTCGTAAGATCGAATCCACGCGACGGAGGGAGCTCCCGTCGCTTGTCCCAGCTCCTGCCAACCTAGCCGTTCGAAAGCATGTAAAAATGCGAGTAGATAAATAGGGACCACCTTGGTGGGAAGATCATGGTGTTCCATGTCTGGTCGCGCTGGCCACGTGACCACGGAAACGGTCTTCGGACAAAATGCTGGCTCTACGGCTTGGAAACGGGGAAGAGCACTGTGCCCTAGAGTCGGACACGACTGGACTCAATGTCAAGGGGAACATTTAGCTTTACCTTAAACCCCTCTGCCACTCAGGGACAGGGGATTCTGGGAGTAGAGTTCTGGAAAGATTTGAGCAGTTTAAGAAGTGGTTTCCTATTGCTACCATCCAGGGAGTTTCCATGGTCTCTTGAAACGAAGCCACTACACTACGCTTGTTCTTACATCTATAATATAATAAACTAAATCTTTACTTTATGAATCTACCAATAAGCTTGTAGTTTAGCTGTTTATAGCATGTTTGATAAGGTATGGCATATAGCTGTCTGGGTAGCTCAATTGTTTAGAGGTTGGGAGTTTGATTCCCCCACTAGGTCTCCAGCCTGGGTGGCCTTGGGCCAGCTGCACACAGTCCCAGGGCACCCCCTAGAGGGGGGAATGGGAAAACACCCTCTGAGTATTCTCTACCTGGAAAACTCTAAAAAGGGTAAGACATAAATCAGAATTTGACTTCATTGCACTTAATTATTATACCATAGACTGGCTGTAGCAATGTAAAATAATATATAGTTGGAGAAAAAGTTGGACTTTTTATTAAACACTGCATCTATTCACTTTTTGCAGAAGAATATCCAGCTCTGAAGGAGAAAACTGAAACAGAAAAAAATGTCGGTGGAAGAGCTGTCCACAAACAATCAAAACCTTCGGCAGCAAATTGGTGAGCTGAGAGAAACCGTCGCCTGCCTTGATTCCGAAAACCGGGAGCTACTGGTCGAGAACGGATGCATCAAAGACCAGAACCGGTGTCTCCAAAGCGCAGCCGACAGGTTCAAGGCCATGATTGAGGAGACGCAGAAAAAGGTGGAAGACATCCGAGGGCGGATGGACGTGGCCCACCAGAAGATCCACGAACTGGAAGTCCAGAACCAGTCCTTGGTGGACGCCAACAAAGAGCTCAGCAGGGAACTGCAGGAGGTCTCCTCGCAGATGGCCCTCTTCCGAGACTACAAAGCCGCTCAGGAGAAAGACCTGCTGGAGATGCAGAACCTCTCGGCAGAGGTCCGGAAGTACCTGAAGTTCCTGGAAGAGCGTCTGGAGGAGACGGAGCGCCAATACCACCTGGAGAAGAGCCGGTCCTCCGAGCTGCGGGACAAAGTGAGCGCTCTTCTCCAGCTGCGGGAGACGCAGAGGAAAGACATCAAAGACCTCCAAGCCCAGCTGGAGACGTGCGTCCAGCAGGCCACCATCCTCCGGCTGGACCAGGAGAACCGGCTGCAGCTGGGCTCCCTGATGCACGAAATCGTGGAGGCCAAGCTGGTGGACGTGGCGTTGAACCAGTCGAAGACGAGGAAGGTTCTGCAGTGGCTCTGGAGTCTGGGCAAAGTCCTGGTCATCCTGGTGGTCGGCTGCAGCATCCTCTTGTTCCTGGTCTTGACGTACACCTATTTTTTCAACCAGGGGTTCATCTCCGAGACGCTGCTGCTGTTCCTCAGCGAACAGAACATCGAAAAAATCGCTCAGGGGTTCTCTCATTACCTGATCTGGAGGAATGAGGGCCTCCTGCCCTTTTGAAAAGCAACCCGTGCAGGTTTCCCCAAACAGGCCAAATCAATTTTTTTTCTCTCTCTCTCGGTGTTCCTACCAATTGATCACAACAGTAGAAATTTATGGATTTAAAAACATTGTAAGAATACACAATGAGTGGTGTGATTTCCTTCCTTCCTTCCTTCCTTCCTTCCTTCCTTCCTTCCTTCCTTCCTTCCTTCCTTCCTTCCTTCCTTCCTTCCTTCCTTCCTTCCTTCCTTCCTTCCTTTTGTTCTTTCTTCCCTCCTTCCTTCCTTTTGTTCTTCCTTCCTTCCTTCCTTCCTTCCTTCCTTCCTTCCTTCCTTCCTTCCTTCCTTCCTTCCTTCCTTCCTTCCTTCCTTCCTTCCTTCCTTCCTTCCTTCCTTCCTTCCTTCCTTCCTTTTGTTCTTTCTTCCCTCCTTCCTTTCTTTTTCTTCCTTCCCTCCTTCCTTCCTGCCTGCCTGCCTGCAAATTTGAGGTGGGGGCTGTTTAGTGGTATGTTGTGTGAATCAAAGGGAGCCTTGGGGAGATTTTTGGGTGCGTGGGTGGGTGGGTGGAAGAGGTGGCATTTCCCCCACCCTTGTTCTCCGTTTCATGCCATACAAAAGTAAGTTGCTACCCTCACCAACCCCAGGGGAGGCATGAGAACAGCATGTTGGGGATGATGGCCGTTGGTCTCTCTGGGCGAGGGCTTGTCACGTCTGTGAATAGCCAGCCTTTCAAGAGCCCGAAAAGTCAAGTTTCCTGGCGAAGCCCTTTTCCCCCCTCCTTGCGGACTGGTCTCCTGCCCCATAGCCCCCACGGGAGGCGGGGGGGCGGGGAATGAGTTGCAGGGCTCGCTGTCAAGTCAGACTTGAGTCATGCCGGTAACTCGACTCGAACTCAGCTCAGGGCACTTGCTTCAGTGACTCATGCTCAACACTTAGCTTGGAAGCCACCCACCCCCTCCTTTCCCCCCCCCTTGGGGAAAAAGGCTTGTGCTTATTTGGACTTGGACTCAGGGCTTGGTATCAAAGACTTAGACTCGAACTCGGGACTGGGTACCAAAAACCTAGATAGACTTGGGACTCAGACCCCCAGCCTTGTCAACATCCTTGCTCAGCCCCCAAATCCCCCCGTCCTGGTCGCTCTTCCTGGCCTTCCCAGAGGGCCAGGGTGACGTTTAATCGCTATCAATGGCTGGGTGCCCCCTTCCTCACCCGGGAGGGACCCTCGCGGCTCGGTGGGTGGCCGCTGCGATCGCCTCCCGCCAGCTGGACGGTCGCGGTGAACGAGAAAGGAAGAAAGCACCCACCCCACAGCCCAGAGCTTCAAAGCGGTGGAGCCCCGGGCCCAGCTGCAAAACGATCTAGGTGTAAACGAGAGAGATGAAAACAGACAGCGCATCTGTGGGGAAAATGAATTTCGCCTCAAGGCCACGGAGAGCAAGCAGTTCAGTATTAAATCCAACAAGAGGCGGTGCGGCTGACAGGCCCAGCTGGAGCCTCCAAGGGGGACCCGACCCGACCCTTACTGGGCCCGCTTCAGCCCTTCCACCAGCAGCTTCTGTTGCAATGGCCTTCTTTCTTTCCTTCTCTCTTTCTCTCTATTCCTTCCTTCCTTCCTCCATCCCTTCCCTCCCTCCCTTCCTTCTTTCTCTCCCTTTCTTTCTCTTTCTCTCCCTTTCTCTCTTCCCCTTCCTTCCTTTCTCTCTCTATATCCCTTCTCTCTCTCTCTTCCTTCCTTCCTTTTTTCTCTCCTTCCCTCCATCCCTTCCTTCCTTCTTTCTCTCTCCCTTTCCTTCTCTCTCTCTTCCTTCCTTCCTTTCTTTCTCCCTCCATCCCTTCTTTCTTTCTTTCTTTTCTTTCTTTCTTTCTTTCTTTCTCTCTCTCTCTCTCTCCCTCCCTCCATCCCTTCCTTCCTTCTCTCTCTCTCCTTCCTTCCTTTCTCTCTCTCTCTGTCCCTCCATCCCTTCTCTCTCTTCCTTCTCTCTCCCCCTTCCTTCCTTCCTTCCTTCCTTCCTTCCTTCCTTCCTTCCTTCCTTCCTTCCTTCCTTCCTTCCTTCCTTCCTTCCTTCCTTCCTTCCTTCCTTCCTTCCTTCCTTCCTTCCTTCCTTCCTTCCTTCCTTCCTTCCTTCCTTCCTTCCTTCTTTTATTTATTCAATATATCACCCATCTAGCAAATTGCTACACTGGTCAGGGCACAACAGAAAGGAGAAGGGGGGGGGGAAACAAAATTTACAGAAAACATAAATTATATATTTTTAAAAATTTAAAAACTGAGACAAACTCCCTCCTTGCCAGTAACAAGAACTGGGTGCAGAATACATGTTGCTCCCTCTGCTACAGGCGCCTCCTCCTTCTACCCCAATCAATTGAGGAGGAGACCCCCAAAAGCCGCTCTTAAAAGCTCTTGTTCTAAGATGCTTTTTCAAAGTGCGACAGGAAGGCCCCCGGCATAACTCCTGGCGTACCACTTTCCATAAGGAAAGGCTCTGCTTTGAGTTGATGTTTTCCGGCCTCTTGAGGTGTTAACACCTGCAGGCAGGAGGTCTTGCGTCAGACGGGCAGTCGACCCCGGCAGAAAGCCTTCGGACACATAGGAAAGTTATTTGGCATTTATACCCCCAAAAAAGACTCTGCACCTAATGCAGAGCCCATGGCTACTGGAAAAAAAGTCACCACTCTGAACATTGACCGTTGAACACCCCTGTCTTCCTATATACAGTGGTGCCCCGCATAACGAGCGCTTCATTTAACAACAAATCCGCATAGCAGTTGAGTTTTTGCGATTGCAAAAGCAATCACATTGTGATGTTTTAAATAGCGAAAAATCGCTTTGCGATGATCGGTAAGCGTTTCGCTTACCAATTTTCGCATAGCGATGTTTTTTCTAACAGCTGATTGGCGGTTCCAAAATGGCCACCAGGTAAAAAAAATGGCCACCTGCTGTGTTTTCGCGCCCATTCCTCGCTTACTGGGCAGCAAAAATGGCGGCCGGATGGAGGATTTTTGCATAACGGTGAGTTTTTTGCCCATAGGAACGCATTATACGTGTTTTAATGCATTCCTATGGGCTTTTTCGTTCCGTATAGCGACGATTCCACATAGCGATGATTTTTCCGGAACGGATTATCGTCGCTATGCGGGGCACCACTGTATAAAAAATGATATTGCCCTGCACCCGTGGGAGATGTTGGGAGGTGGAACCAGATAAACCAGGAGGGAGCGGTACGTCTGAGTCTCATCAGCCCGGTGAGAGACGGGGGGGGGAAGGAGTTTGGGGGTTTGAGGCAGAGAGAGTGTTTAAGGAGTGATTAGTCAGCGTGTGACCTGTATTAATTAAGAGAGGAGAGGTTAAAGCAAAATACCGAAGCTCTGTGGAACTTTAAGAATGGGCTTAAGAATTATTCCTGAAACCACGTGTAATCAATAAACCTGTTTCTGTTTAAAAGTTTCAGTCCTGAATGGACCTCAGTCTTTCATAAAGAAATAAGCTGATAAAGAGATCCACAGGTGGGAGCATGTCAAGAGGGCGTGTTGGGGTACCTTCGTGAGCTCTGGGTCTGGTGAAACAAGCAGGGGCCGTGGGGTAAACGCCACAGTATTTATGGCCAACACACACAAACCTCTGTACCTAATGCAGAGCCCATGGCTACTGGAAAAAAAAAAAGTCACCACTCTGGACATTGTCCATTGGGAAAACAGAAAACAGCTAATATTTTATTAAAAATCCATTCACAGATAGTGCAGGAGGAAAAGACTTCTAAACTTATTTGCAGAAGCCCTCAGAGCCAGGCTGTATTATCTGCAGGGCTGTCACTATTAAGAGAGTCCCCCTGAGCTAGGGGTCTCTCTTCATCTTAAGAAAGAGAATGAAAAAGAGGAAATTACTTCAGAGGAGCATCTAAAATTTGCACGTCGATCCGAAGTGTTTGAAGAAAAGGTGGATCAGGGTCGAGGAATTCCTCTGGACCAACCAAGACATTTTGCTGCCTGAAGCGAAAAACAAAACAGGCCTCATGGTGGTTGTAGGTTTTCCAGGCTGTTTGGCTGTGTTCTTAAGGTGTTTTTTTTTTTTCCTTCCTAACGTTTCGCCAATCTCTGTGGCCGGCGTTTTCAGAGGACAGGAGCTGGAACTCTGTCTGTGCTCTGGGGCAGTTTGTGGGATAGTTGAGTATTTTTAGCTGCAGGAACAGAGACTGGCAAAACGTTAGGAAGGAAAAAATTCAGGAACACGGCCAAACAGCCAAAAAAGCCTACAACAACCATCGGATCCCGGCCGTGAAAGTCTTCGAGAATACATTAAAACAGCCTTCGTTTCTTCAAAACTCGTGATATCATAGCGTCCTCCTCTGTGCCCAAAGAGAGCAGGATAGCCAGCCAAAGGGGTATGACCTAGGACCCTTGATGCCCTCGTAACACAGCTGTTTCTGAGGGCATCGGGGGGGGGCCTAACCCGGAGGAGGGCATCACGTGGCCGGCGGGTCCTCAGAACCGTTCCACCACCATCTTTTCCACCAAAAACTGTGATGGATATCTATATCTTAAGATGAAAATGGACCCAAAAATATGCCATAAGTACTTTGCTGGCTCTGGGCTGGGCATTTAACTTGGCATATTTCAATCCTGCCCTCCTAAGTCCCACACTCAGGGGTGAACGCTAAGGCCCTTTGGTAAGGTCTAGACCCATTTGAATCAATGGAACTTGCAGACCAGTTGACTTCTTTAATCCCTTTTGAGCCTACTCTAGAGCAATCTACTATGCTAAGCAAGAGGATATGGGCCTGCACGTGGGCTGGTGTTGCTGTGGAGCACAGTGGAGAAGGGTGAGGTCACCGGCTCGTGTGCCGGAGAACGGTAACACAACCGTGGTAACTGGTACAGCACTGCAGAGGGGGCTGTGGCTCCACCTGGCCCATAGCTGCATCAAATGCATAGACTTTGTCCGTGCCTTCTGCGTGTTCATCTCTGCCTCCCAGGATGTACAGCTTGCCATCACAGACCGTGACGCCACAGCTCTCCTGAAGAAAGAAAGAAAGAGGAAAAAAAAAGGTGGGAAACCTCCAGGCTAGAGCTGGCTTAAAAGCCTCCAGTACAATAGGAATCCCTTTTCCGTGAGATCAGTATCTGCTGATTTGCTGATCCACAATTTGAATATATTAAAAATAGTAAAAGAAAAATCCTAGAACTATATATTTCTAAAGCTGAAATTACCAGGCATGGCCACAAGAGGGAGCCAGAGACTAAACTGTGAAATTAGCATTTGCTATAATCTGCATTTTTCAGAATCCCGGGGGGGGGGGGGCTTGCTTATTTATTTATTTATTTATTTATTTGTTTGTTTGTTTGTTTATTGACTGACTGACTGACTGACTGACTGACTGACTGACTGACTGGTTGGTTGGTTGGTTGGTTGGTTGGTTGGTTGGTTGGTTGGTTGGTTGGTTGGTTGGTTGGTTGGTTGGTTGGTTGGTTGGTTGACTGAATTTGTACCCCACACCATCTGGCAACCAGGCCACTCTGGACAGCTAACAACAGTACTGTATAAACAACAATGTTAAAACATGATAAAAATAAATGAATTAATACAAGCCAAATAGGGTAAATTAAAACAGAAGGCAATAAAGGTGGTCAAAAGGGTAATGGAGAGGATGACGAAAAGGACGGTAAAACGGATGGTTAAAAATCAATCCCCTGCAGATATAGGAAGATCCTACTCTGCCTTGGTTCTATCCTGAATCCAATTGAATACAGGAGCTAAGAAACCAAGAAGACTGACTTGAAAGGGCAGCTTTAAATTAAAGCAATTAATAAATTAAAGGAATTGAAAAAGATCCTTAGCAGAGGGGACGTTGGCCTTGAGCATCTCACATATGCAGAAACCCCAGTTGTGGTTGCCATACTTTGGAAATTTGACAACACAAAACAACTGCGGTGGGTAGGAAAGTCATTTTGTTCCCACGACTCTGCTGTTTTGAAACCACCCAATCTGGATTTGGAAACGTTAAGGGCTTCGTTAATCTGTCCTGGCTTTTTCCTTACCACGCGTCCAGGCAGGGAGGCCGCGGTGCTCCACGTGTCCTTCTGTGGGTCCTAGCAGAAGATCTGACTCTGGAGCCCTCCAGCCACATAAATCGAGTCACCCAACGGGGCAGGCTCAAGCCAACGTCGACGGGAAAGGGCAGGGGACAAAAGACGCCACTCGTTTTCCTTGGGGTCATAGCACTGGACCTGCAAGGAGAAACAGAGAACCATAGCATCATCATAGGGCTGGAAGGGACCTTGGAGGTCTTCTAGTCCAACCCCCTGCCCAAGGCAGGAGGCCTCAGACCAGGTGGCCGTCCCATCTTTTCTTGAAAACCTCCAGTGAAGGGGCACCTACCCCCTCGGGAGGGAAGCTGTTCCACTGCTGAATGCTTCTCTCCGACAGGAAATTCCTCCTTATTTCCAGGTTGGATCTCCCTCTGGAAAGTTTCCACCCGTTGGTTCTTGTCCTACCCTCAGGCGCCATGGAGAAGAAATCGATGCCCTCTTCCCTGGGGCAACCCTTCAGATCTTGGAAGATGGTTCTCGTCTCTCCCCTCCGTCTGCTCTTTGTTAAGCTCAACATCCCTAGTTCTTTTAGTCGTTCTTCACAGGATTTATCCTCCAGTCCACTTATCATCTTGGTTGGTCTTCTCTGAGCCCCCTTCCAGGGCCTCAGTGTCTTTTTTGGTATTCTGGTGACCGGAACTGGACACAGGATTCAAAATGTGGCCTCCCCAGTATGGTATGGCGTGGTCCTCTCACTTCCCGTGATCTTGACCCTCTTCCCCTGTTGATGCAGCCTAGGACGGTATGAACTTTCTTGGCCACTGCAACACACTGCTGACTCATCCTTAGGTGGTGGTCCACCAGGACCCCTAAATCCCTCTCACAGGTACTCCTGTCAAGCCAGGTACCTTCTATATCCTGTACATGTGAATCTGGTTTCTCCTGCCTAAGTCCAGGACCTTACTTTTCCCGCCACTGAACTGCACCTTCTTGGACAGGGCCCAAGGTTCAAGTCTGTCTAGATCCTTCTGAAGGTTGAGTCTGTCTTCCAAAGGATTAGCCGTTCCCCCCAGCTTTGTGTCATCAGCAAAGCTCCTTCAGTAACAGCCAACCTTTTCAGTTTGGTTGATAACCATGAGTCTAACTTTTAAGGCCAGGAATGGTGGGGTTTTCTCTGCCAACTTGCATGTAGTCCATAGTTTGTGTGACTGGGAGGGGTTAATTTTCTGGTCTGGGATGACTGTCTATCAAAGCACAAACCAATCATTCCTTCCAGCCTTTGAAATCAAATACAGCCCCACCCCTTTGCTGAGTGTTCTTTCTTTCCCTTTCCTTTGTTGGTGGCAGTTGTTTGTTTGCTGTTGATCAGTTCAGTTGATTGCCAAATATATGTACACGAAAGAAAGCAGCATGCACAAGTCTATAATGTCAAGCAACTGTAATGAAGAAACATTTTTATTCTCTCTTCTACAAATGTCTCAGAGTCAGTTACTGAGACTTTAAATGCCAGTTAGTGAGAAAGGGGTGGACTATTTGGGGAACTTGTAGCTATTCTCCTCTGTGGACATCTGCCCTTCTACTGGGTAGCAAAAAGAATTTGACCAGAAATTCAAAGCTGCAACAGCATAAGCCTTGCTTTTCCATAAGTGACATTCATATGCTTACAGGCCTCTTGCTATTTATCATTTACAGTACATTCGTGGCCAGTGGGAAGATGGGATTAAGGGAAGCAACAGAATGTCCACAGTTATTCCAAGTAGTTCAACGGTCTGTGGCAGGTAGAGTTTACAGGAGAGATAGAGACTGTTGCATTTACAATGAAGGCACAATCCGACAGCAAGAAAAGATCATGTCTGATTGCACCAAAAAGGGTAATTAATCTAGGCTTAGTTGTTTTTAATATGGTATTTATATAATCAGGAAACCAACCCTGAGTGCTCCCTGGAAGGACAGATCCTGAAGCTGAGGCTCCAATACTTTGGCCATCTCACGAGAAGAGAAGACTCCCTGGAAAAGACCCTGATGTTGGGAAAGTGTGAAGGCAAGAGGAGAAGGGGACGACAGAGGACGAGATGGCTGGACAGGGTCACTGAAGCGACCAACATGAATTTGACCCAACTCCGGGAGGCAGTGGAAGAACATGAGGGCCTGGTGTGCTCTGGTCCATGGGGTCACAAAGAGTCGGACACAATTAAACGACTAAACAACAACAATGTATATAATATTTTAAAACTGTTCATTTTATAGTTTTATTTGTTGCAAAGTGCTCAGAAGAATATCCCTTGGATGATCACTTTTCGTTTTCACAGCTCTGTGAAGCTCCTTTTTGTTCATTAGTGTTCAGTCTTCCTTCTCTGACCTACTACTCATTGACGCATCAAAGCAGCAGAATAAGGACCAAACAGAACAGGAAAACAACCCCCCCCCAAAAAAAAAAAACACCACCACTGTTTCTTTACAGATACTCTGGTGTCATAATTTAAAGTTCAGTTTTAAGGGCATAAAATGATGGGAGAGGGCATGTCACCCTTTAAGGATGTGGTGAGGATTTCAAGAGACCGATTTCGCTGCAACCATTTGCAAAATCCTCCTCCTCTTAGAATCGCAGAGCAGGAAGGGACCCTATGGATCAGGGAATCCAGCCCCCGTCAAGGAGGCCCAGCGCAGGATTCGAACTCCCCACCTCCGGCTCCTCAGCCAGAGACCTCAACCATGGAGCTCTCCAGCCGTTCTCCGGCATCCCACCAGATTAATTCCGCATCTGGGCAGTGAGACACGTGTCGCACGTGGATGCCCACTGGTTTAAACTGGAAGTGCGTCTATAACTGCCTGATGACAGTCCTCTGATTGTAGCTTTACCTGCCATGATTCCATCCTATGGAGTTTTAGGATTTGCTGTTTAGCAAAGGATGATTTATTCTTTACTGCCAATCCAGAAAAGCAGCTTCGAGTTTCTTAGCAGGGCTCCCGAGTCCCTCATCCAACTACAAATCCCAGAATTCCAGTGGAGGGAGCCAGGTAAAGCTGAATCACCTGCACTGCTGTGACTGCGTAGCACAGATATTCTTCAAGATGCTGCAGTTGACTTGAAATCAGAGAGGAAAGTTTTTTGGGGGATGCTAAGTCCGTGTGTTGCCTCCATCAACAAGGCAGTCTGCAGCAGACTTGACTTCCCACCTCACCCAATAGCTCTACTGGTCTGTTCCGATCTTTCTCTGTGCTGGAAAGGCTTACTCACCTGTGAGGTCAGGAGGAGAGACCCTTGGGGGCTGCAAAGGGAGCAGCCAAGACAGGCGCGGTTCTTCCAAGGGGGAATCAAACAGACCTTGGCATTTTCACCCGGGCACCACGACTGGACCGACGCTGGCTCTTCGGAAGGAATACGGGCAATGCCTCCTTCGGCTCATCCTGGACAAAGATATAAATAGGGGAGCATCCTTCCTCGGAGCCCAATAAAACCGGCTTTTGTTTCTCTGCTTGACGTTAGCTGCAGCTGCCCATGAATGGCGTGTGTTTTTGTGCTTGGGGTGACGCCCCCCCTCCACACACACACACACCAAGGGAGAGAGAGATAAGGGAGGGTTGTGAAGATGGAGATAAAGAGATTTCACCCAAGGGACCGCTTTGGAGGCAAGTGTCCATCTGGAAGCCCAGTTGGAGCTGGGCAGGAGTCAATCCAGCGGACGGAGGGCCTCACAAATGTGCGCCAAGACATTTATGGCACCGCCGTTGGGTTCATCATTCATGCCATGATGCTCCCCGCCAGGGATCGGAAGCTTAGGAACACATTATTTTTCAGAAAGCAAAGCGTTCTGTGCCTTTCAGATAGCCTAAGGATCACAGGGGTGGTGGCGCATGCTCTGTTTTGCCAAAGTACTTTGTGGTGTTAGGTGCGATTAAGAGTGTTGCAGTGCCCGGCTCTGCCGTTAGACCAGGTGAAGCGAGGGCCTCAGGCTGCAAAGGACTGGAGGCGCTGCCCCATCGCTTGCCGGCTGGGACCACTGAAGTTAAGAGACCTCTTGCAACGCACCCCCTGGCTGCCTGGTTCGAAGAGGCAAAGCCATGGGCAACGCCTGTGTTACAACTACAACCACAACTGATTGTAGCTGAGTGACCCCTACAGCTTGACTACACCTCCCAGCTTAGCCTGGCCAGGATCCTGGCTGGACGGCTTCCTTTTAGCAGCATGCTGGGAATTGTAGTCTGAAAAAATAACTTTTCCAAGCTAAGGTGAACCAATGCATGAAAGCTTGAATTTTGATCCCCACCTGCCCCCACCCCATTTGGAAAGCACCTCACAACAGGGTTTTTGGGCACAAAGCAGGGGGAGCGATGTCCACCACATCTTTTTCCCTCCCGTCAGATTTTTATCTCATTCTTGACATAAAGTTGGAACAAGAGAAGTGTTTGAGCTGGGACTTTGGGACAGATCCTTGGACTAGGGATTCCAGAGAGATCTGGGTTCAAATCCAGAAACGCGACCACAGACACACCCCCAACTGTTGGTTATCTACACATCTCACATAGGCTGACAGTCCGGTCAAGGTCCCTGCAAGTAGGAAGTGACTCTAAAAGCACACTTCTTATCTGGGTAGTGATTGAACAGGTCAACGTTTGGACCAAAACGTGGGGAAAACAGGGCCCTTTTCTCCTCAACGGAAAATCAGGGTGGGACTACCTGCCTGCCGGTTTATGTGCATCAACGCCTTGGCACTGGTTTGCCGGCCTTCGGTTCTGGCTACCAGTGGCTGATGTGCCTTCAACCTCAATGACCCCAAGGAGCAAACCCTGGCTTCCCCCCCCCCCCGACTTCCTGCCCTAGAAGGGCAGGACATGAATAGTTAGAGCAAGCCACCGGTCTTGCACGGTCCTTGTTCCAACGGGCTTCCCGGGGACATCCGTGGGGCTGCTTTGCTGGATAGTCAGGACACTGGGCTCAGTTGAGAATGAAGGAGACTAATTAATTAAAGCTCCTGGCCTTTCCGGAAAATTCCCTGCAAGCGCTTCCTTCACACCTCCAGCCAATGGGGCTCGTCCTCCCAGTTGCAGAAGGGGAGGTGGGAGGAGGGCCAAACGAGGCAGAGAGGGGAAAAGAGGGTGGTCTCCCTCAAACGGCAAGGTTACTACTGCTAAGGAGACCTGGCCCTCAACAGGAAAGAAAAAGTTGCTCCCTGCTGGACTTCAAAGATCTTTGGCCTGTTCCAACCGGACCCGTTACCTCTGGAATGAAATCAGGATGGTTTGTACAAAGACGACGCACCCTTGTCAAGGGGTCAGAAGTCCTCTCTATGTATACATGAGAAATGTAGACACATTTGTGTTGCGGATGGGTATGGGGGCGTGTATGGCCAGAGAATCAGGGCCACGTAGAGCTGGGAAGGAGCGTGAGAGTCATTTCGTCCTTGCCATGCCGGTCCATTTCTTCCTAACCGACCCCGCGGAGCCACAGAGAACGGGCTCGCTCCGTCTTCCACGTGGCAGCCCTCCGGGCACAAAGGTCTCCTCTTGCTTCCCAACTTCTTTCTTCCACGCTCAACACGCCCACGTTCCCTCCACCATTCCTCGTGGGGGCTGGTGTCCAGACCCCTTTCCTGGGTTTCTCGCTCTGCTCCGGCTCATCCCACAGGAAGCCCACAAGCAAGACACAAATACAACCCCACATTCTCCCCTTCCCTCCCCCCCCCCCCGTGGCAATCTTGTCTTTTTGTTCAGCTGCCAGGAAGTTATTTTAGACCAATTCAAACCAGCTGACATGACTCTCTCCCACTCCTCCCCATTTTCTGGCAGGTGTCTTGCCTCTCTCGGTCCAAAGGAGAAGCTGCACAATTGTCCAGCGGTGGTGTTGACGGTGATATCTCCAGTGGGGTGTGGTACAGTAGAAACTCCATACCAACGGGAGATCGGTTCCAACACACACACACGGAAATGCAGAAAAATGTGGATGATAGCAAACACTCTAATAGTGAACACTAGACACAGCATGGTTTCTGTCTCCCTCTAGTGGTCAGTTCTGATAACGTTGTCTTTTAAAAGACTGTATATATTTCTAGAATTTTCTTTTAATATTTGTAGACCGTGAATAAGTGAGTCCGGAGATACTGATCCAGCTACTATATATGCTGGAGGAGGCTCTTGAGAGTCCCCTGGACTGCAAGAACAAACCTATCCGTTCTGAAGGAAATCAACCCTGAGTGCTCACTGGAAGGACAGATCCTGAAGCTGAGGCTCCAATGCTTTGGCCATCTCATGAGAAGAGAAGACTCCCTAGAAAAGTCCTTGATGTTGGGAAAGTGTGAAGGCAAGAGGAGAAGGGGACGACCGAGGACGAGATGGATGGACAGGGTCATCAAAGCGACCAACATGAATTTGACCCAACTCCAGGAGGCAGTGGAAGACAGGAGGGCCTGGCGTGCTCTGGTCCATGGGGTCACGAAGAGTCGGACACAACTGAATGACTAAACAACAATTAGATGCCATTACAATGTGATAATTCCCCTCAAGTGAGCACCTGTGCTGTCCTCCAAATAAGTTTTCTATTTTTAAAAAAATTGCTTGTCAAATTTAGCACTTTATCAGATAAGCACTACACTGCTAAGACTGCCTTGTTAGTCACTATGCCTCCTTCGTTTCAGTCACTGCATTTTGGGCTCATCCCTCACTCCAAGCTTCCACATATCTGGGCTGGATATCGGTATTTTTGGAAGGATAACCCCCTCCCCCTCCTCCTTGCCCTGATCTGAAAGCCTGCTGAGATCCAGATCGAATTGACAAAGATAGTCAATTTCATAAGACACAAAAAGTTGCATTAAGTTGATAATCTGTTAAACCACTTGAGTGCTATGTCACTTCAATAAAAAAAAAAAAACCTGCCCAAGTACAGCAGGAAACTCCCCTCTCGTATAGCTTGTATTGCTATTGTATTGTTTATTGTGAATTTCTGTCGTGTTTGTTTGCTACCCAGAACAGTGGGTTGCGTCCACATTTTTCTCCATCTCCCTTGCCAGATGTTCCTGCGACAACCTCAGCATCTCCCAAAGTTACATTTTGGAACTTCCTGCGGCTTTGCCAGTGGTGAATTCTAAAAAACTCACCTGCCACGCTCCGTGTGAGCTAGCCACGCAGACCCTTAAAAGTGTGCGAGATGACAAAAGACCCAAGAATCACGAGAACGACACGGTGCGAGAACTTCACAACATCCATATTTAAATAAGTTCAGCTAACAATCGCTGGACCGAGGAAAGGAAGAGAGAAAACAACCAGGAGAGGGGGATCCTGCGTCGGCGTGTGTCACAGTGTCTAAAGGGATGGCCCAGCCAAAACGGGGAGCATTTTGCCAGTTTTGTTTCCTCGCAAACATGCCCATTGCCCCCCGCCCCGCCCCGCCGGCCCCCTCACAATGGGAGAAAAAGAGGGTCAAAAAAGGGGGACACATATTTACAAAGAAAAACAAAGTCAAAGAAACCCAGTCCAGCTTTAGTTTCTTGAGAGACACCAGGCCTCCCTTCACGGAGTCCATTGCATTAATTAGGTGGGTCGAAGGAGGTCAGTTCCCCGAAACTCACAAAAGAACCATTGCATCCAAAGGTGACGAGCCATCGGGCCACGGAGACCACCGGTTCCGGCTTGCTGAACCCACCACCTAGCCATCCAACCCCCCTGGACGCCCCTTCAGTCCATTCGAATCTTGACTTCTCGGTGGTCCAGGGGCGTCACGACCTCGTTGGCGTAGCCGTTCTCGGAGCATAGAGAAAGTTCGTCCGTCATCTCGGCGCCGCTGTTGATTTCTGGAAGGCACAAAAGGGGGGGGGAGGCCATTGCTGAAGTGTGGGGGAATCAATGGGGGGAGGAATGGAGGAGACACCCCCAAATCCAACGAGAGCGACAAGAAGTGCAAAAGAATGTTGCCTTTATGAGGATCTAAGCTGCCTCAAGTCCTATTTTCTTTAAACAGAGAGGCGAGATAAACGTATTTTAAATAAATACATAAATAAAATAAATCGGTATGATGCCACTCTTGATGATGTTTAATGCAAGTTCAATGGATAATGTGCATAAATCTTTTTTTTTAAAAAAAATACATTCCTAGAGAGAATGGGACAGCGGACAGCTGAAAGTTGACAGGGGAAAAAACCGAAATCTGGTGCTTGAGGAGATGAGCTTTATTATGGATACCCTGGATTGACAGAAAGGTGAACCAGTGGGTCCTAAATCAAATTAAGCCTGAACTCTCTCTGGAGGCAAAAATGTTGAAACTGGGGCTATTTCCTATGTGGGCACCTCCTGAGAAGGCAGGATTCTCTGGGAAAAGACAATAATGCTGGGAAAAGCTGAAAGCAGCAGGAAAAGAGGAAGACCAGATACGAGATGGACTGACTAAAGGAAGCCACAGGCTTCAGTCTGCAAGAGCTAAGCAGGGCTGTGAAGGATGGGACATTTTGGAGATGGCTCATTCATAGGTTTGCTATAAGCCGAAAGTGACACGACAGCACATCACAAGAACAGAGAACGAGCAGGCCTGTATTTTTTAAAATATTGACATCCTGGCCTTTCCGTGAATCGCACCTGCAAAATGCCCAGCCAATGTGCATAACGTCCAAGCAGGAATGGGGAACATGCAGAATTGGATAACACTGACTGCGTATACCAGTCACTGCTCAGTCCCTGCTCACATTCCCCACCCGGGACCTATCCACGCTGAGAACAAATGGAGCAAACCCTCATTTTTATTCTTGTCGCAGGTTCACGACCTCCAATCAATGCATCCCACAGCCGAGTTTTATGCACGTTCCCCCTGCAACTTGCATTAACGCTGATGCACAGCAATGTGAAGATCAAGTCAAATGGCGGTGACACTGACATGGAATTTAGGTCCATCCGGAACAAAGCTGTGCCGCCACCCGATAAGAGCTGGAGAAGAAAGCTTGACGATTTGTGGTCCAGGGGGAACCACGGTTTGTGCGCCCTAAACAACCCTGGGGATACAGGACGCCTGGGTGGCATTTCTGCTTCCTCTTTCCCATATGCTTGCTTAGAAGGCCCCAAAGCTGCATTAATCAATCAATCAATCAATTAATTAATCAATCAATTAATTAATTAACTTCTTTGATTTTTATACTGCCCATCTGGCTACCCATGTGTGTGTGTGTGTGTGTGTGTGCGTGTGTGTGTGTGTGCGTGCGTGCGTGTGTGTGTGTGTGTGTGTGTGTGTGTGTGTGTGCGCGCGCGTGCGTGCGTGCGTGTGTAAAATGTCTGGGAAGAATATATAGTGAAGAATGTCTAGGAATAGAGGTCCCCTTTGGATATCTGGTGAGCTTAAGATGATGCCTTCAAGCCTCCACCAAAGATCTTCCCATTTTACTAACTGGGCAACTCTGAACAATGGCTACTCCCACACACTAGGTGGCGACAGAGGGCAGGATGGCGTTCCACAAGGCACTCTCTGGCATGCCATCTTTATTGTTCTGGGACTTCAGAAACGGTCCACTGACTCTGCCGTTTGGTCCAGCCTTACACCAAGAGCCCTCATGGCCTCCCGAACCCAGTGAAAGGCCAGAATCAGCTGTGCAGGAAGAGGCCCAACCCCAAACAACGGGCAGGTGGGATGAAAAGGATGCAGAGGATGAAAAGCAGCCTGGGGTGAGTGGAGAGGCTTTTAAAAGCGGCAAAGCAAGCTGAAAATCCACCCGAGAGACTGAGATAGGCAGGGCTCCCTGCAACCCTCCACCAGTGTGCATTAAGGCGTCAACAAATAGTCATTCTTACCTCGCAGGGTTAAAGAAAACAAAATGGCAATGGCACTGGTGCCACCTAGTGGCTAGAACCTGCAAGACATGGTTTCAACACATTTTCAAGTTTTCAAAGGGGGCGAAATGAGGCCAGCAGGCACGTTTTCCTTCCCTCTTTTCAAAAGCACAAAACCACTCTGTAGGAAAACTTAATGGTTTATTTCTAAAGTTACAGGCTAAAACAAATTTTCTTTTTTTAAAAAAAAGCTGCTATGATTATTTTTAAAGGCAAGTTTTCCTTCAACTATCTATTTCACTGTTTTCGTTTACTGGATAGTATGTTTTACCGACATCTTATCAGAACATAAGCAAACCTAAACACCTTGTCATGATATAAATATAAATCCTAATGCACGCTCTTTGCATTTTTACCCCTCTTACTGCTAGCCCTGTGGGCAGGTGGAATTGCAGGATATTAATTTGAGAAATGAAATCAAAAAAGCACACAGAGCACAGGAAGGCAAAACAGGAAAGTGCTTCACAGCACATCAAAAGGCAACAAATATATTAAAAACTCTGACGTTAGCATTTCATGCGCATTAACAATGCCTGCAGTAAAGGACTGTCTGAGATCCTATTCATTCTCTAACATGTAGGACCCACATGTGTTGAGGGGAAAACGTCGGCCCTGCTTTCTAGGGATGGGATTTATAGATTACTTGGACTACAAATCCCACGGTTCCCCATTCTGGCAGTTCTCCTTGACTTTCACACATCTGGGAGAAAAAGGCCTCCACCAAAGCTAGGCCTAGTTCCACTCGAACTTCCTGTTGAGAGAGAAATCTCCCAGCAAGCCCTGGGGCAGGAACAGGAAGCTTGGCCAGAGCTAGGCCTAGCTAAGCCTTCAAGCCTCCCAGGTTGAGGTCTGGTCTGCTACACAAGACCTCACATTTAGATGTCCAGAGAGTCAATTCAGAATGGGGAATGATGGGATTTGTAGTCAGAGACGTTTAAAAGAAATCCCGTTTCTACTGCCATTACGAACCCTCTGAAGAAACAAAGATTTGCTTTGCCCGCTAGTCGCTCTCCATGAGCCAAAGCCCCCGTTTGGTGGGGCACGTCCCCCATGCAGAGTCCGTTTGGAGAGAACAGTCGCATTTCCACGGTTAAAAGAAATGATGGAGAAATGGAAAGCGGCCACAGGCCCCTTCAACTTGGGCAGGCTACACACAAAAGGGACCGGAGAGGACTTAATCTGTCTGCATCTCAATGCAAGCTGCTCCAGGGGGCCCTTCTAACTAAGGAGCAAGACAGAAAGGATTTAAATGATATTAGCAAGTAATAATAACAACCCTAACGATATTGCTCTAACGGGCTGTTTTTTAAATTTACCGGTGACATCTATAGCCCAGCTTTCCTCCCGTGAACAGAAGTGGCCCTCTTCCTTCCTGCTCCATCTTTTATCCTCACAATGCCCTTACGAGGTAGGCCTGCCAATTTGTCCGGTGAAAGCACTGGCTGTTCCGTTATACTTTTGGTCGTCTGTAACAAACTCTTTGGCTCTTTTTGCAGAAAGAGATGGATTGCCGAAAGGGACAAAGACAGCTGCCGCTCTCTCCCTGGACATTCTAGCGCATACCGATAAACCCAACAACATAAAGCTTATTTTGCCCAGAAGAGAAGGAAAGGCAGAGTTAAGAAATGCCGAAAGAGGTCAGCAAGTCAATGAATCAATGAATCAATCAATCAATCAATGCACGACACGGACAATCCTGTTCGGGCATCCTGGCAGCATCCAGACGCATCGTCCTCTTACCTGAAAAGATCAGCTTCTCTTTCATGATGTTGACGTCCCGACTGGACCTGCGGACGGCCGCGCTGAGCATAATCTGCTCCGGATTGTAGCTCCGGATGTTCCCCAGCCGCCACCTGCAACGGAGGCACAGAATGTCAAAGATCAATCCTTCCACAGCCCCGACCCTCTTTTCGCCCTGAACGGCTCCTCCGTTCATCCAGCAGCCGCCCCGATGTGTCTTTTCTCTGTGTGGGTTCACATGTGCCAAGGGTACGGCTGGTCCTTCCCCCCTCTCCCGGTCTCTACGCTCCTCATTCAACCATGCTCCATCCGACACACACCCAAACAGCCCACAGAATCCAGATCCACGGGAAGGATTCGGTGCTACTCTTCTCATGCCATATACTGTTCCCACGGCCTCATAAAGCTACACCCAGATGGAGCTGGCAAAGCAACCCATTGAAGGAGGAGATGTACTACTCTGTGGACTTAAGAATATGCATAAGAGGCCTGCGGGATCAGATCAAAGGCTCTGCTCGTCCAGCATCGCCTCAAGAAAACCAACAGCTTGGAAGCAACGCTCTATTTACAATAAACAAGTAACGAGTTACTTGCTTGTTCTGTTTGGTTTGGTTTGTTTTTTATTTGCAATGAGTTATGAAGGACAATAATTTTACTTCTTCTACGGAGTTAACTAGGGCTACGTATTGGCTTTGGCTGAATACTGAATACCAGGCCAAACGGGGACTCTTTGCATTGACCCAAACATGCCCTGGACTGAGGCGAACAGCCTTGGTCCTATTCTGGAGCAGATCGGGATCATCCCAGGTCACACGTAACACCAAAAATACTCTGCAAAGAGTTAAAATTGGGTCAAGGTGCAGTAAAAAGCAGGGAAAGGGGAACGGAAAGTCAAAATGCCATATATGGGGGTTGTGGACAAGCCGGGAGGTGCTGACTGACAGCTTCAACTCTAATGAAAATAAAGAACCTCTCTTGCCTTCCCCATTCACTGAAATAGTGGGGAGAGTTATCACACAGTCTTGTACACCACCTCAGTTCATTCCTAACCCAAACCAGATTAGGGCAGGTGCTGCACTGGCTAAATTTTATCTAGGACGGCAAGTACGCGAGACTGCAGCTGGTGCCCGATTTTCCTGCCTGGGCTTTACTAGGCATCGGTCAGATTTGGGATTGTAGGATCACAGCCTTCCTCTCCCTCCATTTCCCTTTTGGGCTTCAAGGTTTCCATCGTCACGTTGCCACATGCCATGTTTTCAGCTGGCATCTTCTACCAATACACAGACAAAACCTCCCCCCCTCAACTCTCCAACCTAACCTCTAGTATAAAGGCTACCCATGGAGAACGGATCAGCGAAGAATAGCAGATGAAAACGAAAAGAAAAATGAAGACAGTAATTTTTTTTTGGGTTGTGCCACTAAGTCACTTCTGACTTACGCCAACTCTATGGACGAGTGACCTCCGAAAGGTCCCACCGTTTACAGACCTGTTTAGGTCTCACGTGCTTGAGTCCATGGCTTCCATTACAGAGTCTATCTATCTCACGTTTGGTCTTCCTCACTTCCTACTGCCACACACTTTCCCCAGCGCCTGCCTGTTTTTTCTCGTCAGAGTCATCTTCTTAAGAAACGCGAACAGTACGAGAGCATTTTCAATTCTACAGAGAGTTGACCTCCAGAGACACATCCTGCCTTTTCTTGCACACAGTAAGATCGTGTGCTTCTTCTCCCATGACATCGACTAAACCTCACGGGATAAATGAATCCAGCGTTTCTTGGGTTACCGCCCTGAATGCAATACCCTGGAGCAAAGGTACTTTCCCGAAACCCAGACTGGTTGCCCCACAAAAGACTCAATGCAAACAAACAAAAGGCACACAGTTTCAAAGACGAAACACTCAGAGGCACCAAATAAATATTTTTTAAAAAATGATGTGTTTTGGCCCAAGTTATCTACCGTCCCTTTATGGCAATTTAAAACATCTTCCTTGTTTTATCCATGGAAGACAAACCAGGGATTTCTATAGTTACTGGGGTGTTTTTTTTTTTGGACAACCACTAGCCGGGGTGGGGTGGGGTGGCATCCAGGTTGTCTAACTTTCTGAAAGTCTAAATTCAGCATGAGGGTAGTGTGTTTCGACATCTAATCAAACCCAAAGAGAAGAAATTTAAACACAGCATGGCCGCTGGGGACAGAATCCCTCTCCTAATGGCAGCCCAGAATCATAAGTTGCGATGGGAGAGAATTTGGCGGGTCCCGACTCGTTCTGCCTGTTCGGGCCCCCCGTCTCCTTCATCCGTAGATTCAGGAAGCCACAAATCTTTCCTGCTCTGCTTAAGCCCACTGAGTACACTAGATTCCCACAGTTAGCAGAAAGAGCTCGGTGCATTAACCACCGTACAGCAGGACTGCCCTATCTGCGGGATCAATATCCGCGGTTTCACTTATCCGCTGCTTGAGAATATGTATGTTTCCAAGGTGTATTATCAAAATAGACCTCTAGAGCAAACCAGAGATTATGCTGTATACCTGTACCTGTACCTTTGGGGGCAGGTGGTTTAGAACCAATCCCCCACAGAGACCACATTCTATAGGGTGAGACCCCAGGGGACACCCCACCACCACAATCGCCAGGGATCAGCCATGTGACTTGCAGACTAAACCACCCCCTCAGTGTAGGAAACCTCCAAAACAGCCACAGAAAAGCCAGAAAGATTTCCTCTTTATATAAAAACAAAAGCGTAGGAAAGAGAGAAGGTGATCGCGATACACTGAGCTGGAAAAGCACCGATGTGCGCAGAAGCGGCTCGGATGAGGCGAGAGGAGGAGGATGGTGTCAGCTGGAACCCTGGCCCTTCCTTCCATGATCAGGCGAAAATCCAGGCTGAGAAAAGGCTTCAACCTTCATTCATTTCCGGCATGGAAAACGACTCCCATGCGGAGAGGAAAGGGGGCCAAGCAGGGCAAACCCACCAAGGTGCAAAGGTCTCACACGCACACTTACATGACAGGCTAGGAAGCAGCCGCTGGCTCGGGCTTCCCAGGGCTTGCACACCGTGTAAAAGCCCATGCCATGACTGACACCTCCGGTTTGTGTTTTTCCTGATACAGGAGGCCCTCCCTCCTGCATCAGAAAAAGGCAAAGCTCATAAAATGTAAGGGGGAAGCTTTTCGAAACGTCCTGCGTTTCAGATTCACTTGCCACCCCCCCTACATACTGGTCTCCACTGGTCGTTTATAATCACTTAACAACATTCCTTTTAATTTTTTAAAGGCGTTTATCCACCACAGGGTTGTTTGTCTGGGACTTCCCAGTCTTGGGCTAAAAAGAATCTTTTTTTTTTTTTAAACAACCTTTAACTGAGCCCAGAAGCTTCTGCACACAGCTAAAGCCGTCTGGTGTATTATTGGTGTTTTGAATTCTATACTGTCTCGCAACAATTAAAGCACTCTCCGCGTAATTTAATTACGCAGGCTACACATTGCCCCCCAGCCCCAGTGAGATGGATGCTCATTTTACCGACCCTCAGAAGGATGGAAGGCTGAGCCGACCCTGAGCCGGCTACCCGAGGCTGTATGGATCGAACTCAGATCGTGAGCAGAGGTTTGGCTGCAGTTTAACCACCAAGGCATTCCTGCAAGGATCGTATCAACGACTACATTTGTAGTCACTGCTTAGCGTTTTGGTCTAAACGGCTGTTGTAACATCTTGCCCGGCTGGAAAGCTTTCTGATGGCAAAAGATCAACCAGTGTCTAAATGGGCAAATGCACTCTTTCCAGAATCCTGAACCCAATCAGAACCCAATGAGGGGTTCTGATTGGGACAACATCCCCCAAATGAGGGACAACATCCCAGGCCACAATGGCTGCAAGTGGCAGATTCCATCTCTTTGAGATGCCATCACAAAATGAAATCCCCCTGCATATGCTGGCATCACACCATCGGAAGGGGCATCAAAGATATTCTAGCTCAAACCCTGCTTGGCGTAGGGCTGGTGACAGAGGGCCCTGCTGGGGCATGCACCCCAGCCGGCCATCCAGCTGAGATCCTGCCGAAATTCTCCTGAAGAAACAGCCAGCGAGTACAGTCGTGCCCCACTGGACGATCACCCCGTTTAACGATGAATCTGCTTAACGTTGATGTTTTTGCGATTGCAAAATGATGGTTTAAATGGGTTTTTTTTTTCCGCTGTGCGATGATCGGTTCCCTGCTTTGGGAAACAATTTTTGCTTTACGACGATCAGCAAACAGCTGATCGTTGGGTTTCAAAATGGCCACCGGCTGAAGAAAATGGCCCCCCCGCTGTTTTTAGGACTGATTTTTTGCACTACAGGCACTGAAAATGGCTGCCCCATGGAAGATCTTCGCTGGACGAGCAGGTATTCAGCCCATTGGAACACATTGAACGCTTTTCAACGCGTTTCAATGGGTTTTTCAAATTTCGTTTGATGACGTTTTCGCTCTACAGTGATTTCGCTGGAACGAATTAACGTTGTCAAGTGAGTCACCACTGTATTTAGGGATGGGTGAAAAGGATCCAGTGCCAGAATCCTGTTGCAGAAAAGAAACCCATGCGCGGCAGGGTAACCCGCACAGGTCATCAGAACTCCGACAGAAGATCTGCTGTGAGGCCAGTCGTGCAACCCATTCGAGGGTGCAAAGGACTTGTGCAAAACTCCATGCATGGAGTTCTTCAAGCAGGTTCTGGCCATGGTGTCCCCCGTCAAAGGGATCTGGAAGACGACCACAGGAGAGCCCCTTGGCTCGGCTTGAGACTCTAAAGAGCAATAAAGACCAGTAAGAAGACTCCAGAATTCTGAGCCTGCTGAGCAGATGGTTTGTCCTGATTTAGCTTCATGGTCCCGAAAGACTTCCCGCGCCAGACGAAGGAGTGTCAGTCAAGGTATGGGAGTTTCACGTAACTGCTTTAAAGGCAGAGCTTGGAAAAGTTGTATTCTCGAAGGCTTTCATGACGGGGATCCGATGGTGGTTGTAGGTTTTTCGGGCTGTTTGGCTCTGTTCCGAAGGTTGTTCTTCCTAATGTTTCTCTGTGGCCATGGGCATCTTCAGAGGACAGGAGTCAGAACTCTGTGTTCTGGTGCGGTTTGTAGGATCATTGAGCGTTCTGGATTCAGCTATCCCACAACTGCACCAGAGCACAGACAGACTCCTGTCTTCTGAAGATGCCGGCCACAGAGACTGGCAAAATGTTAGGAAGAAAATCCGGAACATGGCCAAACAGCCCGAAAAACCTACAACCTTGGAAAAGTGGTATTTTTGAATTGATTACAACCTCTAGAATCCAGCTTCCACAGGAAACTCTGGGTGTCACAATCCAGAAAGTGTACATTTCCAAGCTCTGCTTAAAAGCCACAGCAGAGAAAAACCTCTTTACGGGCGATGCAGCCCCATCCGACAGCGACTGAAAGGAGGCTGGGGAGCAGGTGCGAAACAGGCCATTTATGGGGCTGGAGCAGAAGACACGAGCTCACGCTGATTCTCATAACACGCTAGAGGGATCTGTTTCATTCTGGGGCCAAATTGGAGGCAATATTAAATGAGGATTTTCATCTAATATGGAGATTTCTAACTGGGTAATGGCATCTGCTGGTGAGCAAATATAAATAGGATCAGAGTAGCTACAGAAAAGATACTTTCTTTGTTTCATTTATTTATCTGCACACTTGCTTGTTTTATTTACTTTATTTATGCCCTGCCTTTATCCCAGGGAATGGACTGAAGGCGGCATGCAATGGCTAAAAAACACAAATGTTTAAAATCCCAATACATTAAGCTATTACTATCAACCTATGATGAAACCTGAACAATGCATTGGAAGGAAATCCCACAGCTTGAAAAAGTTACTTCTTTGGATTGCAGCACTCAAAGCCCCCAGATTTCTAAACCCTGTAGTCAAAAAAAAAGAAAAAAAAAGAGGTAACCCTTTCAAGCTTCAGAATCTCATTTCTTCCCAATGCAAATACAGCAGGGCCCCCTTATCCACAGAATCAGTATCTGCTGATTCCATGGTCTGAAAATATTTAAAAATATTATAAGAAAAATCCAAAACATATCTATGTTTTTAATGATGAAGTTAAAGGAACTGGCCACTAGAGGGCGCCAGAGACCATGCTGTGTGCAATGTTCACTACTCAATAGCATTTGCTATTATCCACGTTTTTCAGCATCCGTGGGTAGGCTTGGAATCAATCCCCCACGGATACAGGGATTCTGTGGTAGCCACTTCAATTCCAAAGCGCTAGGGAGAATATGGAAGGATCTTCCCTCTCCAAGCCTGCTCTGATCCTATTATTTATTGACCACTTCAGATGTAAACTTTGCTTGGAAATATATATATATATAAAAGCTGCAGCAGTGTTTTAAAAAAGGAAGGAAAATAAAATAAAAATAAAGCAAAGACAAAAAAGTGGGATGAGGAAGGAGGCACTAGAAATTACCTGATTATGTGATAGCTGTAAAGATGCCGAAATGCAGCAGCAGAGAAGAAGAGAGAAAGAAAGAGAGAGAGAGAGAGAGGAAGAAGAGGGACATGCAACAAACGTCAGAGCAATAAGAGAAATCAGTGAGGCAAAGAGGGGTCCATGTTTTTGTCCCCCCCTAACCCAACCATCTACGCTGAAGGGCAAGCTCCTGCTGCTTAGGTTGAGGGGTGGGCAACTACGGCCCTCCGGAAATTTTCTGACCGACTAAGCTCCTAGCCAGCTTAGTAAAAAATAAATAAATAAAATAAAATCTGGAGGTCATGACTGGCCCAGCCCTGATTGAAAGCCTTTTGCCCTAAAATCGCCCGTCTAAATTTTGCTCAGAAGCGGGTACGAAAGGATTTCCTTATGCAACTCACATGAATTTAAAAACTGACCCTGATGACCTGCAAGTTAAAAAACCAGTTGGTACTCTCTCGTAAACTGAGGTGTGGAGGTGCGAATATTCTTCCTATCTTTAGTTCTTTTGCCCGGGGATAACAGGACACATCTGTCCTGCCAGGGAGGGGTCTGTCCTTCATGCCCCTCTGCTAACATAAGGATCCTGGGTCACGTAGAAAGGGACAGAGGAACAGAGAAATGGCGTGGCACAGTAGTTAGTGGCCTGGGAGTGGCACGTGGGAGATTTCAGTTTGCTCCCCTTTGAGCTGTGAAGTTTACTGGATTGTGTCTCTTTATTCTGCAGCCTGACCTTTCGTAACAGGGCGGTGGCCCTCAAGCTAAGTAGGGGAAGAAGGAGGGGCATATACCCTTGAGCTAGCTAACTAACTAACTTAACTACCCTTGAGCTAAATAGAAGGAAGATAAGACATAACGCAGAGCTCCTTAAATAAACTGGAAATAAACAAACATATTCTCTTTACTTTAATTGTGGTTCTTCCCATCCTGGCTAGGAAATCTGCTTGCATTTACGGTACCAGCGCCATGTAAGATGGAATCATGAAGGTGGGGCAGCCCTATTGCTCCCCTAAGGGTATAAGTACCAGCCCCAACCCCCATGTTAAAGGTTTATTCAGAAGATCCTGCATCCCTCAGGAATATCGACAGAGGATGGGCGGATGAATTAGAATTAGAAAACCATCAACCAAAGCGACTTACTTCTGGAATATAAAAACCACGCCAATGATGATAAAGGAAATAAGATCAGCCATTATCCAAATCAGATAGTATTCATCTGGAGTCTGGGAGAGAGGAAAAAGAAAACAAGAATTACTCATGTGTTATGTCACGTCACTTCCAAATGTTGGAGACTGTATGGATCAGAACAGCTCAGGTCTTGCAAACTCAAGGTTGGGGCTTCCTTTACAGAGTCAAACCATCTCATGATCAGTCTTCCTCTTTTCCAACTGCCTGCAATGTTTCCTACCCTGACTGTCTTTTCCTTCTGAGTCTTGTCTTCTCATGATGTGCCTGTTCACCAGTATAAGCATTTTAGCTGCACCAAATGTAGCGTTAGCTGGCTGGATAGCTCAGTGAGTTAGGTCTCTGGCTGTGGAGCCAGAAGTTAGGAGTTCAATTCCCCAGCGGGCGTCCTGCGAGTAGAGCCAGCCTGGGTGGCCTTGGGCCAGCTGCACCGTCCCAGAAGAAGGGAATAGTAAACCACTTCTGTGTGTTCTCTATCTAGAAAACCCCAGAAAGGGTTGCTTATAAATCAGAACTGACTTGAGGGCACACAATAATTGTTAATCATACACTGTTGGGTTAATACAAAAATTAAAGTTTTTTTTTAATCCTTCTCTAAGTGCGTGGGTAAAGATGGGCAGAGGCTAGATTTTCAATGGAGCACTAAGGCCCCATCTTTTCTCCTTGCTTGCCTCCACCTTTTGGAACACATTTTGCACCTGGAAATGAATTGGAAAAGTTTGTCAATAAATCCCCTAATTTATGCAATTTGCTAAACATGAAAACTCTGGTTTCTGCAGAGAAACCACTTCTCGCCAAGGAGTAAATTTTGAGGGAGGAGCAGATCAATGTCCTCTAATGGGTCATCATCAGGAACCAGTCTTACTAATTAAAACCCTCCTCTTCCCGTGATTAATTACAGTTTTCACTTTTTCAGTCTACAGAACAAACACAAGACTGGGAGTCCAAACACAGCTTAAGAGGAAACCATTTCACAGCCACTAGATGGCGCTCTGATCTACTAAATAGGCTAAATCGGTAAATATCACAGTAACAGCTGCAGCGGTCAACCTAATAGCTTATCTGTCCTGCTCAATACACGCTTCCACACCAGAGGAGATGAGCATACAGGTTTCAGAAAACAACTGCTAAACATGGGCAACTCCCCTGGCATTTGCTCCACTTTAATAAAAATTCGATTGGTGATCAAGTTTTTGAAAATGCTGTAACCTTAAAAAAAAAAAAAAAAAACAAGTTCTGCCCATTTAAAACAACCATAAAAGTAGGTGAGAAGTTACACCCTTGGCATGATCCATTTAGAAGTCGGACGGATTTGATTTTTAAATCGTGGTTCAAGCTCTGTCGGAAGCATGTAAATATTCAGCATCCCTGTCTCTACACTAGAGATGGGCACGAACCAGTTCGTCCCGGTTCGTAAAGACGGCAGCACAAGGTGGTGCTGCTCCCCCTCCCCTGCCTCCTCAGGCAATTAGCCCCTCACCAGGCCCTGCATGCTTGCTTTTCCCACCTCCTCGGCTAATCTCTCAGTCATGAGCCAGAGCAGACTTCCCTGTCCCGCCCTTTCGTCTGAGTGGGCGATCAGCCAAGGGGGCGGGGCAGAGAAGCCTGCTGCCAGGATCGCAAGATCAGTTGAGGAGGTGCAGGAAGCTAGGATGCTGGGCCTGGCGAGGGGATGGATGATTGAGACAGAGGAGGCAGTGAGAGGGGAGCAGCAGCACCTTGACGAACTGGGACGAATCGGTTCGCGCCCATCTCTAACCTACATTTTTCGAAGTCATCATATAATGCAAGACTTGGATGGGTCCGTGTTTGCTCCCTTAATGGATGGGTTTTAGCCAGGGAAGAACTCCTCTCTACCGAAACCTGTTTGGCCAAGCTGTCGGGAAGGCCACACAAGAGGTGATTCTGCAGGAAATCTGGAGAAAGAGAAGGAAAAAGGTCACATACCATCAGCCAGGAGGGGGAAGACATGCTGTTGAGGACGTTCACGTTGTCCGAGGTGACCGACTGGGCTCCGCTGCACCACAGGATGGAGTAAAGCCACGGTTCGTTCACCACGTAGAGGTTAACGCTCAAGTTGGCTGCTGTGTATTCCCTGTCGGGCGCGAAGAGAGGAAAGATCAGAAGAAGTGAGGTGAGATCCTGGGCTTGGAAAGTTACTCTTTAAAAGTAGTTAGTCACTATGACAGCAGGCAAGCGGGAAAAAAGTAAAGGATTTCCCAAGAATTTTATGAAAAGTAATTCCTTGTGTTCTCCAGTTTCTGAAAAGTAACTGAAATAGTTACTTCTTGTTGCTTAAGAAACCACACCGATTCAAGCGCTACAGGCCTCTGGCACCCATCCCCTCGTGTGTTGCTGAAGTGTCTGGAAGAAAGGATGTAGCACAGATCCTGAACCAGACGGTTACTTCTTTTCCAGATGGTTACCTTTCAGTGAGACCACCACACACATCAACCACAATGAGACAGAGAACGTAAACTCTCTAGTCATAAGATAGCAAGAGAGAGATTACTCCCCTACTAAATTACAACTTGCAAACTTATGTAACTTTCCCTTCCTTATTAAAGAAAGGGTTTAATTATAGGTTGTGGGCTAATGGCAACACGTGATTTCTCAGCTCTAGCTGATGCCAAGTGTCGGCAGACTTCATCTGAACACAAAGGCTCCATAGGAAAGTCACATAATTAAGGGAAAAAATTCTGCCCTAGGACCGGCTTGTAAGTAATTTGGCCTAGGGCTAGGATGCTCATATTTTAGGGTATTATTTCATAATAATAATCATGTCCCATCAAGTCAATTCTGACTCATGGCAACCTTTTCCAGGTAGAGAAGACTCAGAAGTGCTTTACCCTTTCCTTCCTCTAGGGGCGCTGTGGGACTGTACAGCGGGCCCAAGGCCACCCAGGCTGGCTCTTCTCCCAGGAGACACAGTGGAGAATCGAACTCCAAACCTCCAGCTTTACAGCCAGGTATCTAACTCACCGAGCTATCACATTTGGTTTAAAAAGGTTCCTTTTCCATTAAACAGGAGAAAGGCATTTATTTAAAAAAAAATGAACACTCAAAAATATTCGCTTCCACGAATTCTTGAGATAGATCTCAGCCGACTAGTCCTCAGCAAAAATGACAGTTTTGCAAAAGCAAGAATCGTGACATCGGCACGTCGCATCAAATGGGTCATTTCCAAGACCCGTCACGTGTCCTGGAAGCCACCCGGAGGATTGTCCCCGATAAAGCTGGCACAGACACTTCACGGAAGGAAGCAATCAGAAACAGCGACTCTAAAAACTGCAAGCTTCTGGCAGCTGCTTCAAAACAGTGTGCAAAATTATTTTGGGCTATTCCCTGATCAACGAAACAAAGCAACGAAAGGGGGGGGGGGGGGGAAGAGAGAGAAAAACACCACCACCTCTAAGTGTCCACCACAGCATCCATTAAAGCTGTTAACTGAAGACAAGACAGATTGATTAAGCATTATTAATGGGCACAAAAGTAATTTCTGAAATAAATGGAGACCTTGGACTTCATCTCAGCTCCATGGAAACAGCGGAGGCTGAGGAGGAGATAAGAGCTGCCAGCTGAAACCGTTCCTGCCCGGCCAATTTTTACATAAAAGCTCTGTCGTACATGCGCGCCTGCTCTATCATAATGAGCGCGCGCCTGCACTTCAAAGCTGACCATGACCCCAGCGATGGCCAACATCCTCCTTCTGCAGTTTTAGAGTTCTATTAAACTCAACGCCTCATCCCCTGCATGTCACTCGGCAGGACTTCTTCCTAAGCAAAAACAGGAATAAGACGGCGCTTTAAGGCCCCTTTTTTTCTGTTGTCGAACCTGCAATATAGTGATGGAAACCCTGTGAGTCTTAACTAGAGAAGGCCCATTTGAATCAATGGCCCCTGGAGGAGCTGACTCACCCAATTCCCATTGGATTCAATGGGTCTGCTCCAGTTGTGACTTAACTCCACTAAGCCATGAGATTTCAGACACTTGAGTTAAAAAAAAAGGGAAGTCAATGCCTGCTCTTTGACTTACAGCCTGCCAATAACGTGTTGCCTGTCCTTCATGACAAATGGGTCAATAATATATTTGGTTCCTTGATTCTGAGAGGCGAAGTTGAGAAAACAACGAATATTGCTGAACCTGAAACGTTCCTGCGTTGACACCCCAACTCTAAGCAGCTGATGAACTTCCTCCTTCAAATTAAAAAAAAACACCACACATACCCCATGGTCATAGAAAGCTAGCAGATCAGGGAGAACAGCTCCTCCTGATGATGCTAGATTTCTAGATGCGGGGACACTCTTCTTTTTCAAAGGTTGGCTGTTGCCATTTAAAAAAAACAAAATAGAGAAGCCTCCAGCCTTCTCGGTATCCTTTTGGAGGCTCACGTGGTGACAGGAAAGCTTATTTTTCTCTCCTCAGAAGCTGCTAAGGGGGGGAAAGTCTCGTGCAAAACAGGAAAAGCCGAGAGTGGAACCTTATATCGTCGCCGTTGACCTTGGTGTACCGCAGGTTGAGTTTCCGGAAGCCTCCGTCCCTCAGCTGGCGAGCATCTCCTTTGACGCTGGAGGTCTGTTGGAAGCCGGGGGCGATTTTTTGAACCCAATGCCGCTGGGAGTCGGGCAGCCACATGACCTGGAGTGACATCAAACCAACCTTAATCAATGCGATGATAAATGTGGGTGGGGTGGGGTGGGAGACAAGCATGCCCAAATAGTCTTGTATATGCAATGCTATTCTGGGCCACCCCATTTTCTTTCATTCATCCTTCACTGGATCAGTTCCTAATATTATGCCATCTTCTAATGTTTCACAGGCCAGCTTTTCTATCACTGCCTTCTCAGGCCTGAGGAAGTGGACTTGTCTACTACGAAAGCTTGCATTAAAATATAGCCATTAGTCTTTGAGGTGCCACAACGTTTTTGTCTTCTTTATTTTATGCTTTTACTTTATTGGTTTTGTTTTCGCCCTGATAGGCTTCCTCGTGATTCATCAAATTCTAAAGTGTTTCTAAAGCATTTTGTCTGCCACACGATGGAGGGACTGCAGCATGTTTTTAAAGCTGCCGTTCAGCTGAAGAAATCCAGAATACTTTTACTTTACATGTATTCACAATCATTTAGAATTATTTAACCTGCTTTATCCTTTATTGCCCTCCCAAAAAGATACTGAAATTATAGTTTCCAAGGTGTGATATCAGCAAAGTCGGTCACTTTGATTCCAGCGGGCGAATCTTTTATTTATCTTTATTTCTTACCAGGCCCGAAATCTCCCATTCGGAAAAGGAGGGGATGTGAATGGGCTTAGCTTGGGGGGTTGATCCTGACCTCCGAGCAAGAGGGAGTGAAGGAAAGTGTGGGTGGGAGAGACAGAAAGGTGGAAGGAGAGATAGTGAGTCAAAAACACAACAAAACACCCAGGCTGGATGTTTAGAAGGACCCTGGCTTCATCTGCAGTCAAAACTTCCTAGCTCCAATTTTGACACCATCGGTTTTATTGAACCTTCTTCTATTGTGTCTATTACTGTCTCTGGGAGAGTCAACAATGCTGAGAAAGACGGAAAGCAGCAGGAGAAGAGGAAGATCAAACACGAGATGGACAGACCCGCTAAAGGAAACCACAGGCTTGAGTTTGCAAGAGCTGAGCAGCGAAGTTGGGAACAAGACAGGCTGTTGATGGCTCACTCACAGTACAAATGCAGGTTAAGGAAGAAGGAAAGAACAGAGAGAGAGAGAAAGAGGGCGTGAATGGCCGCTTAGCTCCCCTGCATCAAACTAAGCTGGAAACAAGCACACACGTGGCTTAGAAAAGGGACTGGGAAAGTAAGGGAGTGAAAAAAGAAGCATCGACAGATTGTGGCAGCTTTCACGAATTCATGCCTGTAGGATCAGCGGCGTGGCTAATTGAAATCTGAGTGCCAGCATCAGTCATTAGGAAAAGCAGATGGAAACTAAATAAGGAGCGTCTTCTCTTAGTTAATTGCCCCATACGTTGGATTACACTGCAGGTTTAACACCAGCCCTAGTGTAAACGAAACTCATGCTCCTAATTAGAGAGGCTCAAATCACTTCCAGGAACGGATGGGAGCTGGCTAAGATGATCGACAGGCTTGCATTCTGCCCACCTGGATTCAACCAGCTCCATGGCTGGAGAAGAAGGCTATCTGCTTAATTCCCGGGGCACACGCCATGCCTGGATTTAGGCTGAAAATCGGGGGGAAACTTCTTAATGGTTAGAGCAGTATGATGATGGAAGCCATGACCTCGGGAGGAGGTGAGGACTCTAGTGATGGAGGTGATTCAAGGGAAAATTGGGGAACCGTCCGTCAGATCTGCTTGGATTTGGATTCCTGCCCCGAGCAGGAGATTTGATGGACTGGATGGCCTTATAGAGTCCTTCCGACTCCATTATTCTATGATTCTGCCCCATGGCCTAGTGGGGCCCAACCTTGAGTCCCCAGATGTTCTTGGACTCAAACTCTCAGAAGTCTTCACCACTCGATGTGCCGGCCGGGATTTCTGGGAGCGGTAACCCAAGAACATTTGGGCATCCAAGATCGGGAACCCCGGTTCTAGATTACAAAGATCAAGATCGGAAATCCCACGCTTAACTGACCCTTATCAGGGCGCATTTATGTTTATACAGTCATGCCCCGCTGGATGATTACCCCGCTCTACGACGAATCCGCATTACGTCGATGTTTTTGCGATCGCTTTTAAATGGGGGAATTTCACTTCACGTTGATCGGTTCCCTGTTTTGGAAACCGATTTATCGCTTTACGACGATCAGCAAACAGCTGGTTGTCGGGTTTCAAAATGCCTGCCAGCTTTCAAAATGCCCCCCACTATTTTCTAGGAGATTCCTCGCTTTACAGGCACCGAAAATTGCCGCCGTATGGAGGATCTTCGCTGGACGAGCAGGTATTCAGCCCATTGGAATGCATTTAAACGGGTTTTAATGCATTTAAATGGGTTTTTAAAAATTTCTTTGACGATGTTTCGCTCTACAGCGATTTCGCTGGAACAAATTAACATCGTCAAGCGAGGTGCCACTGTATATGAATGACTGCAGAGTCGAAATGAGTGTAAAACCCCATGTGATGCTCAGAAACACCCTTCTTTTCCCCCAAACGAAGCCTGAAGGCGCAGACAAGAATTTTCTATAGAAAGAGGGAACACAGCAGACCCGTTATTTCCAACCCAGATTTTCTTGAACGACAACTTCCAGAATCCTTCCACCACAGTCCATAGGGGCTGGGGCTTCTGGGAATTTCAGTCCTGGAACAGTTAAGGATTCACCGTTGGGAACCCCAGCACTGGTCCTTTTTCCTCTGACAAAAGGCTGAACCTTGTTTATATTATTTTTATTTACTTATTTAAAATATGTTTACCCCACTTTTCTCCTCAAGAAGGACACAAAGCATCTTATACCATGAAGACAATATTTAAATCTAAAAACAGTAAGTATACACATACTAAAAAAAGGATCAAATAAATACTATAGCATTTAAAAGAAAATAAAGAGAAGCAACCCTAAAACACATTCAAAGCCGTACAACACACTTCACTGAAATTCTCCACTCAGACAATCAGTCGTTAAGCTTGCCCGACGCTTTCCCTCCCCCGCCTTCCCCATTCAATCACCAAAGCAGTGCAAAACGATAAATTCCCAGTCAGTGATGTTGCCATGTGCCCGGTTCTGACTGATTATATGATGCTTTGATTGCCACCACCGTTTTTAATGGGCTCCCTGATTGGTTTGCCTCACAGAGCAGGCAAAGACAACGACGGGCGTCTTTAGAAGAAGTGGTGTTGGATTTACCGTCTTCCCGTCAGCCCTTGCCAAATTCCTTCTAAAAGACACCAAACTTCCACCCCCTTATGACCAGCTACGTACATGATCCCAGCGCATCAGCGGGCAAATACAGGGAGAAATAAAAATCAGATCACAGGGTAGCCTATGAGATCTGGGGTGGTTTCTAAGGGAAGATCTTCTCCACCCCACCAACCAACCAGCATTCCTTGGTGACCCCTGGAAAGAGCAAAACCACCAAAAGCTTTGTCATGTGTCTTAATCACTCCAGAGCGGTGATTCCCAGCCTTGGGTCTCCAGATGTTCTTGGACTACAAGAAACCCCGTCTAGCACACCGAGAGAGGAGCGGTAATCCGAGAACATCTGGAGGAAGGCCTGCTGCAGAACGGTAAGGCTTTAATTGATGAAAAAAAAAAGCCCACAACATGGTTCGGCATCTACCTACAAAAGCCACGCAGAACTCACAGCCTCCTGAGGGATGCCCGATTCGAGGACCGTCTCCAGGGTGATGTTGATGGATACTCCGTAGTAGGGGTGATCCGTAGGCAAATCCTGGAGGTTCAGAAGAACGGTGGTGTTGCCTCTGATGATCTCCAGCATATCTGCCAGTTTACAGATAGACTGGTTGGCGGCTTCCATGAAATCAGAGCTGGAGAGGGACTCTGCCGTCCAAAAGGGGTCATTCTGCAAAAAGATCGCCAGGGAAGAGACAGATAACAGTGGGAGTCGAGATCAGAATTCTAAGTCAAAAACATGGTTTTTCGAGTAACCTGCCTTTAGAAGGGAGGTTCTCTAATGCACTGAGAAGTCAAGAGGCCACCTCAGTCCCGATACGACAGGTGTGGGGCAGCTTGATCTGCATTCTTTTACCAATGCAAAGGGAAATTCACTTCAGCCCAGAGCTTCTTGACCCCCAAATCCATAGGTGTTTTTTTTTCTCTTCTGTTCTTTGAGCTTCTCCTTTTTTTAAAGATACAGATCCTTACAGATCTGTTGAAGTGTGTGATTGCTTGAACCATGTGGAAAGGGAGGATGTGCACACAAACCATAAAAGCCAACACACACACACACACACACACACACACACACACACACACACACACACACACACACACACACACACACACACGAGAGAGAGAGAGAGAGAGAGAGTGTGCCAGCAATCTTTCTCTTGGCAAAACCTCCCTTCCCTTTCCAATCTGAAGGACTGGCAACTTGATTTTTCAAATGAAAACACACGGCCCTGTCTGGCTGCTGTCATTATCTAGCAAAGGCGGGTTTCCCCCGTTTGCCAAAAGCACAGAATCTAAGCCGCTTCAGAAGTGCTTGTCTGAGAAGATGGGAGCTGAATCACTGGCCTGGTTCCACCATCTGTTCTCTGCTTTAATGCATGAATATTTCAGGTTCTCCCCACGATCTGGGGTTGCGCCTCCTTGTCACTCCACGCGGCTGACTCTATTCTGCCGGGCCTTGATGTGCTTTGCAGGAGGAGGGAAGGGGCGAAGACCTGTCCCTTATCTGACACAGCAGGTGGACTCGGAGAGACGCATTAATCCCCTCTCTGACTCGGTGTCCTGCATAGCATCTCCGGTCTCCAGCTGCCAACACTGTCGTGTTATGAGCAAAGGGGACGGACTCTGAACAAAAGGGACGATAGTTCTCTTATCTGGTTGTGTTTACCCATCTATCTCCAGCTTCCACCTTCCAGAGGGTGGGTAAAACCTCCATCATCTCTTCCCAATGCCACCCCTGGGCTATGGAACATAGCAAAGAATTATGTGGCACCTTTAGGACTAACCGAGGTATTCTAGCAGGAGCGCCTGTGAACGCACCACTCATTTCTTCAGATGAATGGAGCGATGATTTGGCAGTCCAAATATACAGCGGTGCCTCGCTTGATGATGTTAATTCGTTCCAGGAAAATCGCTGTAGAGCGAAAACATCGTAAAGTGAAATAAAAAAGCCCACTGAAATGCACTGAAACCTGTTCAATGTGTTCCAATGGACTGAAAACGCACCGTTCAGGGAAGATCCTCCATGGGGCGACCATTTTCGGGTGCCTGTATAGTGAAAAATGGCTCCAAAAACAGCGGGGAGCCATTTTGTACACCTGGCGGCCATTTTGAAATCCGACGATCAGCTGTTTTTAGATTGTCGTAATGTGGAAATTGGTTCCCGAGGCAGGGAACCAATCATCGTGAAGCGGATTTTTCCCATTTAAATTATTGTTTTGTGATCGCTTTTGCGATCGCAAAAACCTAATCGTCAAGCGATTTCCTCGTTAAGCAAGACAATCATTAAGTGAGGCACCACTGTATATATGAAACTTAGGGTTGAAATGGGATACAGGCAGTAGATTGAGAGAAAAGCTAAATGCAGAATTTCTAACAGTGACAGCTGGTGCTGTGATGTACTGCTAAGTTTTTCTGACTGATGGTGACCTATGAATTTATGATTCCTAAGAGATCTTGTCATTCACAGCTCTGCTCAGGTCTTGCAGATTTCAAGGCTGTGGCTTCCTTTACTGTGTCAACCCATCTCATGTTGTTTTCCTCTTTTCCTACAGCTTTCCATTTTGCCTACCAATACTGTCTTTCCCCATAGAATTACTTGGCTCAGTAATGCTATCAAAGAATTGTAGAATAATTGAGTTGGAAGGGGCCTGTAAGGCCATCAAGTCCAACCCCCTGCTCAAGGCAAGAGTCAAAGTCCAAGCAGGTCTGACAGAGGGTTGACTATCATCTCTTGAAGGCCTCCAGCGTTGGAGCCTTCGCCACCTCCCGAGGTCATGGATTCCATTGTCGTACTGGCGGCCAGTAAAGTAGACGACCCTTCCACTCCATCAACAACCCGATGTTCACGTGTATACCTTGAGGAACCATTCGCCAGCGTTCAGTCTCTCCAAATCTGTCCAGTTGAACATGGAAGAATGCTCGTAGGCCAGCTCCGGAAACTTTTCCTCCACGTTGGTCGTTCTCCGCAGGTTCTTGTCATGCATCAGAAAAGGCACACCATCGTAACTGTGGGTGTGAGGGAGAAGCCTTTAACGTGGGAGACAACACCTGATAAAGAGAGGACACCCTTCCCACTCCTGGCACACTGGGCTGACTCAGGAGCAGGAAGAAATACATGTTTTGCATCCATATGCAAAGTTTTAGTCTGCACAAAAATTCATGTGCATTTTCGCACGAATCTATTTGCATTTTGTGAACATCTGTAAGGAAAAAGGAGCAAGACGCTGGTTGTGTCCATCTTTCCATACAACTCAGGTGAACCTGCATTTCCTCTCCAAGGCTCAGGCAGAGAAAAATCTGCCCCAGTCCTGCTCAATACACCATGCTTGGGAATGGACCAAGAGCATCAGCACACAAAGACAGCGTTTTCAGGGCCCTGAACTAAAAATGGGCCACAGAAATGGAGCAGAGGAAACCAAATCACCAACAAAGCAAGCATTGGCCTGTGGGGATTTTCCCTTGAACTTCACTAAACAGGATTTTCAGATTAAAGGCAGCTGTAATGGTATTCAAAACACTGTGGAACTAGGTTTGGGGGGAAAATACAAGCTGCACTGAAGATATTTTAGACAGACAGACAAATAAGCAGGCTGGCTGACACAGCAAAAGACAACACCAGTTTAAAAGGACAGCTGGGAATACCGGCTGTAAATCATTGAGAAAAATGAAACATCTGTGACGTGGAACATGGATGCAGAAGCAAATCATGGTTGAAATCCTGTTGCGCAGCTCCGCATGTGCAATGGGGATGATGTTATCATCAGTGGCAAACTGCTGCTGATCAAAGGCAATTTTGGGATGCATACAACTCACAGTGTGACAAAGCTTGACACATCCCAAAATCAAAGCTTTTAATAAGCAGCCAATGTTGTGATCTCTGTTGAGCATGTGGAGCTATGCAACAGGATTTCAGCCCATACGACGAATGCTGAGCTTTTCAATTTGTACATATTAAGGAGAAAGAGGAGCGAATAACAACACACCCATGTCGTTTTGGAGCCCTGTGTCTTTCTAGGTAACAGAACATTCAACGCAGCGGTCTTGGGATCTATGGCAACTTCAAGATTTATATACAGTAATGGAGTGAAAGCTCTCAAGTCTGCAACCATTTGATCTTCAGTTAGTACAGTCTGTAGTTATCAGACAAGAGCTGGCTTAAGACAGAACCCACCAACTCACTGCACTAGTGCGAGCGGAAGAGAAGCAAAGGAGCTTGTTTAAACAGTTTGCTTTGAATCAGCAGAATCACCCTTGACTCCCAAGACCAAAATGCTCATTTTTTCAGCCTAGCGAAGAGCCCTGCATAGCTCAGAAGCTTGCACACTCTTTGTCCACCAGTAAAAAGACATCAAGCCGACCAATTACCATATTTTTCCATGTATAAAACACCCCCACTTTTCTAATCCAAAATTAAGAAATCCAAGTGGGGCTCAGCAAGTGCAGGGGGAAAGGGATCAAAGCGCTGCAGGATCGCTTTGATCCCTGCTTTCCCCTCCACTTGTTTTTGTTCTCTCCTCAGCTTACTTCCGTATATAAGACGACCCGCAATTTTTAGTCTAAAGATTTTAGACAAAAGTATAATCTTATACATGGAAAAACATGGTATCCAATCTGCTTCTCAGAAGCACCATCTTGAGAAATGGGACAAACGGACCAGCTTAGAGCCCAGACTGTGGCCAGGGGCTTGAAACTTTGGAAAAAAAAACTGGCAAACAGTCAAGAAGTACGCAGAGGGCCAGAGACAGAAGCTTGCCTTATCACAACATCTGCCTGGACACCATAGACTCCCTGCTCCACTGCCTTCTGGAAGGACATCAGAGTGTTTTCTGGTGCCAGCTGGAGAAGAAACGTAGAAAACAAACACAGTTATTTATTCAGACAAGCCGGCTGCCAAACTGGGACGTCAAACAGGCGACAGAGCTGTCATTCAAACCCCAGAGATGTTTAGAAATGGCCTCAAACAGAGGAACGGAGGCATTCTGACTTAGCAGAAGCACGGATCCAGCCCCACAGACATTTACACCTGAGAGAAACAGAGGAATCGGTGCTGTTTTTGCAAGTCCCTGTAAGGGCAGGACGGTTGAGTAAATAATGGTCATGGTAAAAACATCAGTACATCCTCTTTGTTAATTATTTAGCCAACAAAAGGAATTTAAAGAAGTTGTGAGAAATTCTAAGATGAAAGGACAATAAAGGATGTAGCCGATTGTACTGACCAGAAGATTGAGCGAGTCGGCCAAAGTAAGAAGGAAGGAACTTAAGGGGTCAGTTACAATGACCACAGGGAGGTTAGGAAAAGGGAACATACATCAAATAAGGATAGAAATAAATAAGAGTCTGGGGTCTAGGTGAAGAGAGGAGTGGGAGATGTAAACAAAGGCGGGACTTCCTGTGATTGGTTTAGGTGCACCGGATAGGCTGTACACCTTGGAGTACCTAACCAATGGGGAAACAAGGAGAGGGACCCTGTGGCAGCGAATAGGGGATAAATATCATGCTACCTGGATTGATGGGTGTGCCTACCCAGATAGGACACCTGCTTTTGCAAAATAGCCCATGGAGAAGGATAAGGGGGTTGTGGAATTGCGAGACAGCTCAATGGCTGAGGTCTCCGGCTGCGGTTGGGAGTTCGAATTCCTCACTGGGCCTCCTTGAGAGGGGCTGGACTCCACGAGCCAGAGGGTCTCATTCCAGCTCTGCCGTTTGAAGATTCTTCAAACGGCAGAGTTCTCCATTTTGGCTCGACAGAAGCTGTTTTTTTTTTTAATTTGCTTCCAGGGAACCCCAGGGTTTTCTTGCAAACCCTAAGAAACAACAGACCTGCCTTTCTGTTCTCCCACCAGAACATGTGGGGGGGCAAACTGGGGTTATATGGAAAAGTCTAGCAGGATGCAAAACTTTGCAAACAAAGCAAACCTCACCCCTTGCAAAAAACAAAAACAAAAACCCACACCTGCAAAATGGCAGCCACGTCATGCTGTAGCAACACAGAGTCTTGTGACTCCTTTAAGGCTAGCGCAGTTTTACTTCCAGGGCTGAATCCTGCTTCTTCCAATGCATGGACCAAAGTCCCAATACACAGACATTTCAAAGAAAGGAAAGGAACGAAGCAGCCGACAGGAAGCAAACCCCAAAGCAGGAAGAGCCAAACGTGGGCGTTAAGATATTTTTGGACGACATCACGTGTGGTCTAGTCCTAAGTTAAATCTTAATGATGGCCCCCAACCAGACGACCCCCACTGAATCAGCTGCTGAAAGGTGAAACAACAATTATGTAAATCTCATCGATTCAATGGGTCTACTCTAGTTGGACATTCAAGGAAATTTAGGCCCTTAGAATTAGAAAATATTCTCTGTCTACCTATACATATACACATTGTTGTTGTTTAGTTGTTTAGTCGTGTCCGACTCTTCGTGACCCCATGGACCAGAGCACACCAGGCCCTCCTGTCTTCCACTGCCTCCCGGAGTTGGGTCAAATTCATTCTGGTCACTTCAATGACCCTGTCCAGACATCTCATCCCCTGTTGTCCCCTTCTCTTGCCTTCACACTTTCCCAACATCAGGGTCTTTTCCAGGGAATCTTCTCTTCTCATGAGATGGACAAAGTATTGGAGCCTCAGCTTCAGGATCTGTCCTTCCAGGGAGCACTCAGGATTGATTTCCTTCAGAACGGATAGGTCTGTTCTCCTTGCAGTCCAGGGGACTCTCAAGAGTCTCCTCCAGCACCACATATACTGTACGCATACATACATACAAATATATATCTGTGTAACGTCCTCAGACAAAACATTTGTACAGACTAAGCGATACACAGCCTAGGACAGCTTTGGACCATCCATTTTGGCCGCCTAGATTGGGACATGTAGGTTCAGCACATCTGGAAGGTACCCAGTTTGGAAAAGCTCGCCTGAGCTGGTTGCTGTATGTTTTCCGGGCTGTTGGGCCATGTTCCGAAGATTTTTCTTCCAAACGTTTCGCCAGTCTCTGTGGCCGGCATCTTCAGAGGCCAGGAGCTAGAACTCTGTACTCAAAAAGCAGCCCAAAAAAACCTACAACCACCATCAGATCCTGTCCGTGAAAGCCTTCGAGAATTCTCCAAACCCCCAAAAGCAAGCCTGCCAGCTTTTCCTCCAGCAGAGGGGAGAGTGTGTTTCTCAAAAACAATCCGGGTCACTCTCCTCCACCTCAAAAGATTTGTTGCAACAGAGAAGAGTGGGATTAAATGGCTAAAATAGTTCTGCCAAGTTTTGAAAAGCACCAACCCATGACTCAGGAAAGGTTGCAAAGAGATGCCCTTACGTGCCTTTCTCTAGCTGTGCAGCTGCCACAGCAAGTAGCAAATACCCATTCTTCACCGGTGAAAAGGAAGCGGCTTCTACACAAGACGGAACAAAGCAGGAGAGGATTAGAAGGCTTTTGAAACCTGGAGAGTGTGTCCTCTGGACTAAATGAGTTCTTAAAAGCCTCATTTCCGGAAGGAAAGGATTTGCATTGTTTAAAAGGAAGACCGGAGACAATCCATTCCTATTACAGATCGGAGTGGGAAGGGAGGGGGTCTTCTCTGAGCCTTGAGGCTTGCTGAGGAGCACCACCGGATCCCTGCAAAACTCTTCTGACAGAACCACTGACTTCGCCTCAGGGAATCGCATCCATGAGTGCGATACTGCAGAAAGGCTTGACTGGGTTGAAATAGCCAGAACATCTTGGGGAGAGGGGGGACTCGGTGCTATCCTTGGCTTCCCCAATCCAGGACCCATTGAAAGGAGGAAGTCCAACACAACAAAAGCCCAAAGCAAAAGATAATATCCATTGATGGCTTTGCTGCAGAAGACCCATGCTTCTGCAAACCCATCCGTGGGGAGACAGATTCTGTCCCGTCACGTATCAGGAGGCGGCCATTTCCAGCAGATAGTCAGTGAAGATGGTCCCACAACATCTAGAGGAGTGGTTCACCTAGGTTTTCTTGGACTGCAGTTCCCAGAAGCCTGGGAACTAGGGGAGGAAATTTCCTCTTTTAAAAGTTATTGTCCAAAAAAAAGAGAGAGAGAGAGAGAGAGAGAAACGTCTCCGGTCGTCTGTTTCTTCCTTCACTGCAGTTTAAGATGGATCCTGAGAAGGTCAAACCTGCCCAGAGGAGGGTGACCAGGTCAGTAAAAAGTTTGAAAACCAAGCCTAAGGAAGAGAAGGCGAAGAGGATGATTGTCGCCAAAGATTTGAGGGGCTTCAGTACAGAAGACTCCCCGGAAAAGACCCTGATGTTGGGAAAGTGTGAAGGCAAGAGGAGAAGGGGACGACGGAGGACGAGATGGATGGACAATGTCACCGAAGTGACCAATGTGAATTTGACCCAACTCCGGGAGGCAGTGGAAGACAGGAGGGCCTGGTGTGCTCTGGTCCATGGGGTCACGAAGAGTCGGACACGACTTAACAACTAAACAACAACAAAAACAGTGCGGAAGATAGAACAATCCTGTTCTGTCCAGCTCCAGAAAGAACAACTCAAGATAATGGCGCCCAATGGCAAAGAAAAGTGATTTTGAGACTGTCTGGAAGAACTGCCAGATAGTAAGAGCTGTTCAATGGTAGAACGGACGGCCTCGAGACACGGTGGATTCTCCTGCGCGGGAGGCTTTTAAGCCGATGTGGGATGGCCGTCTGTTAGGGTTGCTTTACTGGGGGATTTCCTGTCTCTCCAGAGGGCTGAGCCTGATGACCCCTTGGCTTCTCCTGAATGCCCTACAATCGGCTTTCTATCCTCAGGTGGGGTGGAAGACCCTAACCGGTCATCAATAGAGATAGGAATGAAAGGGGGGGGGAATCTGATTCGTGATGGTTCGTGGTTTGTGGCTCTCCACGAATCATAAACCACCCCAAATCCCTGGAAAAACGAACTGGTTCGCAGTTCATTTTTCTGGTTCCTGCCAGGGGAGGGCTCTCTCCCACCCCCTTCTCACTGTCCCCCTGCCACCTGGTCCTGCCGCCGCCACCACCACCCTCTTCAGAGGCAATGGGGCCGGCTGATGAAAGGGAAGCCAAGCCACTGACTCAGAAGACGGTGGCCGTGGTGGTGGAGGAGGTGGCAGAGACAGGACAGGGCAGGGAGGCGACCGCGGGGGGGGGGTAGTGGGAAAGGGGGTGGGTGGACATCCATTTTGCCAAAGCAAGATGAAGCGCTCAGGGGGAAACAGTTCAGCGCGTCCTTCTGTTTCGGGCAAAACGGGTTGCACAAACCGAACCACAAAGCAGCCCCGTTTTCGGGGCTTTCTGGTTCATGTTCATCTCCAGTCGTCAGCGCAGTTCGTCTGCCCGTCTGGTCAACGTCTAGGCGTGGATTGGGGGCTGGGATGCTGTCTTCTCCTTTGCCTCAGAAAGCAAAACATCTAGGGACCACCCTGGACCTCGCTGTTTGACTTCTGCAAAAGATCCCTGAGATTCGCAAAACTGTTCTGTTCGCATGAGCTTCAAATGTACGGATTTATTCTGCGTATTCCCTCTTTCTCTTCAAGGTGTGTGCGTGTGTGAGAGAGAGAACAACAATAAGCCCACACACCCACACACCAGGGCCTGAAATATCTTTAGCTTTTTTAATGAGACACTTGACTCGTTCCTGGCATCGCAACCAGCTGCCAGCACCCATTCTGTTCATACAGCATATGTTTGCTTAAGCCAAAGATCAACAAGTATTAGTGCAGGAATTAGCAGCTTTTAACAGAATGCCTCTGGCAGAAAGCATTAAGATAAGGATGGGGCAGGGAGCAGCAAACACACTTGGCGAGGAGAGAGGAATCTGAAGGATTCTGCACATGGCAGAAGGAAGAGGAAGAGAAGCAAGAAGGCAGTGGGGAGAAAAAGGGTCTCCTCCGATAACAACGTTCTGGTTGCTATCGGCGTTCACGACTGAGTATGTTTGCCTTCCCTTCCTGAAGCACTTGACTAACGCTGGCAGGAGTGGTTCAAGTCAGAAGACCAAGAAGGAGGGGGAAAATTAAGACATCGTCTTTTCTACAAGAACAACGTCTCCTGGATGGTCTATACACCGCTCGGACAAACAGGAATGAAATGTATATTTTTAGAAAATACGGCATTGCGTATTGATTCATGCTCTTAGTGCAAATTGTTCACTTTTGTTAACGCTGACTTATAATAACTTTCCACAGTTCCAAATCAAAACTCTTTCCCACCCCTAACCGGAGATGTCGGGGATTGAACCTGCAAAAGACAGGATCTACAGTGGACCTAAAGCCTTCCAAGAGACATGGTCAGATGACATCCCTAGCCAGCAGATTCCAAAGGGCACACTTTGATGACATCACCAACCAGTTGCCCAATCAGCTTCTCCTGCCCGCTCTCCACCTTTCCGATTTGCCCAATATGTTAGACGCTGCAGAACGTCTACCAAAATAGCAACTGGGCAGTGATAGGAAACAGGTGATATTGAAACAATGGTACCTCAAAACAGGAAACATTCACCCATTCTCCCAGAACACTGGAACCCAATCTTGGGTCATCCAGGTGTTCTTGGACTGCAACTCCCAGAAGCCTTCACCACTTGCTGTGCTAGCCAGGATTTCTGGGAGTTGCAGTCCAACAACATCTGGGGACCCAAGGTTAACCACTGCTAGAAGCAGCACATACTAACAACTGGGGCATGCTTTGCTGCTTGCTTCAAGAAGAATTATTTGACTCTATAAGTAAAGCTAAAGGTTCCCTTGACAATTTTTGTCCAGTTGTGTCCGACTCTAGGGGGCGGTGCTCATCTCCATTTCCAACCCATAGAGCCAGCTTTTGTCCACAGACAATCCTCCGTGGTCACGTGGCCAGCGTGAATAAACACGGAATGCCGTTTACCTTCCCAACGAGGTGGTACCTATTTATCTACTCGTATTTCTGCATTTTGCATGCTTTCGAACGGTTAGGTTGGCAATTGCTGGGACAAGCAACAGGGGCTCACTCTGTCACGTGGATTCGATCTTACGACTGCAGGTCTTCTGACCTTGCAGCAGAGAGGCTTCTGCGGTTTAACCCGCAGTGCCACCACGTCCCTCTGGTATGACTCCACAGATTAATCAAATAAAGCTTCAGTTGATTAATTCAGTGAGAACATATTTTACTCCTGAAGGCAGAGACTTAAGAAAACCCTTTTGATATGGGAGGGAGGGGCGATGGCTTTCCTTTCTCTGATATAGTAGTGGTTATAAGGTATGGGATATAAATATTAAAACATGCTTGTACGATGATTAGCAACAGCTTTAATCTGTTAAGCAGTTAAGGCTGCCTTCGCTTTCGCACTTCAAATATACAAAACTTTGACTGAAGCGTTGGTGATGCAGAGAAATTATTTCAACATATCATTAGCTGGCTGAAAAACAGACCCATGGATGTACACCTCACCTTCACCTAGAAATGTTAATGGTTTTGTATGGGGGTAGCGAGGGATTCTGGGAGTTGTAGTCCAAAATAAGCACCCTCGCCAAGATCTGGCTTATAGCCTCGCCCTTCCTTCAAATTTTGCAACCATCCTGAGTTCATCGGGCTCCGTCCTGTGTTGGCTTTTAGGCCAGAGGTTGATGGAAATCAAGGGTCAGTGGAAGCGTGGAAATGGGGGAAGGCAGCACTCAGAGGCACACCTACCCTAGGTGCTCCGCGGTGACCGATAATGGCAGGTTTGGGCCCCAAATCCTTCTTGTCCATGATGCAGGGGGAATAGACGGTGAGCGGGATGAGGTAAAGCACAAAGACGACGGCCAGGTAGGCCCCAAACGTCAGTATCTGAGAAGCTGAAGGCAGAGAAGAGAGAGGGAGAGAGATGATGATGATGATGACATGGAAGTTTCACAACCCCCCCCCCCCAAAAAAAAACCATCAGAAAAGCTTGTACAGGTTGGAAGAGCTGCAGAACATGGACAAAAATGTGCCAAGGATGTGCAGTTCCCTAGTTCAAACCGAATTATTCTCAACTACGCGCTCCTGTCTCGCACGAACATTGCCACCTACTTCACCTCGTTCCACACTTAATAATAACGACGGTCTGCTCTCAAGTCGATTCCAACTGATGGAGACCCTGTCCGGTGTTTTCTGGGTACAGAGCACTCAGAAGTGGATCACCGTCTCCCTTCTTCTGGGACTACCGCGCAGCTGGACCAAGGTGACAACAGGCTGTCTCTTCTCCCAGGAGATGCACCGGGGGGGGGGGAGAATCGAACCCCTAACTCCCTGAGCTATCCAGGCAGCAATTCCCCACTTGCCCTTCTCCAAAATCTGTAAGATCCTCATCCTTAAACACTCCCAGCTCTGTTTACCATTTTTCTGGTCCCCTCCTTTCCCTTTCCTAACCTCCAGACATTTTAGACTACAGTATACAAAAAAAGTGTGTGTGTTTTAGAGAGAGAGAGAGAGAGAGATATTCTAACTTATGGCAACTCTTTTCAAGGTTTTCTAGGTTAGAGAATACTCAGAAGTGCTTTACCCTTCTCTTCCTCTAGGGGCGCCCTGGGACGGTGTGCCGCTGGCCCAAGGCCACCCAGGCTGGTTTTTCTCCCAGGAGGCAGAGTGGGGGAATCGAACTCCCAACCTCTTGACTCCACAGCCAGAGAGCTAATCCCCTGAGCTATCCAGTCGGCTTTACCAGAATAGAGCATCTCTTGGCCTGTGTCCAGCCATTCTCCGGTTTTTGTATTTATCCTTCTAAAAGGCTGAAAAATATCTTGTCACTCTCGGTGAGTGGCGACAAGAGCTTTCAGGCAAAACGGGCAGATGTTTTCTGCCCTGCCCTTAATGTAAGTTTCTAGACTTTCTGAGCGAAAACAAACAAACCAAAAAGATGGGGGCAAAACCTGAGGGCTGCTTCATAAATGAGTCTTCTTCATCCCTTTTCATGTAATTTCCCTCCCACCGGTACACAAAATATCCCTGGTTCCCCCCCCCCCCAAGTGCATTAAATGCAGCATTTTACCAAGGAGAATAAGAACCATGATTAGCTTTTACTGCGCTTTCTCAAGCAATTTCAAGTCCCTAGTAAGCCCCATTGTTCAGTTAAGGTCTCCTTATCTCTCTTTCTTGAAGAGGAATGAAGGCGAATTCTTGAAGGGGATTCCCTCAGAAGGAATACAGTGGTGCTTCGCTAGACGATGATAATCCGTTCCACTGAAATCGCTGTTTAGCGAAAGCATTGTCTAGCGAAAAGCATTTCCCCATTGGAATGCATTGAAACCTGTTTAATGCGTTCCAATGGGGAGGAAGAATCGTCGTTGTCTAGCGAAGATCGGCCATAGGAAAGCCACTTTGCGAACCGCCGATCAGCTGTTTAAATTGCTGCCTTGCGAAGCTAAGGTCCCGAAAACACCTGTTTTGCGAGCGCGGAGGAAGCTGTCAGAATCGTCGTCTAGCGAAAATTGGTTTGCGAAGCAGGGACCAAACATTGTCCAGCGAAATGCCCCCATAGGAATCACTGTTTTGCAAATCGCTATAGTGATCGCAAAAAGTCAATGTCTAGCGAAAAAACTGTCATGCAGGGTAAATGTCTAGCGAGGCACCACTGTACCCTGAAACTCACCAGCTTTTTCCGCTCTTGCAAACTGCCCAGACACCAACCAAGAGAGAGCCGTGACGGCCACCAGGGCTCCTATATGGAGGAAGGGGGCCGTTGCCTGGAGGGGGATTAAGAGAGAGGGACAGGGTGAAAACTCAGTGGCATTAACAGTTTGTATCAATATGATGATGGAGACTGTGGGAGTGGGAGATCACTAAGGGGTGAAATGTCAGTTCAGCACCATAGGGGTCTTGAGACATAAAAACAGGAGAAATTCCAGCCCCCACTCTGCAATGAAAATACAGTATGACCCCCCCAAATCCACAAGGAATTGGTTTCAAGCCTCCCCATGGATGCTAAAAACTGCATATAATAGTAAACCCTATAGGTAGCATGATTAAAAAAACAACAGAAAAAAGTATTTATACCATGTATTACCAGAACTGGCCACAAGAGTGAGCCAAAGAGAATTAAGTTCTGGCTCCCTCTAGTGGCCACTTCGGATAATGTCATCTTTAGAAATATATATATTTCTAGGATTTTTAAAAATATTTTCTGGCCGTGGAGAAGTGAATCAGCAGATACTAATCCCGTGGATACAAGGGCCCTACTGTATTTCCATGATGACTTTTGCACGCATGATTTTTCCCAACAGAACTCTAGCCCCAAAGCCTGATGGCGCGTGAAAGGTTTAATAATTTTTACTTGGTTTTAGCTGTTGCAGATCATACCCACTTCCTGATGGAGTTTTGACAGTCTAACATGCTGTTTCTAGAATGTGTGTCTGGGAGGAACCTGTCTGGCCTGCGGTGACCGTCAATCTATCCAACACTAACCAATCATTTATTCCTGTCTCATTGAGACTTGAAGTGCCAGTTAATGAGAAAGGGGTGGACCATCAGAGGAACTTGAAGCTATTCTCTTCAGTGAGTCTCTGTCCTTCTTCTGTGTCGCACAAAGGATTTGACCAGAAATTCAAAGCACTGCAACACTTCTTCCAGATGTGATCCTCGTAGCAGGATACCATCTACAACAGTAGATGTCAAATAAAACCTTTCCATCTTTTAGCTGCCACACTTTAAACGCTTTAATTTTTAAAGATGTTTTCCTGTTGCAGAAAGTAAATCCAACTTTTTTCCTGCCTCCTATGCCACCATTCTTCTAACGGCAAATCAGGTGAGGATGTCTGGAGAGGAGAACGTATTCGTGCATTCGGAAATCTGGGACGCCTGCCCAGCAACCCCAAAAGTGGGTTGTCCAGACATGGCAGCTCCGCCAGACACGCTTTCCCCAAAACCACTTTTTTGCGGGGGTTTGGCCAAAAAAACAAACCAGAATGAACCACCGAACCGGTTCGTGCCCATCTCTACTTGCTTGACCTTTCCTCTCGCCATGCTCTCTGTCCTGGCAGAGAAGCCGAGCCCAAAGTCATATAAAAACAGGAGTTCAAGCCAGTTCATTCAAAATAGAAAGCCGTTCTTTCTGACCCACAAAAGATACCCAGGCGCCGAGCCATCGCCATGACAACCGCATCTTGAGAGGATGAAGCATGCACGGTTTCTAGAAAAAGTCATTCTAAAAAGTTGTTACGAACACTCAGCCCCAAATTTGACATTAGCACTAAAGTATGCAAGCACAAGTAAGGACAAGCTGCAGTTCAGGGGTAGAGCTCTTAATTTGCACCCAGGTTCAGTCCCCCCCCCAATCCGCTTTCTTTTAAAAAGGATCGTGGAGGAACCGATGGGGAAAAAACTGATCTCAAGACCTGGGAGAGATGCTGCCAACCTGAATTGGTGATACGGGGCTGAGATGGGCCAAGCCCTCCCTCTCAGAATGCAAGGCTGTGTCCTGCCTTCAAATACAGCAATAAGGCAGAGCTGGGAGCAACTACAAGCCCCAGAATGCCCCCTACCAGCATAGCTGGGGGATTATGGGATTTGTTACCCGAATCAGTAACATCTCCAAGTCGTGGGAGTTTTTCAGGTTGAGGGTTTAATCATGCCATTACAGCACAACAGGACTACAAGATCCATGAGGGATTCGTTCCAAGCCCCTTCTCCCGAACACCAAAAAACATATACCGTATTTTTCGCACCATAAGACGCACTTTTTCCCACAAAACAGGGGGGTGGAAAGTCTGTGCGTCTTATGGAGCGAAGAAAACAGATTATATTTTCCTGTTTTCTTCTCCTAAAAAATTGGTGCGTCTTATGGAAAGGTGTGTCTTATAGAGCGAAAAATACGGTACAAACGTATTTCCATGGTGTACTGCCTACACCCAGCCACTAGAGGGAGCCAGAGACAACAGCATTCACCCCTTCTGTTTTTCTGTGTCCATGTTTTTTTTAATTGTTATTATTTAATATTTTTGGCCAGCAGAAAATTTAATCCACCGATGCTGATCCAGCGGGTCGCGGGGTCCTACTGTAATCCCTTTCCTATTGAATAAAATGCAAGACTCAGCCCTTTCAGGGGACTGACCTTCCAGAATGAATACTCGTTTATTGTTCCTGCCGATCTATAAAATTCTTCTATAATCCCTACTCCCCTGCAAAAATGAGAAAACCGATTCATACCATTCCCCCCGCAACAAGGTAATATACTTACGTGCAAGGATATCACCACCATGTCCCATTCATCATCCCACAATTGGGCTATAGAACACATGGTCACAATTGTTGATATCAAGCTAGTAACCAACCCAATCTGAAAAGCAAAAAAAGCAGCAATGGTTTCTTGAAACAAGCAAACGTCAGAGTCCTGTGAGGTTCTAAGCCTGCCTGCTTGCAAGATTCTAGTGCTCTAAAGCAGGTATCTTGCTGGAAAAGACAGTAATGTTTGGAAAAGTAGAAGCCAGCAGGAAAAGAGGGTGAACAAATGTGAGATGAATTGACTCCATAAGGAAGCCACAGCTGTAAAGTTGCAAGAGCTGAGCAGGGCAGTCAGGGACAGGATATTCTGGAGGTCACTCATACGTAGGGTCAGCATAAGGCAGATGCAACTTGATGGCACATAACGGCAACACCATCGATACCACCCCACCCTTTGGCTTTCGGTGCTCAGCATACTCATGTTTCTGGGCCATCCTTTTCATTCTTTTATCTTATCTACTGCCTGCATCTGGATTTTTTCCTCTAAAACCACTGTTACTCTCTTTTGGAGAACTGAGAATCGGTAGGGAGGAAGAATACGAGTCATCTACGTTAGTCCTAACCATTGCTTTCAGTTTAATGAATGACCACGGCTTTGCCCTATGAAATCCTGGGAATTGTAGTTTGGGAAAAGACGGGGGATTCTCTGGCAGAACACTCTAGGCTAGGGGTCCCCAACCTTTTTCACCCCACGGACTGGCTGGACAAGGCTATATATATATATACTGCCCGGTTATAGCAAACTTCTACATGGAACATTTCGAAAAACAGGCCCTGGCTTCAGCATCCTTTGTACCCACAGTCTGGTTCTGATATGTGGATGACACCTTCGCAATTTGGAACCATAGTGAAAACTGGAAGAATTTCTAAACCATCTCAGCAGCATCCACCCAAATATACAATTCACCATGGAAAAAGAAAGAGAGGGCCAACTCCCTTTCTTAGATGTCATGGTCCTACGCAAAACTGACCTCCTATTGGGACACAAGGTCTACAGAAAACCCACCCACACCGACCGGTACCTACACAAAAACTTCAACCACCACCCACGACAAAAAAGAGAGGCATAATCAAAACACTGGTAGACCATGCAAATCGGAACTGTGAAGCTCAGTCTCTCAGCACTGAACTCAACCATCTGAACCATCCCTAAAGGCAAATGGCTACTCCAAAAATGAAATCACAAGAGCCATCAAACCAAGAAAACAACACCGAACTGAAGAAGAAAAACAGCCACCCACAAATAAAGTATTTCTGCCATACATCAAAGGGGTCACGGACCGCATGGGGAAACTTTTGAAAAAACACAACCTACAAACAGTATTCAGGCCTACCACAAAAATACAACAAATGTTATGGTCAGCAAAGGACAGAAGGGACCACCTCACCACTGCAGGAGTATACCCCATACCTTGCAGTTGTGGCCAGGGATATATTGGAACCACAAAACACAGCGTCCACAGCAGAATCAAAGAACATGAGAGACACTGCAGACTAAAACAACTGGAAAAATCGGCAGTAGCTGAACATGCCCTAAAACAAGCTGGACAGGAAATTCTATTTCAAAACACAAAAGTACTGGACAACACCAGCAATCATTACGTTAGACTGCACAGGGAAGCCACTGAAATCTACAAACACCAGCAGAGCTTCAACAAAAAAAGAAGAAAGTTTACAATTCAACAAAGCCTGGCTCCCAGCGCTGAAAAATACAGCCTGCAAAAGGTCAGTGAACACTACCCAGCTACAAAGACCGGTGATCACTGCACACAAAAGACCAGCTAACAACACCCATCAATCACAGTAACAGATCATCTTTCCCCCTTATCACAACAAAAAGCACGCTGATCACCATAATCACCCAATCTCCTGAAAAGGACAAAAGCTGATCCCACAGCTACAAATACTCAACGATCCAAACAAACTGCACCAGAAGACAGACAGAGTTCTGACTTCTACCCTCTGAAGATGCCGGCCACAGAGACTGGCGAAACATCAGGAAGAACAACCTTCAGAACACGGCCAAAGAGCCCGAAAAACCCACAAAAAACATCAGATCCTGGCCATGAAAGCCTTCAAGAATACAAGAAAGGAGTAACCTTGGGGCAGTCACCATCTCGCAGCCTAACTTACTGTAGGATGGTTGTGACGATAAAATGGGAGGCAGAGTGTGTGCTGCCTGGAATTCCCCGAAGAAACCGTGGGGTGTAAATCTAATGAGCAGGAAAGAAAGCAAGAAGGAAAGCAAGCAAGCAAGTCCCAAAAAGCAGAGGTTTGTTGTCTAAGTACACCACAAGTTGCTAAGGTTCTTGTAGCCACTGTTCATCACAACCTCACCATTTCTGTACCACAGAGGCCTGGTTTAAGGCAGTGCGGGGCAGTAGGAAGAGTGCTAGATAAAAGTTTGGGAGATTTGTGTTCAAGGCCTTCACCAGAGCTTACTGGATGACCTTAGGTCAATCATTCTCCCTTAGCCTGTCCTCCGAAACCATCTACAAAAGTGGCAGCAAGTCGTCTGTGGCAACAAATCCAACAGAGAATCTGTTGGGAGTTTTCAGCAACCTCGCATGCTGCCTCTAGTAGGTCTGGCTAGGAGGGACCTCTCTGGCTGGGGTGACTGTCAATCTATCCAGCACTAACCAATCTCTCCTTCTCTGCTGCTCTGCTAAGAGTGTTTTTCCCTCCCTAGAGTCTCTTGGTCAGTTAGTCTATTGAGGTCGGTTGCTGAGAGCAGACATGTTTTGCCGTTCAATCTGTTCAAAACCGTAAGCAAAGAAAATGGTTTTTTTTTTTCTACTTCAACTATCTCAGAATGAGTTACTGGAACTGTAAATGCCAGTTCGGGGGCAGGGGGAAGGGGGAGGCCCACTTTAGGGAACTTGAAGCTACCGTATTTTTTGCACCATAAGACACACTTTTTTTCCAAAAAAACATTGGGGAAGAAGTGTATGCGTCTTATGGAGCGAAATTCCCAGATTATTTTTTCCTGTTTTCTTTGCCTAAAAATTTGGTGCGTCTTATGGAGAGGTGCGTCTTATGGAGCGAAAAATACGGTAATTCTGCTCTGTGAATCCCTGCACCTCTGAAGCACAGCTAGAGGATTTTAACCAAAACTCTGCAACAGAGTCTTGTGACATCTTAGAGACTAGCAGAGTTTCATTGGGCACAAGCTTCTTCTCTTGCACCTGACCTGCATTCCACAAACACTTATGCCAAAGAAAGCTGGCCACCCTTTAAGGTCCTGCAAGGCTCTTTGCTGGTTTTGCAACCTCGCAGGGTTATTGTGCAGGTAAGATGGAGAGGAGGAGGAAGAGCTGTGTGCACCCCCTGTGGCCTCTTTGGAGAAAAGGCCTGCATGCAACTCAGGGCTCAAATCAAGTAAGACAGAAATGATAAAATACAGTAAAAATATTTACGAAATGAAAGTAAAGCTCATGGTATCTATAGCGTGAACATCTTTGCAGTGTGATCCTGTCTTTCTTGATTGAGACTCACATTCCACTGGATTCAGTGGGGTGTGTGTGTGCTCTCTGGTGAATGTGTGGACAGGCGTGTTTTATCTACCATATTTTTCCATGTATAAGACGATACTCTTGTCTAACATATTTAGATTTAAAATTGAGGGTCGTCTTATGCACAGAAGTAAGGAGGGGGAGGGATTAAAGTGCTTTGATCCCTGCTTCCCCCCCCCACACACACACACACTTTCTTGCGAAGAAAGTGCAAGAAAGTGGTGGGGGAAATAAAGTGGAGGGGAAAAGCAGGAATCATCAAAGTGCTTCGATTCCTGCTTTCCCCCTTCATTTTCTTGCGAAGAAAGAAATTTTGGGTTAGAAAAGTGTGTGTGTCTTATACATGGGGACGTCTTCTTATACACAGAAAAATATGGTATGTTTTTCAGCACCAAACTGCATTCACTATACAGCAGAGATACTTACTTTGTGGATCCAGTGGAGGTTCATCTGCTGCCCAACTGCTATGTGACACAGAGCTAATATCTGCAAAGACAGCGAGAGATGTGATACCAACTGGTAGTATCGTTAACGAGGTTAATCAGTATTCAGTAGCTGTTACATCTTCATGGCATTCACCGGCGCTCAATCAGCGGTCTCTCAGAGTTCCCAAGCTAGACATGGCCATGTGATGCTCATACCATGCACTGTGTCCTCGGCACCATACAGGGAATGGTGCCCACCCAGGGGCTGACTGTGTAATCCTGGAAAGGGGCAGACTCTGGAGTTCTGTTTTAAGAGAGACCGTACTCTGGATAGCTCTGTGATTTAGGCATCTGGCTGTTGAGCCAGAGGTTGGGAGTTCGATTCCCCACTGGGCTGGACTAGGTGATCCCTAGGGTCCCTTCCAGTTCTGCCGTTCTAAGATTACTAAAGATTATCTTGCTTTGGGATTGACAAATTCGTGTCTCAGCAGGGACTGGACTTGGAGACTCTTAGCATCCTTTCCAGCTCAACCTTTCTATGATCCCATATTTCTTCCCACCTTGGGGGAGGTGAACAATGGCTTGTTTATCATTTATTTGTTTCTTAAATGTGTACACCCCCCCATGAGCGCTGGCGCATGGTTCTGGGAGGTTGACAGGCAACTGAAACAACGCAGGTAAGTAAAAATGAAAAACAAAATCAAAACGTCAAGAGGCAGAAATACCAGAATACAATGTGGCACGGGCATGTAAACATGCAGAGCAATGGAAAACATGTCAAAACAGGGTTGCCCCCCCACCAAAGGCAATGTTTTCAAAGATCTTTTAAACGTTGGGCATGAGGGTCAAGAAAAGGCGATTCTGCAGCCTCAAGGGGACCAACCCAGATGGAAAATGGTGGCTTGAGGAGGGGAAAACTGGTGAGCATCTTCTCCTGCTGTAATCCTTCATGTATAATTTGAGGGGGGGAGCTGTATGGCTCCCCAGGATTACTTGGGGGCCACAAAGCCCTCCCCTGGGGGAAAAAAACTGGCCCTAAAATGGAGACCTATGCCTCTATTTTAACACTCCCATCCACACCTCATTTGAATCTGAAATGGGTGTGTGTATGTTTTTTTCTGACCACACAACAGAGGGTTAAACGTTCAAGACTGACCTGCAGAGCTGCTCAGAAACCACCCCTCCCACTTTACAGATGGGGGACACGGGGGCTAAGAGACAAGCAGCTAGCAGAAAGCCAGTTTTGGCCGATCACAAAGTGATCAATAGATCCACTCGGGGTGAAATCAATATAAATATATATATTGCTTAGTTGGCAGTGTTCACCTTTGCGAGTCAGCAGGCCCCACTGAGTGACTGCAGTGGTTCCCAAGCTTGGGTCCCCCGGGGGGGGTTTTTGGACGGCAACTTCCAGAAACCCCGGCCAACACAGCTGGCGGTCAAGGCTTCTGGCAACTGCAGTCTGAGAACACCGGCGTGACCCAAGACTATGAACCACGGATCTACTGTAAATAAAGCAAAGATGCAAATCTGGAGTGGGAGGTTTACAGGAATAAAACACAGAGAAAGGCTCAGTTAGTTGTTCGTGACTAGGTAAACCTGGAGTGCTCCCTGGAAGGACAGATCCTGAAGCTGAGGCTCCAAGACTTTGGCGACCTCATGAGAAGAGAAGACTCCCTGGAAAAGCCCCTGATGTTGGGAAAGTGTGAAGGCAAGAGGAGAAGGGGACGGCAGAGGACGGGATGTTTGGACAGGGTCACCGAAGTGGCCATCATGAATTTGTCCAAACTCCAGCAGGCAGTGGAAGACAGGAGGGCCTGGCGTGCTCCAGTCCATGGGGTCACGAAGAGTCGGACACGACTAAACAACTAAACAACAAACAACTGGTAAATACATGGTTTTCTTATATCCTGAAGCTAGTGACTGAAACCTGCAATGAGGTGAGGATAGGTCTGATCCTGTACAACAGAAAGCACCATGTCCATAGAAGCAACCTTTCTGTGCCTGACAAGGGACATCTTTCCAGGATTTTGAGGTGTGCATGTGAGTTTTAATAACTTACCAACAAAGCTGTGATATACATGAAGCCAGCAGCCGTTGTAACGAGGATTGGAACCGTCCAGTCACTCCAGTATCCCATTTTATTATATAAAAACCTGAAGGATCAAAGGAAGGAATGAGGGATGGGGGGGGGGGGAAAGGAGATTAGATTCAGGTCTTTCATGTCACGGACGCTTGGCTGGTCTGAGTCAGGGATTAAACTCTTTGCTTCAAAAAAACAAAGGGCAGGAACGGAATGAGAAGCATGAAAAACACATGTACCTAAAATGTAAAATGCACCTGTGGGCCTCTCCACAGACTGTTTTGGACAGCTGATACAACTTATTCTGCACTGATAGATTTGTGGTTTTAACTCCAACATTCACAGCCATGCAGAATGAGGATTCTGGGAAATGCAGTCCAAAAATGTACTATTTACAGGCTCTGGGCATACCAGTGGTCAATCCAACTGGTGGCTCCAATGTTGGGGAAGCCATGAATCCGTACCTGATTTCAGTCCAAACATTACCAGAGCTATCCATGGTGCTGAATTTTACCCCCGATACAAGTTCTGCATTGTGCATTGCTTGCTTAAAAGTTCACACTAAAACCCAGAGTGGATTCAGGGCCCTAACAACCCTGAAACAGCCTGTATGTGTTTCACAAGTGGTGCACAGAGGCAGCTGAGGTGGGATTTACGATTTCCAAAACCATTACTTAATAAGCTCCAGTGACTGAATGGCTCTCTTCTAACTGGATTGGCTAATTGGAATTAGACTGTTATCCCTGGCATTCATCAGCTAGGAATGGAATTATTAGGGTTGATGTTGTTTGTGTTTATTTCCAGCCATTCTACTGCCAGTGTTTAGCTTCTTAAAGCTTTAATGAAAATGATAAATGCGGTAACAAAATGCCTATGGAGATACAGCCCTCTTTCTTGAGAAATAAAAAAGTGCCTGAGGGTGGGACTCAATCTTTTGGCTGACTGGCAACGTAGAAGAGGCAAGAGGCTCCGGTCTACACCAACCTCCCCTAACATGCCCAAACGTGCTGGACTACAAAGCTCACCATCCCCCTTCGCCATCCGCCAATGCTGTCTGGAGATGATGGGGGTTGTCGTTCAGCGCGTGCAGAAGGAGCTCAATTGCGAAAGGCTTTGCCAACAACAAAAGGCGGATGCTCTCTGTATGTCACAGGTAGGAAGAGCCTTTTCTCAGAGACAGAGGGGGCTGAGAGTCCATGGCCGCTGGACACGATGGACCCAGCAAAGAAGCAGACATGGAAGGAAGATTTTGGGTATGAAGACTGGGTGCGGGACACCAGTGTTGAGTTGTGTTGAATTACAATTCCCATTGCCTCCGGGCCGCCCTGGCTGATGATGGATGGGGATGGTGGGTGTTGTAGTCCAGCACATTCGGGCAGGCACCAAGTTCAGAGAATCATGGAGTGGGAAGGGGCCTCTTAAGGCCATCTAGTCCAACCTCTTGCTCAAGGCAGGAATTCCAAATCCAAGCAGATCAGACAGAGGGTGGTCCACTTTTCTCTTGAAGGCCTCCAGCATTAGAAGTTAGGGACGGTGGGTGAGGAACAACGTTTCTTAGCTTCCATCTCTTCCACGTTACCAGTTAGTCAAAGGTCTGAGTGTCCACCATCACGTTACACGCCACGGTGACTGCACCAGAGGCCGTTTGTCTCTTAAAACCCATTTCAAAGGAATAAAGCAGGAGACAGGGAAGTTCCTTATCTTGGACTCGGCTAGGCTGGCAGGAGATGAATCCTGGGAATCGTAGTCCAGTTAAAAAAACTGTTCCAAAAGGTGTTGTATCCCGTTTGCAGGTATCGTATAGGTGCCTGTCGGGCTGCGACAGGAACAGAACAAGGGGCGAGATGGTGCTCTGAGCGGATTCCTGTCTGATTCGGCTTGGCACGGCGGGTCTCACGTTGTACCTTCCCTGCACCGAAGCTGCTGTACGTGACTTTTTCACATTTCTGCCTATTTTTACATAGAGTCCTTTCTTTTTCAATAGAACCAATCTCACAAGTGTTGGAATCATCATTCCTACGCCATCCATCATTGCATGTGCCTGTGATCTAACTAAATGAAAAGTAGCATTAGCAAAAAAAAAAAAAAAAAACCTCCAATAGACAAAAACCATCCCATCCTGCTATAAATTGGTCCTGCAAAAAACACCGCCTTCCTCCCTTTCCCAAATGGGAAAAGGTCGAAATTTGCATTTAAATAGAGACACCCTTACTAATAACTGTCAATAAGGCCCCTGGTTAATTAAAATGGAACTGGGGACGGTTCATCTGGAAGCCAGCTGGGAAGCGGAGTCTTGTGTCTCCATGAAGGTGATGAATTTCAGGTTGCTAGCCAGGGGAGTAAACTCAGCAGGCAGACCGGTCACCCGGCCACCGCTTAAGGAAGCCGTACCTTTCTGAGATGCAATTCTGTTTCAATCATCGAAATCCTTTCTGATCACTATGTATGGGTGTGAAAGGTGGACTGAAAAGAAAGCGGACAGGGGAGAAAATGACTCGTTTGAAATGCCGTGCTGAAAAAGAGCTTTGCACATACCCTGGACCGCCAGAAAGATGAACAAGTGGGTCCTAGATCAAATCAAGGCTGAATTATCTATGGAGGGAAAAAATAATGAAACAGAGGCTGCCCTACTTTGGGCATATCCTGAAAAGGCAAGATTCTCTGGAAAAGACAGTAATGCTGGGAAAAGCTGAAAGCAGCAGGAAAAGAGGAAGACCCAATGCAAGATGGAATGACTCCCTCAAGGAAGCCACAGACTTGAGTCTGCAAGAGCTTGAGCAGGGCTGTTGAGGACAGACCAGTTTTGAGATTGCTCATGAATCGGAGACGACGTGACAGCACACAAGGACGAGAAGAAATTCCTTCCAATTGTGCATGCATTTTACTAGCATATGCAACATATGGATATCAACATCCTCTTCAGTCCAGCTTTTGGCAATGCAGGGGCTCTTTGTGGATGAAGCATAAGCAGGCACCGTGTCACCCAGAGATGGCACACCTGTCTTGTTTGTGACCGAAACGCGGGGCTCCTGGGAAAAAACAGCATTTCCTTCTTGGCCAAGAATAAGCCTTGGGATAATTAAAGGCTCCTCTCCTGCTGTGTTGCTATTTCCTCCCTGATTATTTTACCATAGAAAGTGGTGCTATATTTAATGCCGCTTCCCTCCCGAGAAATCTGATCATGACAGCGCACACAGCATATTTATTTATGCTACCAACCGTACTGTCTCTCAAAAAGACACAAGATGGGGGAATGGAGATTTCGGAAGGAGAGCAGGAACATTCTCTAAATCCTGAACCATGAAATGATGCAAATCAAGGCAAAAGCTCAAAAAAATAAGGGAAGACCCACAAAGAAATCGCAGGAGCCGGAGATGGACTCTTGCCGATCGCCAAGACGTGACATTTCATGACTGAAGGCTATTCTCTAAGACGGGGGACGTCAACCTCCAGTCCGCGGCCTGGTGCCGGTCCGTGGGCTTGCCGGAAGTGGGCCACAGATACGGATCTCCACACACACCCCACACACATGCGCAAGGGGCGTAACACGCCCACTGCGCGAGGACGGGGCTGCCCACATACACCCGCACATGGAGCTCACTCCCCACCCCACCCGGTAAGCGGCCCCAAAAAAGTTGGGGGGGCCAATGCTCTAAGACTACATCACACACAACACAAACACTGGATTTCATCCAAGTTGTTAACAAACTAAACAGTGATCCACAAGAATGACGGATCCCAGAAGATGGGCAATATAGTTGCAGAGAGATCTGATAGAAGAGTTTGGGAAAGTTCCATTTGAAACTCCAAGAACACAAAAAGTAACTTCCCAAGCTCTGCCCAGCACTGACGCGGAATGTACACCCGCCCAACGAACGTACGCTGAGTCTCTACCAAGTGCGTCCAGCAAACTGGGGAAGGCCAGGAATTAAAACTGCAGAGCATGTATTTTCCATGCAGAGAATCCTGGGTTCGAATCCAGCTTCCATCTCCAGTTTTATGAAGGACCATGAGTAGTCTTTTCCATTACCGGCTTACACATGATCCTGCGGAGTTGTTGTCCCTCATTGAAACAGGGCTGGTCCTACCATATGGTTTCCTTTAGGGACTCAGTTCATCTCATATTTGGCCTTCCTCTTCTGCTGCCTTCCACCTTTCCCAACATTACTGTCTTTTCCAGAGAATCCTGTCTTCTCGAGATGTGTCCAAAGTAGGACAGCCTCAGTTTCAGGATCATCAGGAGAGGCCTTTCTCTCATTCCCACCATCCTGAAGGTGCACCTGGTGGGGGCTTTGTCTGTGGCTGCTCCTTTAGACTGTGGAACTCCTTCCCACTGGAGGCCAGCCTGGCCCCATCATGGCCATCCTTCCACAAGCAGGCGAAGACCTTTCTCTTCAGGTAAGCTTTCCTTTAATGACTGGCTGGCTGAGTGAGATTTTAAATGGATTGTTGCATCTTACAACTTTGTGTTTTGGTGTTGCTAATGTTTTTTCTGGATGAGATTTGTCTGATTGTTTGGTACTCACCACTGTTAGCATTAAGTACTATCTTTTAATGATGCAAGCCGCCTTGGTTCCTTTTTAAAGGGAAAGGCGGCAGTGGGGGGGGGGTCAATATTTTGAATAAATAGTTAATAATAAATTTACCTCCAGAGACAGTTCAGCCTTGATTTGCTCTAGGACCTGTTTGTTCGATTTTCTGGCAATCCAGAATATCCACAAAGTGCTGTATTTCAAACGAATCAATTTTCTTTCTTTACTGTCCTGCCTTCATACCTGCACATGGTGTGTACATCCTGGCCTTGGTCTCCAGTGACACATCCTTACACTTGATCTTTTCTAATTCCTTCATCACTCCCCTTCCAATCCTCTTCTAATCTCTTGGTTGCCATCACCCTTTGGATTGATGATTGAACCAAGGTATACAAAATCACTATTTCAATGTCTTCATTGTCACCATTAAAGTTGGGCAGATCTTCTGTACTCATGATTTTGGTCTTGTTAACATTCAACTGTAGTCCTGCTTTGGCACTTTCTTCTTTCTCTTTTCCTAAAAGTCATATCCAAGTCATGGCTACTTCCTGCCAGTAAGATGGTGTCATCTGCACAGCTTATATTATTGATGTTTCTTCCACCAGCAAAGTAAATTAGAGATCTACTTTGGTATTGTTGCATTCTTACTACCAGGAACATATCCATGTATTACAACAGCCTCATGTACAGAATCATTTGGTTGGTTCTGAGGTATTATGTGTGCACCTTTCCTTAAGCAAGTGATGGGCTGCCAGTCACTGCCCTGACTCAGGCAGAAAAAAATGAGTCAACTTGTTCTTGCAGAGGAAAAAATATGGAACTAGGTGAACAAACCACCTGAAACGTGAACAGCAGTTGTCTGTCTTCTAGCTGCCCAAGTTCAGAAGTTCACAAGCTGAGATCACGGTGAAGACAATTCATCTCCTCACACTATTTTCTGCACAATTTGATAAATCGAGGTCTGGGACATGTTTGCATTTCTCTCTATAAACACAGGACGTGGTGGTGCTGTGGGTTAAACCGCAGAAGCCTCTGTGCTGCAAGGTCAGAAGACCAGCCGCCGTAAGATCGAATCCACGTGGCGGAGTGAGCTCCCGTCACTTGTCCCAGCTCCTGCCAACCTAGCCGTTCGAAAGCATGTAAAAATGCGAGTTGATAAACAGGTACCACCTCGGTGGGAAGGTCACGGCGTTCCATGTCTAGTCGCGCTGGCCACGTGACCACGGAAACGGTCTTCGGACAAACGCCGGCTCTATGGCTTAGAGACGGAGATGAGCACTGCGCCTTAGAGTCGGACACGACCGGCCTAAATGTCAAGGGGAACCCTTGACCTTTACCTGTAAACATACCCATAAAAACCCTGGGAACTGGAATTACAAAAATTCTAACAGCTTAACTCAGATGTTTTTCCCTTTTTGGGCTGTCATTCCCAAAATTGTCCAGGCAGAGCGGTCATGTTGATCATAGCGGCATTTGGGGAGTTGTAGTTTAATAAAATAACATTTCCAAATTCTGATTCTGTAAAAGGACTATACTAGGACCCCAGATGGCGAGAAACTGCTACTCTTACCATCTTGTACCATTGACCAGATGGGGAAGGGACTAAGCTGATGGAAACTGGAGTTCCACCACATCTGGATGGCTACAGGTTACACTAAAACTGTCATCTTCTCCCAGCCCCCAAGATACCTGGTCCAGAGGCCTATTGCTTCCAAACTGTGCTCACAACCCACAGAAACCAGAGAAGGGCTGAGCACGAACCCCCAGCAGTTGAGGACAGGAAAGGTTTTCTGTGTCACACAGAATTCCTCCACTATTCCTGCTACAGGTCACTAAATCAGCTGTGTGGAAACACGGAAAGTATGGAAGTATTGTCAATCTGCACAACGTCATCAGGTGTTTTTTGCTCCACAATACACAACGCGGCAGCTCTGCTTCACCATCCAACCTGTTTCAACACAGCCAATAAACAGAGTTTGGTGCCAGCGGGAAGAGTGAAGCTTTGATGGATGTCACTGTCGGATAAACTGACACCATACACGCTTTTTCTTCCGTTGGGCAGAATGAATATTGTTTGCAAGCCTAGACAGCTGGAATATTAGCAGCCCCTCCGGTCATCTTCTGAGCTGATGATCAGCTTAGAGGCGCTTGAGCTTCCGAGTCAAATTTTCAACAGCCTGCAATAGGCACGTTTCAGGGAGGGACAAGGGTGTGGGAGAGACCACAGGGCTCAAGGCCGCTGTCTACTCACCAGTTAATTTCGTTGTAGTCATTGTGAACTTCCCACCAGAAATAAAACCAGATCAAGGTCAAGAAGAAAGAGAATGTGAGGATTAAGAACCACAGGCGCTCCCACTGTAAAGGAAAAAAGGAAAAAGAAAGAGGGAAGAATTAAATTCAGAGCTTCTGCTTGAGCTTCTGCAAAGCCTTGCTCTCGTGACATCTCCAAAAAGTGCCTTTTAAGGTTATCAGCTCTTGCATTTTTTGAATGTAATTAAAACATTCTCTCTTTTTTGTATTTCACTGCACTTTTTATTTTGGATTAAACTCTGATTTAAGGATTTCCCTACAACCTACGTTTAGCCTTCCTATATTTCTAAGCCTTTGTGCCTACAGTTTTTTTTCTCGAGAGTGGCAGAAATATTTTCAACACCTTTCGTCTTGTTGCTTTGTGAAGCCTTTTTGTGCGTTATGGAACTTAGAAGCAATGTAGATAAATAAAGCTTGTAGAGAAAGACAAGCTGACATTGCCCGGAATTGTTGCAACGATGACACCTTATAAACCTTGTAAGAACTAATGGGCATATCTTTATAACAAAAATAATTCCTTGGGTCTAAAGCTTTTGTTCCATTTCCATTCCTTGTGGTTTAAACAGACATCCATGAAATTTTCAGAATTGGCGGGAAGATTTATGCCACGATACCTAGATGAATTTCGATATCCTTGGACAGGATAGTCTGTTTTCATTCTGGGATTAACCCTTAAAACGGCAGCTGTGACAAACACAGGATTCTGATCCCCCCCACCCCAAGAGAGCTACACAACCGGGCTCTTAAGAGAGATGTTCGGGAGTGCAACTCCCTGCATGGCAAAACTATTGCACACTTCGACACATGAGCCCTCAGTCACATGGCTGGCAAAATGCCCAAACACGCTTGCTCTTACACATGCAGTATTTCACAGTAGTATTGCAGCCACTGTGTTGGCTAGGATACCGGGATGCATATCTCTCTATCCACGTCACTTTTCCTCTCACCTCCCCCCCCCCCCCCGGTGAATACCTGCATGAGACTCTAAGTGTGTAGTGTGAGTAATTATAACTCTATGCATCCCATGTATCTGCTTTGGGCTTTGGGGAGGCGACTTTCCCAGCTAACCTTGATCTGCATTTAAAACCAGCAGAGGGCAATTTTGAGAAATAAGCCAAGTCAGGGTTTTTTCAAAAGGAAGCGATTAGCATTTTGCATCGGCAAGCAAATATTTGTCCAGCGTCTCTCCCCAATCCCTTATCCACCTGGGAGTTGCCGAACCATTCACAGCCTTGCTGAACGGATGTGACAGAACGACGCGCCCAACTGCTGGGAAACCCCGTCAAAAAGGGGTTCTTCTTGCGGCGCCTCTTTATCCACCCCACAAAAAATTTTACCTCCCAACACACACTGCATTGTGGATGCCCACGGGTTCATAAAAAGCATGGAGAGTTAATGAGGTGACTGAAATACGCAAGGGGGTGGATATTGCAAATGCTCAACGCTAGAATTTATTCCACGTCACTTCAAATAAGGAACCATATCTCTTAGTCCAATATAACGGTGACAGTTTTACAACCCAATATATTTGCCAACTCTACGGTAGCTTCGGTCACCACCACGGGTGGAAGGAAAAAAAATTGATGGAGCAGTTCGTCATCCAGTCTTTACTTCATTAATATTCCTTACTCACCAAGCCTGCATTAAAACAGTAAATCAGTAAATCTTCCCCTCAGAAGACTGAGAGGAGATATGTTAGCACTTTTCAAAGACTTGAAAGGCAGTCATACAGAGAAGGAGCAGGAGCTTTTCCTGCAGGAGAGAATGCAGGACATGTCATCATGGGCTCAAGGTACCGGAAGCCAGGTTTAGGCTGAATATCAGGAAAAACTTCCTAACTGTTCAAGCGGTATGACAATTGAACCCATTACCTTGGGAGGTGCTGAGCGCTCCAATACTGGAGGCATTCAAGACAAGACTGGACCACCGTCTATCAGATCTGCTTTGATTTGGATTCCTGCCTTGATCAGAGGGGTTGGGCATGATGGCCTTCCAACTCTAGTATTCCAAGATTCTATGAATTTATGAAATGTCTAAGAGGCAAATCATACTTTACTCTGTTCCAATCCTAACGCAAGCTGAATTTGGAAACATGGGTGGATAATTCTGGGAGGTTTAGCCCCCCAAAGGCAAATTTTCCATTTTTTTTTCACCCAGAAGCCTTGAGGTGCTCAAGAATAAACCATGAGAATTCATACATGCTTACTCCCAGGGGGAATGTCAATTCATGATTCCCACAGCCAAAACTTTATTTACCTTATTTACAATAGCGAACAGGAATTCTTAACTTACTTTGTTCAGTCCAACCCCACACGTACACAATACTGTAAAGCTGAGATGGGGAGATTTCAAATTCTTTTCAAGATTCACAAATGCGGGCATTTCATCTGCATGTACGTGTGTGTTTTACACAAGCCTTTATAAACGCAGTTTAATATTCTGCTATTGATTGGCTCGTCATCTTGACATTTCAATCAATCAATCTGCTACCAAATCCGTTGTGCAAACAGAGAGAGACTGAAATGCTGTTGCATATTGCTGTCAGTTTCAGTAGAGGAATCCCACTGAATCAGTGAAGATTTGGTGAGTCAACTGCACTATAAGTTCCATTGATTCAAATGGGCTTACTCCTGCAGCGACTCACAAAATCCTCACTGATTCAATGGGCCTACTCTAGTATGACTTACTCCACTGAGAAAAAGGAAGGAAGGAAGGAAGGAAGGAAGGAAGGAAGGAAGGCAGACAGACAGACAGACAGACAGACAGACAGACAGACAGACAGACAGACAGACAGACAGACAGAAAGAAAGAAAGAAAGAAAGAAAGAAAGAAAGAAAGAAAGAAAGAAAGAAAGAAAGCTAATACATTCTGCACTACTTGAGACTTGTGAAGTTATTAGCTCTCAAGGCTCTGCTTTTATGTGAATGACTTGGGTTGTCCTTCACCACTGCCTCCTTTTGCTGAGACAATACAGAATGTTTAGGAACATTCCTTACAGCCTCCCTGAAAGTCTGGGAACACCCAAGGGCGAAGGGCATACAGTGCTCCCTAAAGAAGTATGGGAGGGCATTCAAGATCGCAAGCGTTTCCACTTTTCCGAAGATTCCCTCCCCGACTAAATGGAAACATTTAGATGGTGAAGCTTTTTCTTTATCGAACAAAACATTTTAACACCGGGTGTCCCTCTGCCGCTAGCCAGCTTTTATTGTTCCCAAAATGATTTTAAACACTCGGCCAGAAAAAGAGGGTTTATGTAACCCAGCGAACAGCATCAGCTCATTCCAGTTCCTGCACACTGCAGACACGTCGTTCAAAGCCGCTTTCCAGTGCAAGAGGAAAGAAGGAGCTGCAGGCAGATTTGCAAGAGAAAGATCCAGTGTCATCTTTGCTGGTGGGTTTCCAATGACTGACACTTGATCTACAAGCTGAACGATTTCTGTTGCTGTTATTCACCAGGCAACCAGCTGACGTTAGATTGGTAAAGAAGCTGACATTTTGCATATGTCCTCCAACATCCTACTAAATGTCCATTTCTTCCTGGGTGGAAAACATATGATTTTTTTTCCCTCCCCGCTGTGGCGTCAACATTTCTGGAAATTATAAAACCCCCGAATGATTGCATTTAGCAGGAAGAAGGGGCCGCAGCGCCATCAAAGCCCTGGCAGTATATGCTTATATATGCAAAAAAGGAGTTAAGAGAATACGGTGGGCATGCACGCCAGTCAGTGTTAAGAGGCTGAGCTACCCGAGGCAAGCTGACATTGCAAGTAGAGATGGAAAGGTATAAGAAATTTTGGGAAAACGTTGAAATGGGGGAACTGAGCAAAAATGTACATTTTGGGGAAGGAGAAGCAAAACATTTACAATTTATTTCCTATCAAACTTACACTTGTTATACCGCTTTAGGAACATGAGCTACTTTGTTCATAACTGAGACAGGATGTGTAACAGAGCTGTCTGGCTGACATAAGATTAAAAAATACAGTGGTGCCCCACATAGCGACGTTAATCCGTTCCAGGATTAACGTCGCTTTCCGGATTCATCGCTATGCGGGGGGGGACCCATAGGAACGCATTAAACTCAGTTTAATGTGTTCCTATTGGGGAAAAACTCACCGCTAAGCTGGAATCCTCCATAGGACCGCCATTTTCACCGCCTCGGTAAGCGAGGAATCGGCCCAAAAACACTGCGGGCGGCCATTTTGTTGATCCCGCGGCCATTTTGGAACTGCCAATCAGCTGTTACCAATCATCGCAATGCGATGTTTTATCACCTAAAACATCGCAATGTGATCGCATTAGCGATCGGAAAAAGGCATCGCTATGCGGATTCGTCGTTAAACGGTGCGCTCGTTAAGCGAGGCACCACTGTATTTTGTTCAAGCAAAATCGTGGCTTCGCCCAGGTCATGAATATTCATATGCTGTTTGCATACACCAATGGGAGTGCTGGAGGGGTGGAGTCACGAGGTATAAGAGGCTCAGGAGGAGGAGGAGTTTAGATAGGGTGAGAGAGAGTCTGAGGGAGTGTTGAAGGGTTTGGTGTCATTTTTGAGTTTGGGCGGGAGAATGGTGGTTGACGGTGGATAAAGAAGAATGTTTGTTTAAGACTTAACATGGCTTGTTCTGTCAACACATGTATCAATAAACAATTTCTATTTGGTTCTTTTAAAATGACATATGGCCTGGACATCTATCATTCATAATAGGTACAGTGGTGGCTCGCCTGACGAGGATAATCCGTTCCAGCGAAATCGCCGTAGAGCGAAATCCTCATCAAGCAAAATAAAAAAGCCAATTGAAACGCACTGAAAACCGTTCAATGCGTTCCAATGGGCGAAATACCTGCTCATCTAGCGAAGATCCTCCATAGGGCGGCCATTTTCAGGTGCCTGTGCAGCGAAAAATGCCTCCTAAAAACAATGGGGAGCCATTTTGAGCAGCCAGCGGCCATTTTGAAAACATGACAATCGGCAGTTTTGATCATCATAATGCGAACAATCGGTTCCCAAAGCAGGGAACCGATCGTCGGGAAGTGAAAAAAGCCCATTAAAACATCGTTTGGGGATCGCAATTGCGATTGCAAAAACATCGTCGTGAAGCGGATTCATCATCAAGCAGGGTAATCGTTAAGCGGGGCACCACTATATTGTTGATGAAATCAATCAGTGGCAGCTGAGGGGATAATCAAGTCGAGCCCTTGCCAAAAAGGTCCAGTGGGGAATTGAACTCCCAGCCTCTGGCTTCGCAGCCACATAACTTAATCTAGATGCTGGTATTCACTCAGTTCTCAAAATCAATCGATCAGCCCTTCCCACTCACAATCCAATATCTTTCTTCTATAAACAATTATTTTTACATGTTTAAAACCTCTAAACTGGCTCTCTCTCTCTCTCTCTCTCTCTCTCCTGGCCGTTTTAAAAATGGCCAGGAGAGAGAGGGGGCAGCTACATTGACAGGGTCAAACTATATTTTGATTTCCACAGCTGGGAGAAAAATGGCACAGAAATGCGACTCATCCATCCATCAATATTCATATTTCCCCACACATCCCCCCCCAAAGGCACAAGAAGACTTCCTGAGTGGATGTTATTCCCAATAATATACTAAATTGGGGGGGGGGGGTACCACTGAGGGTACAGGGTGGCCTGGAGGCTGTAGGTTGCCCACCTCTGGTGTAACAAAGGTGTGAGGAGGGTAATTAATCGGGTGTCACTTTTTATGCCAGGCAGACAATTTGCCAAGAAACGGCTGATGTTGTTTAGTCGTTCAGTCGTGTCCGACTCTTCGTGACCCCACGGACCAGAGCACGCCAGGTCCTCCTGTCTTTCCGCTGCCTCCCGGAGTTGGGTCAGATTCTGAGAGGAGAGATTAAATCAAGCCCAAAAAGAGAGCTGGGTGGTTTTAGTGACAGTTCTTGTGACAGTCTTCAGCGATAGTTTCACATACAAATATTCCCTCGTGAAGGAGGCTTGACGCAGCCCTGCCTTTTAAGACAATGGGCAAGGCTACCATGTTTAAAAAAATGGTTGGAAATGTGGGTCCTAGATTAAATCAAGCCTGAAGTATCTCTGGAGCCAAAAAAAAAAAAAAAGATTAAACTTGTTTTGGGCCCATTATGAGAAGGCAGGATTCACTGGAAAAGACAATATGTTGGGAAAGGTTGAAGGTAGCAGGAAAAGAGGAAGGCCAAATACGAGATGGGCAGGCTCCCTAAAGGAATCCACAGGCTTGGGTTTGCAAGAGCTGAGCAGGGCTGTTGAGGACAGGATGTTTTGGAGGTTGCCATAAATTGGAAGTGACTTGACGGCATATAACGATGACAACAACAGAAGTATCAGCCACGATTAAAACTGGGTTGTGGATATTATCTTTTAAACACGCCCATTCCCATCTCGGCTCAAAACAAACCACCTCCCTGATGGTTGACAGATCAAATAACATTTTTTTAAAAATCTGTTCTTCAAAAGGTTGTTGGCCCACATGGATGGGAAATCGTAATTCGACGGATGTGGAAGATGCCAGATGGGTGATCAAAATCTCGTGCCGCTCTCTTCCTGCATCATCATGAAACGCCATTGTAGTTCATTTTTAATGACAATTAAATCTAGTGGGTTGGCCTAATCATTGCCTAGCGCTTTGCATTTTGTTCTCTGTTGAGTTAAGAGTCTCTGCTGCTCGTGGCCGATGGATCAACCCATCTGGGAGACAACAGTCCCTGGATAGGGGATGGTGCGGCACTCCTAAAAGAGATCAGGCTTAAATTAGGAGGCCCACGTGGCATCTATTCTCTAACGCAGGGGTTCCCAACCGGGGGCAACCCAGATGCTCTTGGACTGCAATTCCCAGAGGCCCTAGCCAGCACAGCTGGTAGTGAAGGAACTGAAGTCCAAGAACACCTGGATTATCCCAGGTCGGGAACCACTGCTCTAGTGGATGCCCAAGTAACAACCTTACAGCTGGTATGCCAGTTGCAACCCAGTTAAGACAGGGATAGCCATGAAACCATTGCCCACACTCTGGGAACATCTAAGAATACCAAAATGTGTCCCACGTGGGCCTGCCTGTGAAATCCAAGGTTGTAACTGGAGCAACCTTGATGCTAGAGGAGGCTCTTGAGAGTCCCCTGGACTGCAAGGAGAACAAACCTATCCGTTCTGAAGGAAATCATCCCTGAGGGCTCACTGGAAGGACGGATCCTGAAGCTGAGGCTCCAAGACTTTGGCCATCTCATGAGAAGAGAAGACTCCCTGGAAAAGACCCTGATGTTGGGAAAGTGTGAGGGCAAGAGGAGAAGGGGACGACCGAGGATGAGATGGTTGGACAGTGTCTGCGAAGCAACCAACATGAACCTGACCCAACTCCGGGAGGCAGTAAAGACAGGAGGGCCTGGCGTGCTCTGGTCCATGGGGTCATGAAGAGTCGGACACGACTAAACGACTAAACAACAACAACAACTGTGGAGCGAAGTGTCTGGGGCTTTGCCCCATGGCATCAAAATTTAGACAGCACTGAAATGTAGAGTGATTTCTACTAATAAATGTTAGGAAAATAAATGTCAATACCTTGTGGATCTATCCACTTGCAAATGGTCAGCTAATGACTGTTGATAATAACGGTAATATTAGAACGGGAATCAAATGCCCAACCTCTGGCTCGGCAACCAGAGGCTTAAACCACTAAGCGATGCAGCAGTTCTCGATCCACTCCACCTTGTTTCCTGCTGTTTCCTGCCCTAAATCCGCCTCATTTCTGCCTCACCCACCTATGGTAAAGCTTGTCGTGTCTCCCATGGCAGAAGCCTGGCTTGCAACCTGTAAGAAATGACACGTGTCCTCATAAACTTCAACTAAAACCCTGGAAAGAGGTTTTCAGTACCTCAAAGAATAAAAACCTTTTGGTTGTTGTGGGTTTTTCGGGCTCTTTGGCCGTGTTCTGAAGGTTGTTCTTCCTGACGTTTCGCCAGCCTCTGTGGCCATGGGCATCTTCAGAGGACAGCACTCTGTGCTCTGGTGTAGTTGGCCTGGGAAACCTAAATTCTGAGTACTTCCCCTGTCCTCTATCTAAGCCTTCCAGCCACGGCATGCAGTGAAGCTCAAAAGCCTGCTTCTTGTTTTCATTCCCATTCATTCATTCCTCATTCTCCTCACCCTCAAAGTCCTCAAGACTCTTGAATTAAAAGCAAGAAATTCCGCAATCAGGCTTGCCAAAGCTGGGGGAGGGAGAAAAAAAGGAGGAAGCGCATTTTCTGAAGTGCTTTCTGAAGGGCAGAAAAGATGGAGATAGAGGAGGGCAAAGGAGGACAGTCAAATTTTTAAGGGAACGGCCAGGCTTATTAAAGAGTTGTCTTCCCGATTCTACTTGTCGTTTTAAGGCAGACACACCACTGAAGCAGAACGAGTAGGGAAGGCCAACGGGACACATGCCAATGAATCTGGGTGAGCGAAGAGAGAGAGAAATGTCTTCCAGCATAACACTAGGGGATGTTACGAAACCACCCGATGAAGCTAGGAGGCATTATGAGAGAGTTTTTTTCAGCCCAGATCAAACTCTGGAACTCATTGCCACAAGCAGCAACAGCAGGTGGGCAACGAAGGTTCCCCTCACGATCTTCAGATGTCTCTCCCCCCCCCCCACATTCAGCCTGCTAGGCTGAGCAAAGGGAATTTTAGAGAAGCTTCCTTAGGGCAAGCTGTAGTCCCAAAAAAGGAACTTCTCCAGCTCCGCTCATTACAGCAGATCCTCTTTCAACTGCAAAGCAGACAGCCGTTCTAGTTCTGAATACCCTTGGGACGCAGGACTATCTTTGGTGGGCCACCAAAATAGAGGAAAGAAAGCAAACTCTTCCCACCGCAAAACTTGGAGAGCAGGTGGGGAGAAGCAAGAGTCATTCACAAGTCTTTCTGGCCAGTCATTACTGCCATGGGAGCTGGGGAGAGATGACATCCAAAATGGCAGCGACAAGCTAGGAGAGACAGCTATCATGTGTAGGATTATCAATGGTAATCACCCATTTTTGTAAAGGATATGTATGTTCAAGATGTGTAACGGCTGAAAAACCAAGCCCTATGCTGAATGTATTCTTAAACGCTTTCACAGCCAGGTTCTGATGGCTGTTGTAGGTTTTCTGGGTTGTTTGGCCATGTTCCGGAGGTTTTTCTTCCTAACGTTTCGCCAGTCTCTGTGGCTAGGATTTTCAGAGGACAGGAGTCAGAACTCTGTCTGTGCTCTCTTGTAGTGTGTGGGATAGTTGAGCATTTGTAGCTGTGGGATCAGCTTTTTGTCCCTTTCAGGAGATTGGGTGATTATGGTGATCAGTTTGTTTTTTGTTATGGGTGTATTGTTGTGATAAGGAGGGGTGTAGGTCTGTCACTGTGATTGATGGGTGTTGTTAGCTAGTCTTTTGTGTATAGCAATCACCGGTCCTTGTGGCTGGGTAGAGTCTGTTGACCTTTTGCAGGCTGTATTTTTCAGTGCTGGGAGCCAGATGCCAGCCGCAGAGACTGGCAAAACGTTAGGAAGAAAAACCTTCGGAACACGGCCAAACAATCCAAAAAACCTACAACAACCTTGTGGAAGAGAGTACTCTTAATAGGAATGAGATGTTCTGGATTTATGGGACTGCAAATCCCATAATTTCCCATTCTGGGAGTTCTACCTGACTTGCACATACCTTAGAAATGCTTAAATGTGCCTCACCTGGGAAAAAAAGCTCTCAACTGGAAGGCTGTGGTAGGCCAAGCTTCCCCCAAGCTTCCTGCTCCTGCCCTACTATTAACTGGGAGCTTTCTTTCTGAACCAACTTCCAGCGGGTCTTTTCTCCTAGGTAAACCACATTCTGGTGTTTGTAAAGTTTTCCAACTCAGAACAGCTTGGTGGTGAGTGCCCCATTGCTGGAGGTTTTCAAGAAAAGATGGGATAGCCATCTGTCAGAGATGGTCTGAGGTCTCCTGCCTTGGGCAGGGGGTTGGACTAGAAGACCTTCAAGGTCCCTTCCAACCCTATGATGATTCTATGATTCTATGAACTGGTGATTACAGGGTTTCTAGTCCAAGAAATCCAAACATCTCGTTCCTGACCTGGAGAAGAGAAGACTGAAAGATCAGCCATCTTCAGATAGTCAACAGGGTGGCACAGAGAAGTTGAGCAAGCTTATTTTCTGAGGTTCAGAGGGTAGAAACGGAAGAAAAAAGATTTAAAGGAAAGAGATTTCAAATTAGCGTTAGGGGGAACATGCTGAAATAAGACTCGTTTGGCAGAGGATCACACGACTGCAGAGGGTGGTGGACTCTACTCCATAGGGATTTTTCAAGTTGAGTTTGGATGGCCATCTGTCAAGAAGGCTGATGTACGGATCCTTGTGTTCTTAGTAGATTGGACTCGATGACCTCGGGGATCCCGTCCAGTTCTACCATTGGAAAAGGCTAAGATTCTGCGTCCACAGGTACCATGCCTAGCCGGAAAGAGAAAGTCATACATACTCAGCAGATCCAAGAAGCCCCGTGGCCCTTGCATGACCCAAATGAAGTCTTCTCTCTTGTGACTGGAAATGTAGCGTTGCCTGTGGGGAAACCAGCGGGTGCATCTATGTATAGCCCAACCCAGGGCTGCAATTAATATCAATGACTAGCTCTGGCTGCACGGAAATGTCACTGTGTAGAAACACTGATGTGCAAGCCTCTGAAGACGGAGAGGGGACGGATCGCAAGGCTGGGGAGGAGAAGAAATTGAGATTGACTCCTTGATTTACTCTGGTGGCTAAATTCTGGGCTGCTGGTCCACCCAGAAGAGAAGACAGAAGGGAAAGGAAGGAAGGACCATTTTCAAGCTTCTTTGTCGAGCTTCAGGCCCCCAAAGGAGCTGGTAGGATTCCTCTCTAACAATTTCCGCAAGGAGAAGCCATTTAATGCACAGCATGGGAATGCAGCGATGCGCTTGCTTAACATTTCTGAGATTCCCAGAACTGGAGGGTGGGGAGGGACCCAAGCATCACTTAGCCTAGGTCTCTATCAATCCAAGAACTCCACATCCTTGAGTGTATCGCCAACCGTTGGCCTTCCAGACTCTGCTTTGTGGTGGCGGGGTGCGTGTGTGCCATTAGGTGGCCTCCAACGGATGGCAATCTGATGAATGAGCAACCTTTCAAAGAGCATGTCTTTAATAACCTTGCTCAGCTCTTGCAAATCCAAGGCTGTGTCTTCCTTTAGGCAGTCAGGTAAAGTAAAGGTAAAGGTTCCCCTTGACAGTCTCTGTCCAGTCGTGTCCGACTCCAGGGGGCGGCGCTCATCCCGCACTTCAAGCCATAGAGCCAGCGTTTTGTCCGAAGACAATCTTTCCATGGTCACATGGCCAGTGTGATTTAGACACGGAATGCTGTTTACCTTCCCACCGAGATGGTACCTATTTATCTACTCGCATTTGCATGCTTTCGAACCGCTAGGTTGGCGGGAGCTGGGACAAGCAACGGGCACTCACTCCGTCGCGTGGATTCGATCTTACGACTGCTTGGTCTTCTGACCCTGCAGCACAGGCTTCTGCGGTTTAGCCCACAGCGCCACCACGTCCCCTTAGGCAGTCAACCCATCTCCTATTTGGGTCTTTCCTTTTTCTTGCTGCTGTCAACTTCCCGCAGCGTTACCGTCTTTTCTAGTCTTCTCACGATGTGCTGAAAGCAGTTCAGCCTCGGTTTCATCCCTTTTTCCTCCAGAGATTGTTTCAGTCTTGATCTGAGCTTAGACCCACTCGTTTGTCTTTCTGACAGTCAATGGGATCCACAAAGCTCTCCTCCAGCACCATATTTCAAATTGATTCTTTTCCCCCCTGAATAGGCATCCTTCAGTCTCGAGAGACGATGGTCATGTGCTCTCAATGGAGGTCTTGGAACAGCATCTCGTGTGGCTGAGAAAGCCAATTCGAGAGTGACCATCCCTTCCACACTGAAGACAAACACAATCTGTCCCCTGTCCAGCTCCCTGATTTGGCTGCTTTCGGGACTGCCTCGTTTTCCCTGAATCTCCTTTGTTTTAAATTAACACCTTCAATTCAGGTCCTCCCTCTGGAACAGCAGAAAACAGTTCTGCTCCATCCTCCACAACATCACACAACATCACACGGCTTCCAAACCTTCTCCTCTTCTAACGCTTTTATCGTTCAGTCGTTAAGTCGTGTCCGACTCTTCGTGACCCCATGGACCAGAGCACGCCAGGCCCTCTTGCCTTCCACTGCCTCCCGGAGTTGGGTCACATTCATGTTGGTCCCTTCGGTGACCCTGTCCGACACTTCTAAGGCTAGGAGACGTTAAAGGCAGCCAGAAAAGAGGAAGATCCAAGACCAAACAGAACCCAGCTTCCTTCCTCAACTATTCTTCACAGGGCCTCGTTTCCAGATCTTTTAACACCTTGTTCTCCATTTTCCTGATCTATTCAGACTTTTCAATATCCTTCTTCAACACTCATGCTCGCTCAGAACTGGACCAGGTGAGCCCTGATAAACATACCAGAGAGGGGTAGTAGGACTTCCTGATTCTATGATGCCCTGGATGTGTGGGAAAGGAGGTTCTGCTGTCCTAAACACACAGATCACCTACCTCTGCAGCTTCTGAAGACAAAAAAATTCACCACCACTGTCATGGAAACTTAAATTCTCACATGCTCCTTGCGTCAGCTGGTGCCCGGCATGATGATGATGGACGTGAGTGAGTGACTGACTGACTTATCTGACATCTATACCATCTGGCTACAAAACCCCCTTTATCCCGTCAGAAAGATGAATTAAGACTTCTGGCACCAAGTACTTCCACCATCACTGCCGGGCTGAGATAATCAGCAAGGGCCACTATTTTCCATGGATAATTTCAGCTGGGCATGATGTGCATGATGCCATTTGCTACCTCAGAAATAATCCCAACATTGGCACCAAACAAGAACCAGCTGTTGCCGTGGGGCAAACTGATCTACCTATGGACGCTGAGGAACAGTTCTCCAACACGGACACCTGTAGCCAAAGAACCAACAGCTTACACCAAAAGGAACCGCAAAACCTAACGAAGCGATTTCCTCACGGTGCATGTGACCACAGTAAAACCAAAATGCCACAAAAGTCTCGACCAGCGATCTCCTATTTATTTTGTTTACTAATTAAAAATATTTTTACCTTGCCTTTCTCCTCAAAAAGGAGCCAAGGTGGTTGACAACATTCAAGGCAGTATTGAAAAGCGGAAAACGGTACTTACACAAATATTTTTAAAGAATCAAACAAATGGCACACTAAAAACGATAAACCAATTCAAGCTACAAACATGTTCAAAGCAACAAGGCACGATGCTCCATTTAAAAAAAAAAAAACCTCTCTCAGACAGCCAGACACTAAGGGGTTGTCTGAAACTTGCAGAAGGACAGCCAAGATGGGGCCAGCCGGGCCTCCAGTGGGAAGGAGTTCCACTGTCTGGGAGCAGCCGCAGAGAAGGCCCCTCTCCCGTGTCCCCACCAGATGCAGCTGTGAAGGTGGTGGGAGCAAGAGAAAGACCTTTCCCGATGATCTTAAAACCCAGACAGGCTCATTAAGGGATACACAGTCCTTGAGATATCTTGGACTCAAGCCATTTAGCACTACCACTAGTGCAGTCCAGCCAAGAGTCATCGGTTTGAAGCCTCAACAACCATCTGAGGAGCAGAAACGAGGGCATTACACACACACACACCAATCCTGTACACAAGACAGCAGGGACGTGAGAGGAGAAAGAGCAGAAGAATGATTACAGTTGAAAATTGCAAAGACAAAAATCACGATTACAGAAGGGTTTCCTAGCTTTCATGGCGGCAATGAAAAAAAAATCATGACCATTAACAGATTTTTTTTTGCACCTCAATGCCACCATCCACCCAAACAGAGGCACCAAACAAGAAATTTGGAAAAGAAACTACAGAGGGACTAGAAAAGATCCTTAGGAATGAGGATTTATTATTGGAGAGTAAGGCCAAGTTCATTCATGCTGTGGTCTTCCCTGTTAGGAAGTACCGTGGAGGACAGCAAAGTATTCATTACCAAATTATAGTGATGATGAAGAGCCAGGGGCCTCCAGAAAGACAGCTAAGAGAGTTCCAGATCAGACCTAGCTTGGAATGGCACGAGATAAGAAAGCGATAGAACCAAGGCTACCGCACTTGGGACATGTCGTGGAAAGATGACTCAATGGAAAGGCCGTTCTGTTAGGAAAAGAAGGAGGCAGTTGAGAAAAGAGGAAGATGGAAATTGAGATGGACTGGCTCCATAAGAGAAGCCACAGCCTTGAGCTGGCATGAACTGAGCATCAATATAGACAATCATCGTAATTTAGAAGCAACAACCAAAACTGGTGACTCCTGAAGATGCCACCAGACTAACCAAGCTGACCTCCTTTGACATTAAAAAAAATTCCAAAATGTGCATGTCAACAAGGTCCAAAAAAATTAACTTTTTCAAAAAAAAAAAAAAAAAAAAAAAAAAAAAAAAACACCACCTCTCTTTCCCTGGGTTTAAAACAGCCGACATGTGAGCCGTGAGACTTATACTTAGGTTGCTCATTAAGAGCCAGGTTGTTGTTCATTCAGCTCCAATTTGGAAGTCGCGGGAGAAGAGTTCCTGTATCTCATTGACACGTTCCTTTAACTCCAATTAGCATTCGTGGGAGACACATCTGTCTGCAGCAGGATCGATGCTGGGTTGCACTGGGCTCCTGCCGTCTGCACACCTTAATTTAGACCAGCCGTGTTTGTCTTTTGTTACTGTTATTCCTCCAGTTTCTGGGAAAGTGAGAGAAATAACCTCTCCTAATGACAGCAAAAGCGCAAGAGGTTATGAGATCTTCCAGAGAACCAGAACAGGGCTGAGGACCTTGACTGGAAGGGATCAGCATTATTAACCAGCTTCTTCAATGCTCCCAGGAGGGCTAGCGAGAAAGCAACAGGGCAGCAATCTGCTGTTTCATAATTCTAATACTGGCGATGCATCATAGGCACCCTTCAGCCTCGAGAGAGGATTGTAACGTGCTCTGTATGGAGGACTTGGAACAGCGTCTAGTGTGGCTGAGAAGGCCAATTCGAGAGTGGCCATCCCTTCCACGCTGAAGACAAATACAATCTGTCCCCAGGCCTCTTTGCCTCGGCCTGCTGGACAAGGGTCTCTTCAAATTGGGAGAGGCCCTGATGCACCGCCTGCCTCCAGGCTGAACGCTCAGATGTCAGGGTTTCGCATCTGTTGAGGTCTATTCCTAAGGCCTTCAGATCCCGCTTGCAGATCTCCTTGTATCGCAGCTGTGGTCTCCCTCTGGGGCGATTTCCCTGCACTAATTCTCCATACAGGAGATCCTTTGGAATCCGACCATCAGCCATTCTCACGACGTGCCCAAGCCAACGTAGACGTCGCTGTTTCAGTAATGTATACATGCTAAAAATTCCAGGTAACTAAACCTATACAGATTTCATGAACAAGGATTTTCCTTCCTTCTTTTTTTTAAAAGCCGGCTCAAAGGATTGCTGATAGGCTGTGTCAGGTTGCAAAAGAAATACAAAACCTCCCATCTTTTCCCCTCCAAAGGTGAACAGTGGGAAGGTTTCCATTTCTCAAGGTTGTGAAGCTTCTTCCTCCTCCATGCTTTTCCTAAATCATTTAATCTTGAGAAACAGATTCCCTTTCCCTTTAAAGGGAAAGAAGTCTTGATTCTACTAAACAGGGTTGCTTGTATGCTGATACACCTCCAATGGTAGACTGCACCTCAAAGTGACTTCATTCCCAACCTTGGGTCACCAGGTGTTTTTGGACTACAATACCCAGAAGCCTTCCCCACTAGCAGTGCTGGCCAGGGTCGCTGGGAGTTGTAGTCCAAGAACATCTAAGGCTGATCCAGGCAGGGATAATTCGGTCAATAATGCACCCCAGGTTTTACATCATTGGCACAATAAACAAGAAAAGAAAACGTAGTGGTCCAAGTAAAGTTTTAAAAAAATCAGAGTCAAGTAATATGATTTCATTTTATAATTACTGACAAGGCAGCCTTTGGAGTCCTGAACAATTCAAAAGCTCGCCTATTACATTTTATTTTATTTGACCAGTAAAAGCATGATCCAAGCCTGCTTTTAAACCCCACAATCAATTGGCATAATTCATTCTGCCCGTCAAAGGGAGGGCAACCCACAGTGAAACCTGCCATGCCTCAACTTCTGAGAAACCTTATTCAACCTCTGACTCAGACGTCTGAGGTTTCAAAAGGCCCAGCACAAACATTTGCAGGCATAGCCCTGCCTCCAAGAGGACTAGAAACCTGAGACCGAAAGAGAATGAAAGAATGTCCATTCTGGGATTTAGTCCAAACTTGACAAACTCTAACCCACACTACTGAACCGAAACCCCACTCCAGGAGGTTCAGCACCATGGAAAGCTCCTTTAATGTTCTAACTAAACGCAGGACGGGATCATTATCCCAATGACACTAAAGTCACCAGCCTCCACAGCCTCAAACCCTAACTGTACCCAGAGTGGCTCATTTCTAGTTATAGCTGCTGGTTCTGTGATCGAGAGAGTGTTCAGGGAAATAGCTGAACTCTCTATAGTGCTACAGATCTGCCGTTTTTGTTCTGCAGTAACAATAAAGGGGTGATTAATACGAAATGCTTTCGAAGAGAAATGATGCTTGCCCGTTTAAACCAGCTCATTGGCAGTGGGGAAATTGAGAGATGGATGCTTTTGGCTTCTGGGACCATTTTTTTTAAAAGGAAGACTATAAACCTCTCCATGTCAGAAATATTAAGCGGTTCCTTCCTTCCAGCGTTCTGAGCCGGAGGACTGAAAACACAACAGAGAGAAAGATTACTTTTTCAAGATCAATGCACGAAGAATATATAAATACACCTCCATTTCGCATCGGAAGGTCTCACAGCTGATGCTGTCTCTGGAGGCACGTACATAGTTCGGAATTTCACATTAAAAGGGGGGGCACTTTCTAATGAACCACATCAATAGGACTCAAGGATGTATCAACACTGCCTTTTACACTGCTTGACTTGGGAGCAGGCAGCCTTAGCATTTCATCACAGCATCCAATATAAATGCCCAGATGCGGAGTGCGACATTTTAAGGCGCAGGTGCCCATCATGACTGACCCCCCCCATAGCCAAATGTCCCGAGAAGAATCTTCAACTGCAGGAAACGACTGCTCTCCATCAATCAGCCGCTTGTACCATGTTTCCCCAAAAATAAGACAGGGTCTTATATTAAGATTTGCTCCAAAAAATGCAGTAGGGCTTATTTTCAGGGGATTTTTTTTTTCATCTGCAACAGTCTACATTTATTCAAATACAGTCATGTCGTCTTCTGGTTGCTGCACAATAGTGGATGGCGGGGTTTCACTTCACTAGGGCTTATTTTAGGGGTAGGGCTTATATTACGAGCATCCTGAAAAATCACACTAGGGCTTATTTTCAGGTTAGGTCTTATTTTCGGGGAAACAGGGTAGCACAGCAGGTTTTCTTGTAAAAACAATAGCTTTTCACTACCTTTTCACTACAGTACGTTGCCTTATGACAAGAATCACTTAAAAAAATAAGCCTTTAAATGCGGTGGAGGGGGAAGGGTTGCATTATACGAACAATTGTGACTTCTGAAAACATTGCTAATTATTTTAAACTTGATATTGATTACAGAAGGGGGGGCCTACAGGGGTCTTGGCAGGGTCACATGCACTCCTGGATCCACAAGATTTCCACCCCTCCAAGTTCAATTATGTCCGGTCTCACCTGAAGAAGCCTCATGCCAGATATCCTCCATTCATTCACCTGCAGAACAGGTGACTACTGCTTGGCAGGAACCATTCCACAGGACCTTGGACACAGGTCATCCTGTCTGGTTTTTTGGAAGCTAAGCAGGGTCAGGCCTGGTTAGTACTTGGATGGAAGACCAGCCACAGAACACTAGGGAATTCCATCATCTGAACCCTTGGAGACCCAGTGATGGAATTCAGAGTTGGCAAAACGAGCTGACAGAATCATAGAATCATGGAGTGGGAAGGGCCTATGGGGACATCAGAAGCCCAGCCATAGAATCCATGCGACCGAGGGAGCTCCCATCACTTGTCCCAGCTCCTGCCAACCTAGCTGTTTGAAAGCATGTAAAAATGCGAGTTGATAAATAGGTACCACCTCGGTGGGAAGGTCACGGCGTTCTGTGTCTAGTCGCGCTGGCCACGTGACCATGGACGATTGTCTATGGACAAAACGCTGGCTCTATGGCTTGGAGACGGGGATGAGCACCACGCCCTAGAGTAAGACGTGACTGGACTCAATGTCAAGGGGAACCTTTACCTTTATAGGGCCATCAAGTCCCTAAAATTTCCCACTCAGTGCAGGAATCTACATCAAAGCAGACCGGATAGATGGCGCTCCAGTTTTCTCTTGGTTGCCTCCAGCGTTGGAGCGCTCACCACCTCTCGAGGTCATGAGTTCCGTTGTTGTACTCCTTTAACAGTGAAGTTGTTTTTCTTGATATTCAGCCTAAACCTGGCTTCCTTTAACTTGAGCCTACCTGTTACGCTGTCCTGCACTCTGGGAGGATGGAGAACAGATCCTGCCCCTCCTCTGTAAACCTAACGAGGAGGTAGGGCAGGACCGCTGCCTGTTCCCCCAAAAGAAGCCGTAGTTCCTGGCCGTGTGCAGGGGGATCTCTGCTTTGAATTCTTATCGGGCTTCACTGAAGTTTGGAAGTTTCTGATGTTTAATTAGGGTTTCACGCTGTCCTCTTTTTTTCCCGACCCGCTGAGTTTTCTTTGATGGGGAAATCGCTCAAGACCTCCCAGTTCTTTGATGCCGTTTTGTTTACAGATGCACAACTGGAGTAGACATAACAGGGGCATAGGAGCAAGTGTGCAGGCGGGCTTGTCCCAAGGCGGGAACATCAGCAGCACTCCCATTTCAAAGGAGCTCTTAGCTAAGATCTTAACCCCTGCCATCGGTGGCTGCCATGAAAACGAGGCGGCTGTGCCAATTTTCAAGCTCTCTCTTGTAGCATCACTTTCTCTCTCTCTCTCTCTCTCTCTCTCTCACACACACACACACACACACACACACAGAGAGAGAGAGAAATTGGCTTACTTGAAAAGGCAAATAGTCACCATCCATCATTCAATGCTCCAAAAATCTCATAGACTCTGGAACTCCCTCCCACTGGAGGCCAGGCCGGCCTCGTTTTTGGTGCCTTTCCACAAGCAGGCCAAGGCTTTTCTCTTCAGGCAAGCTTTGCCTCAGCGACTGGCTGCCCGAGTGGGTTTTTTTTTAAATGGATGGTTGTGTCTTGCTGCTTTTGAATATAATTTTTGGTGTCTTTAGAACTCCAGAGCTGGAACGGGGCCCAATGGATCATCGAGTCCAGCTCCTCTCAAGGAGGCAGAAGGGGAAATCGAACTCAGAGCCTCTGGCTCAGTGTGAGCTATCTCGCCGTTTAATGATGTGAGCTGTCTTGGGTCCTTTTTAAAGAAGAAAGGCGGAGTAAAACTATTTCAAGTAAATGAATAAATAACTATCAATGTTCATCACGGATACTAGAAGCCTCAACTGATGATAAGACAGAACTTGATTATTGCGCAAAGGAATTGATTTCTAATCTTATGACAAGTGCTAGAACATTAATAGCTAGATTCTGGAAAGATAAAAATGATATTAAATTATAAGATTGGCATAATGAAGTATGGGACGTTGCGTTAAATGATAAATTGACTACTGAACTTAAGACAAAAAGAGGGGAAATAAGTTTAACTATTTTTGCATGCTATTTGGGGTAGATTTATTGAATTGGTATTAGTGAAAGGAAAAGGGAAAGCCTCTAAGCAACAATCAATACAATTTTGGAAAGGAGGTTCGTAATAAAAGTATTGCTCCAAAGGGTCCCGTGGGTATGGGGGTGCACTGGGTTTTAGATTGTATTAGTAAGTATTTT